>NC_133340.1:60895-378642 GCF_030506205.2 Paramisgurnus dabryanus
TCGTTTGAGCAACTTTTGTGGTTGTTGGAGCAACTGTGGTAGTTGTTGGAAGAATTGTTGTGGTCGTTGGAGCAATAGTTGTGGTTGTTGGAGCAACTGTGGTAGTTGTTGGAGGAACTGTTGTGGTCGTTGGAGCAACAGTTGTGGTTGTTGGAGCAACTGTGGTAGTCGTTGGAAGAACTGTTGTGGTAGTTGGAGCAACAGTTGTGGTTGTTGGAGCAACTGTGGTAGTTGTTGGAGGAACTGTTGTGGTTGTTGGAGCAACTGTGGTAGTTGGTTGAGGAACTGTTGTGGTCGTTCGAGCAACCGTTGTGGTTGTTGGAGCAGCAGTTGTCGTCGATGGAGCAACTGTGGTAGTTGTTGGAGGAACTGTTGTAGTCGTTTGAGCAACAGTTGTGGTCATTGGAGCAACAGTTGTGGTTGTTGGAGCAACTGTGGTAGTTGTTGGAGGAACTGTTGTAGTCGTTTGAGCAACAGTTGTGGTTGTTGAAGCAACTGTGGTAGTAGTTGGAAGAACTGTTGTGGTTGTTGGAGCAACAGTTGTGGTGGTTGGAGCAGCAGTTGTGGTCGTTGGAGCAGCAGTTGTTGTGGTTGGAGCAACAGTTGTGGTTGTTGGAGCAGCAGATGTTATGGTTGGAGCAACAGTTGTGGTTGTTGGAGCAGCAGTTGTGGTTGTTGGAGCAGCAGTTGTCGTCGTTGGAGCAACAGTGGTAGTTGTTTGAGGAACTGTGGTAGTTGTTGGAGGAACTGTTGTGGTCGTTGGAGCAACAGTTGTGGTTGTTGGAGCAACTGTGGTAGTTGTTGGAGGAACTGTTGTGGTCGTTTTAGCAACAGTTGTGGTTGTTGGAGCAACTGTGGTAGTTGTTGGAAGAATTGTTGTGGTCGTTGGAGGAACTGTTGTGGTTGTTGGAGCAACTGTGGTAGTTGTTGGAGGAACTGTTGTGGTCGTTGGAGCAACAGCTGTGGTTGTTGGAGCAACTGTGGTAGTCGTTGGAAGAACCGTTGTGGTTGTTGGAGCAACAGTTGTGGTCATTGGAGCAGCAGTTGTGGTTGTTGGAGCAGCAGTTGTTGTGGTTGGAGGAACTGTTGTGGTCGTTGGAGCAACAGTTGGGGTTGTTGGAGCAACTGTGGTAGTTGTTGGAGGAACTGTGGTAGTTTTTGGAGGAACTGTTGTGGTCGTTGGAGCAACAGTTGGGGTTGTTGGAGCAACTGTGGTAGTTGTTGGAAGAAATGTTGTGGTCGTTGGAGCAATTGTTGTGGTTGTTAGAGCAACTGTGGTAGTTGTTGGAGGAACTGTTGTGGTCGTTGGAGGAACTGTTGTGGTTGTTGGAGCAACTGTGGTAGTTGTTGGAGGAACTGTTGTGGTCGTTGGAGCAACAGTTGTGGTTGTTGGAGCAGCAGTTGTGGTTGTTGGAGCAGCAGTTGTTGTGGTTAAAGCAACAGTTGTGGTTGGAGCAACAGTTGTGGTGGTTGGAGCAACTGTGGTAGTTGTTGGAGGAACTGTTGTGGTCGTTGAGGCAACAGTTGTGGTTGTTGGAGCAACTGTGGTAGTCGTTGGAGGAACTCTTGTGGTCGTAGGAGCAACAGTTGTGGTTGTTGGAGAAACTTTGGAAGTCGTTGGAAGAACTGTTGTGGTTGTTGGAGCAGCAGTTGTCGTTGTTGGAGCAGCAGTTGTTGTGGTTGGAGCAACAGTTGTGGTTGTTGGAGCAACTGTGGTAGTTGTTGGAGGAACTGTTGTGGTCGTTGGAGCAACTGTGGTAGTCTTTGGAAGAACTGTTGTGGTTGTTGGAGCAACAGTTGTGGTTGTTGGAGCAACTGTGGTAGTTGTTGGAGGAACTGTTGTGGTCGTTGGAGCAACAGTTGTGGTTGTTGGAGCAACTGTGGTAGTTGTTGGAAGAATTGTTGTGGTCGTTGGAGCAATATTTGTGGTTGTTGGAGCAACAGTGGTAGTTGTTGGAGGAACTGTTGTGGTCGTTTGAGCAACTTTTGTGGTTGTTGGAGCAACTGTGGTAGTTGTTGGAAGAATTGTTGTGGTCGTTAGAGCAATAGTTGTGGTTGTTGGAGCAACTGTGGTAGTTGTTGGAGGAACTGTTGTGGTCGTTGGAGCAACAGTTGTGGTTGTTGGAGCAACTGTGGTAGTCGTTGGAAGAACTGTTGTGGTAGTTGGAGCAACAGTTGTGGTTGTTGGAGCAACTGTGGTAGTTGTTGGAGGAACTGTTGTGGTTGTTGGAGCAACTGTGGTAGTTGGTTGAGGAACTGTTGTGGTCGTTGGAGCAACCGTTGTGGTTGTTGGAGCAGCAGTTGTCGTCGTTGGAGCAACTGTGGTAGTTGTTGGAGGAACTGTTGTAGTCGTTTGAGCAACAGTTGTGGTCATTGGAGCAACAGTTGTGGTTGTTGGAGCAACTGTGGTAGTTGTTGGAGGAACTGTTGTAGTCGTTTGAGCAACAGTTGTGGTTGTTGGAGCAACTGTGGTAGTAGTTGGAAGAACTGTTGTGGTTGTTGGAGCAACAGTTGTGGTGGTTGGAGCAGCAGTTGTGGTTGTTGGAGCAGCAGTTGTGGTTGTTGGAGCAGCAGATGTTGTGGTTGGAGCAGCAGATGTTGTGGTTGGAGCAACAGTTGTGGTTGTTGGAGCAGCAGTTGTGGTTGTTGGAGCAGCAGTTGTCGTCGTTGGAGCAACTGTGGTAGTTGTTGGAGGAACTGTTGTAGTTGTTTGAGCAACAGTTGTGGTAGTTGGAGCAACTGTGGTAGTAGTTGGAAGAACTGTTGTGGTTGTTGGAGCAACAGTTGTGGTCGTTGGAGCAGCAGTTGTGGTTGTTGGAGCAGCAGTTGTTGTGGTTGGAGCAACAGTTGTGGTTGTTGGAGCAACTGTGGTAGTCTTTGGAAGAACTGTTGTCGTTGTTGGAGCAACAGTTGTGGTCATTGGAGCAACAGTTGTGGTTGTTGGAGCAACTGTGGTAGTTGTTCGAGGAACTGTTGTGGTCGTTTGAGCAACTTTTGTGGTTGTTGGAGCAACTGTGGTAGTTGTTGGAAGAATTGTTGTGGTCGTTGGAGCAATAGTTGTGGTTGTTGGAGCAACTGTGGTAGTTGTTGGAGGAACTGTTGTGGTCGTTGGAGCAACAGTTGTGGTTGTTGGAGCAACTGTGGTAGTCGTTGGAAGAACTGTTGTGGTAGTTGGAGCAACAGTTGTGGTTGTTGGAGCAATTGTGGTAGTTGTTGGAGGAACTGTTGTGGTTGTTGGAGCAACTGTGGTAGTTGGTGGAGGAACTGTTTTGGTCGTTGGAGCAACCGTTGTGGTTGTTGGAGCAGCAGTTGTCGTCGTTGGAGCAACTGTGGTAGTTGTTGGAGGAACTGTTGTAGTCGTTTGAGCAACAATTGTGGTTGTTGGAGCAACTGTGTTAGTAGTTGGAAGAACTGTTGTGGTTGTTGGAGCATCAGTTGTGGTCGTTGGAGCAGCAGTTGTGGTTGTTGGAGCAGCAGTTGTTGTGGTTGGAGCAACAGTTGTGGTAGTTGTTGGAGGAACTGTTGTGGTCGTTTGAGCAACTTTTGTGGTTGTTGGAGCAACTGTGGTAGTTGTTGGAAGAATTGTTGTGGTCGTTGGAGCAATAGTTGTGGTTGTTGGAGCAACTGTGGTAGTTGTTGGAGGAACTGTTGTGGTCGTTGGAAGAACTGTTGTGGTAGTTGGAGCAACAGTTGTGGTTGTTGGAGCAACTGTGGTAGTTGTTGGAGGAACTGTTGTGGTTGTTGGAGCAACTGTGGTAGTTGGTTGAGGAACTGTTGTGGTCGTTGGAGCAACCGTTGTGGTTGTTGGAGCAACTGTGGTAGTTGGTTGAGGAACTGTTGTGGTCGTTGGAGCAACCGTTGTGGTTGTTGGAGCAGCAGTTGTCGTCGTTGGAGCAACTGTGGTAGTTGTTGGAGGAACTGTTGTAGTCGTTTGAGCAACAGTTGTGGTCATTGGAGCAACAGTTGTGGTTGTTGGAGCAACTGTGGTAGTTGTTGGAGGAACTGTTGTAGTCGTTTGAGCAACAGTTGTGGTTGTTGGAGCAACTGTGGTAGTAGTTGGAAGAACTGTTGTGGTTTTTGGAGCAACAGTTGTGGTGGTTGGAGCAGCAGTTGTGGTTGTTGGAGCAGCAGTTGTTGTGGTTGGAGCAACAGTTGTGGTTGTTGGAGCAGCAGATGTTGTGGTTGGAGCAACAGTTGTGGTTGTTGGAGCAACAGTTGTCGTCGTTGGAGCAACTGTGGTAGTTGTTGGAGGAACTGTTGTAGTCGTTTGAGCAACAGTTGTGGTAGTTGGAGCAACTGTGGTAGTAGTTGGAAGAACTGTTGTGGTTGTTGGAGCAACAGTTGTGGTCGTTGGAGCAGCAGTTGTGGTTGTTGGAGCAACAGTTGTTGTGGTTGGAGCAACAGTTGTGGTTGTTGGAGCAGCAGTTGTTGTGGTTGGAGCAACAGTTGTGGTTGTTGGAGCAGCAGATGTTGTGGTTGGAGCAACAGTTGTGGTTGTTGGAGCAACAGTTGTCGTCGTTGGAGCAACTGTGGTAGTTGTTGGAGGAACTGTTGTAGTCGTTTGAGCAACAGTTGTGGTTGTTGGAGCAACTGTGGTAGTGGTTGGAAGAACTGTTGTGGTTGTTGGAGCAACAGTTGTGGTGGTTGGAGCAGCAGTTGTGGTTGTTGGAGCAGCAGTTGTTGTGGTTGGAGCAACAGTTGTGGTTGTTGGAGCAACTGTGGTAGTCTTTGGAAGAACTGTTGTGGTTGTTGGAGCAACAGTTGTGGTTGTTGGAGCAACAGTTGTGGTTGTTGGAGCAACAGTTGTGGTTGTTGGAGCAACTGTGGAAGTTGTTGGAGGAACTGTTGTGGTCGTTTGAGCAACAGTTGTGGTTGTTGGAGCAGCAGTTGTGGTTGTTGGAGCAGCAGTTGTGGTTGTTGGAGCAGCAGTTGTTGTGGTTAAAGCAACAGTTGTGGTTGTTGGAGCAGCAGTTGTGGTTGTTGGAGCAGCAGTTGTGGTCGTTGGAGCAACTGTGGTAGTTGTTGGAGGAACTGTTGTGGTCATTGGAGCAACAGTTGTGGTTGTTGGAGCAACAATGGTAGTTGTTGTAGGAACTGTTGTGGTCGTTGGAACAACAGTTGTGGTTGTTGGAGCAACTGTGGTAGTTGTTGGAAGAATTGTTGTGGTCGTTGGAGCAATAGTTGTGGTTGTTGGATCAACTGTGGTAGTTGTTGGAGGAACTGTTGTGGTTGTTGGAACAACTGTGGTAGTTGTTGGAGGAACTGTTGTGGTCGTTGGAGCAACAGTTGTGGTTGTTGGAGCAACTGTGGTAGTCGTTGGAAGAATTGTTGTGGTTGTTGGAGCAACAGTTGTGGTTGTTGGAGCAACTGTGGTAGTTGTTGGAGGAACTGTTGTGGTTGTTGGAGCAACTGTGGTAGTTGTTGGAGGAACTGTTGTGGTCGTTGGAGCAACCGTTGTGGTTGTTGGATCAGCAGTTGTCGTCATTGGAGCAACTGTGGTAGTTGTTGGAGGAACTGTTGTAGTCATTTGAGCAACAGTTGTGGTTGTTGGAGCAACTGTGTTAGTAGTTGGAAGAACTGTTGTGGTTGTTGGAGCATCAGTTGTGGTCGTTGGAGCAGCAGTTGTGGTTGTTGGAGCAGCAGTTGTTGTGGTTGGAGCAACATTTGTGGTTGTTGGAGCAGCAGTTGTGGTTGATGGAGCAGCAGTTGTGGTTGTTGGAGCAGCAGTTGTCGTCGTTGGAGCAACTGTGGTAGTTGTTGGAGGAACTGTTGTAGTCGTTTGAGCAACAGTTGTGGTAGTTGGAGCAACTGTGGTAGTAGTTGGAAGAACTGTTGTGGTTGTTGGAGCAACAGTTGTGGTCGTTGGAGCAGCAGTTGTGGTTGTTGGAGCAGCAGTTGTTGTGGTTGGAGCAACAGTTGTGGTTGTTGGAGCAGCAGTTGTGGTGGTTGGAGCAGCAGTTGTTGTGGTTGGAGCAACAGTTGTGGTTGTTGGAACAACTGTGGTAGTCTTTGGAAGAACTGTTGTGGTTGTTGGAACAACAGTTGTGGTCATTGGAGCAACAGTTGTGGTTGTTGGAGCAACTGTGGTAGTTGTTGGAGGAACTGTTGTGGTTGTTTGAACTACTTTTGTGGTTGTTGGAGCAACTGTGGTAGTTGTTGGAGGAACTGTTGTGGTCATTGGAGCAACAGTTGTGGTTGTTGGAGCAGCAGTTGTGGTTGTTGGAGCAGCAGTTGTGATGGTTGGAGCAACTGTGGTAGTTGTTGGAAGAATTGTTGTGGTCATTGGAGCAATAGTTGTGGTTGTTGGAACAACTGTGGTAGTTGTTGGAGTAACTGTTGTGGTCGTTGGAGCAACAGTTGTTGTTGTTGGAGCAACTGTGGTAGTTGTTGGAGGAACTGTTGTGGTGGTTGGAGCAACAGTTGTGGTTGTTGGAACAACTGTGGTAGTTGTTGGAGGAACTGTTGTGGTTGTTGAAGCAACTGTGGTAGATGTTGGAAGAACTGTTGTGGTCATTGGAGCAACAGTTGTGGTTGTTGGAGCAACAGTGGTAGTTGTTGGAGGAACTGTTGTGGTCGTTGGAGCAACAGTTGTGGTTGTTGGAGCAACTGTGGTAGTTGTTGGAAGAATTGTTGTGGTCGTTGGAGCAATAGTTGTGGTTGTTGGAGCAACTGTGGTAGTTGTTGGAGGAACTGTTGTGGTCGTTGGAGAAACAGTTGTGGTTGTTGGAGCAACTGTGGTAGTTGTTGGAGGAACTGTTGTGGTCGTTGGAGCAACCGTTGTGGTTGTTGGAGCAACTGTGGTAGTTGTTGGAAGAATTGTTGTGGTCGTTGGAGCAGTAGTTGTGGTTGTTGGAGCAACAGTGGTAGTTGTTGGAGGAACTGTTGTGGTGGTTGGAGCAACAGTTGTGGTTGTTTGAGCAGCAGTTGTCGTCGTTGGAGCAACTGTGGTAGTCGTTGGAGGAACTGTTGTAGTCGTTTGAGCAACAATTGTGGTTGTTGGAGCAACTGTGTTAGTAGTTGGAAGAACTGTTGTGGTTGTTGGAGCATCAGTTGTGGTCGTTGGAGCAGCAGTTGTGGTTGTTGGAGCAGCAGTTGTTGTGGTTGGAGCAACAGTTGTGGTTGTTGGAGCAGCAGCTGTGGTTGTTGGAGCAGCAGTTGTGGTTGTTGGAGCAACTGTGTTAGTAGTTGGAAGAACTGTTGTGGTTGTTGGAGCAACAGTTGTGGTCGTTGGAGCAGCAGTTGTGGTTGTTGGAGCAGCAGTTGTTGTGGTTGGAGCAACAGTTGTGGTTGTTGGAGAAGCAGTTGTGGTTGTTGGAGCAGCAGTTGTCGTCGTTGGAGCAACTGTGGTAGTTGTTGGAGGAACTGTTGTAGTCGTTTGAGCAACAGTTGTGGTTGTTGGAGCAACTGTGGTAGTAGTTGGAAGAACTGTTGTGGTTGTTGGAGCAGCAGTTGTGGTTGTTGGAGCAGCAGTTGTTGTGGTTGGAGCAACTGTGGTAGTTGTTGGAGGAACTGTTGTGGTCGTTGGAGCAACAGTTGTGGTTGTTGGAGCAACTGTGGTAGTTGTTGGAAGAATTGTTGTGGTCGTTGGAGCAGTAGTTGTGGTTGTTGGAGCAACAGTGGTAGTTGTTGGAGGAACTGTTGTGGTGGTTGGAGCAACAGTTGTGGTTGTTGGAGCAACAGTTGTGGTTGTTGGAGCAACAGTTGTGGTTGTTGGAGCAACAGTTGTGGTTGTTGGAGCAACAGTTGTGGTTGTTGGAGCAACTGTGGAAGTTGTTGGAGGAACTGTTGTAGTCGTTGGAGCAACAGTTGTGGTTGTTGGAGCAACTGTGTTAGTAGTTGGAAGAACTGTTGTGGTTGTTGGAGCAACAGTTGTGGTCGTTGGAGCAGCAGTTGTGGTTGTTGGAGCAGCAGTTGTTGTGGTTGGAGCAACAGTTGTGGTTGTTGGAGAAGCAGTTGTGGTTGTTGGAGCAGCAGTTGTCGTCGTTGGAGCAGCTGTGGTAGTTGTTGGAGGAACTGTTGTAGTCGTTTGAGCAACAATTGTGGTTGTTGGAGCAACTGTGTTAGTAGTTGGAAGAACTGTTGTGGTTGTTGGAGCATCAGTTGTGGTCGTTGGAGCAGCAGTTGTGGTTGTTGGAGCAGCAGTTGTTGTGGTTGGAGCAACAGTTGTGGTTGTTGGAGCAGCAGCTGTGGTTGTTGGAGCAGCAGTTGTGGTTGTTGGAGCAACTGTGTTAGTAGTTGAAAGAACTGTTGTGGTTGTTGGAGCAACAGTTGTGGTGGTTGGAGCAGCAGTTGTGGTTGTTGGAGCAGCAGTTGTTGTGGTTGGAGCAACAGTTGTGGTTGTTGGAGCAACTGTGGTAGTCTTTGGAAGAACTGTTGTGGTTGTTGGAGCAACAGTTGTGGTCATTGGAGCAACTGTGGTAGTTGTTGGAGGAACTGTTGTGGTCGTTTGAGCAACTTTTGTGGTTGTTGGAGCAACTGTGGTAGTTGTTGGAAGAATTGTTGTGGTCGTTGGAGCATTAGTTGTGGTTGTTGGAGCAACTGTGGTAGTTGTTGGAGGAACTGTTGTGGTCGTTGGAGCAACAGTTGTGGTTGTTGGAGCAACTGTGGTAGTTGTTGGAGGAACTGTTGTAGTCGTTTGAGCAACAGTTGTGGTTGTTGGAGCAACTGTGTTAGTAGTTGGAAGAACTGTTGTGGTTGTTGGAGCAACAGTTGTGGTCGTTGGAGCAGCAGTTGTGGTTGTTGGAGCAGCAGTTGTTGTGGTTGGAGCAACAGTTGTGGTTGTTGGAGAAGCAGTTGTGGTTGTTGGAGCAGCAGTTGTCGTCGTTGGAGCAACTGTGGTAGTTGTTGGAGGAACTGTTGTAGTCGTTTGATCAACAGTTGTGGTTGTTGGAGCAACTGTGTTAGTAGTTGGAAGAACTGTTGTGGTTGTTGGAGCAACAGTTGTGGTCGTTGGAGCAGCAGTTGTGGTTGTTGGAGCAGCAGTTGTTGTGGTTGGAGCAACAGTTGTGGTTGTTGGAGCAGCAGTTGTGGTTGTTGGAGCAGCAGTTGTCGTCGTTGGAGCAACTGTGGTAGTTGTTGGAGGAACTGTTGTAGTCGTTTGAGCAACAGTTGTGGTAGTTGGAGCAACTGTGGTAGTAGTTGGAAGAACTGTTGTGGTTGTTGGAGCAACAGTTGTGGTCGTTGGAGCAGCAGTTGTGGTTGTTGGAGCAGCAGTTGTTGTGGTTGGAGCAACAGTTGTGGTTGTTGGAGCAGCAGTTGTGGTGGTTGGAGCAGCAGTTGTTGTGGTTGGAGCAACAGTTGTGGTTGTTGGAGCAACTGTGGTAGTCTTTGGAAGAACTGTTGTGGTTGTTGGAACAACAGTTGTGGTCATTGGAGCAACAGTTGTGGTTGTTGGAGCAACTGTGGTAGTTGTTGGAGGAACTGTTGTGGTTGTTTGAACTACTTTTGTGGTTGTTGGAGCAACTGTGGTAGTTGTTGGAGGAACTGTTGTGGTCATTGGAGCAACAGTTGTGGTTGTTGGAGCAGCAGTTGTGGTTGTTGGAGCAGCAGTTGTGATGGTTGGAGCAACTGTGGTAGTTGTTGGAAGAATTGTTGTGGTCATTGGAGCAATAGTTGTGGTTGTTGGAACAACTGTGGTAGTTGTTGGAGTAACTGTTGTGGTCGTTGGAGCAACAGTTGTTGTTGTTGGAGCAACTGTGGTAGTTGTTGGAGGAACTGTTGTGGTGGTTGGAGCAACAGTTGTGGTTGTTGGAACAACTGTGGTAGTTGTTGGAGGAACTGTTGTGGTTGTTGGAGCAACTGTGGTAGTTGTTGGAAGAACTGTTGTGGTCATTGGAGCAACAGTTGTGGTTGTTGGAGCAACAGTGGTAGTTGTTGGAGGAACTGTTGTGGTCGTTGGAGCAACAGTTGTGGTTGTTGGAGCAACTGTGGTAGTTGTTGGAAGAATTGTTGTGGTCGTTGGAGCAATAGTTGTGGTTGTTGGAGCAACTGTGGTAGTTGTTGGAGGAACTGTTGTGGTCGTTGGAGCAACAGTTGTGGTTGTTGGAGCAACTGTGGTAGTTGTTGGAGGAACTGTTGTGGTCGTTGGAGCAACCGTTGTGGTTGTTGGAGCAACTGTGGTAGTTGTTGGAAGAATTGTTGTGGTCGTTGGAGCAGTAGTTGTGGTTGTTGGAGCAACAGTGGTAGTTGTTGGAGAAACTGTTGTGGTGGTTGGAGCAACAGTTGTGGTTGTTTGAGCAACTGTGGTAGTTGTTGGAGGAACTGTTGTGGTGGTTGGAGCAACAGTTGTGGTTGTTGGAGCAACTGTGGTAGTCGTTGGAAGAACTGTTGTGGTAGTTGGAGCAACAGTTGTGGTTGTTGGAGCAACTGTGGTAGTTGTTGGAGGAACTGTTGTGGTTGTTGGAGCAACTGTGGTAGTTGGTGGAGGAACTGTTGTGGTCGTTGGAGCAACCGTTGTGGTTGTTGGAGCAGCAGTTGTCGTCGTTGGAGCAACTGTGGTAGTTGTTGGAGGAACTGTTGTAGTCGTTTGAGCAACAATTGTGGTTGTTGGAGCAACTGTGTTAGTAGTTGGAAGAACTGTTGTGGTTGTTGGAGCATCAGTTGTGGTCGTTGGAGCAGCAGTTGTGGTTGTTGGAGCAGCAGTTGTTGTGGTTGGAGCAACAGTTGTGGTTGTTGGAGCAGCAGCTGTGGTTGTTGGAGCAGCAGTTGTGGTTGTTGGAGCAGCAGTTGTCGTCGTTGGAGCAACTGTGGTAGTTGTTGGAGGAACTGTTGTAGTCGTTTGAGCAACAGTTGTGGTTGTTGGAGCAACTTTGTTAGTAGTTGGAAGTACTGTTGTGGTTTTTGGAGCAACAGTTGTGGTCGCTGGAGCAGCAGTTGTGGTTGTTGGAGCAGCAGTTGTTGTGGTTGGAGCAACAGTTGTGGTTGTTGGAGAAGCAGTTGTGGTTGTTGGAGCAGCAGTTGTCGTTGTTGGAGCAACTGTGGTAGTTGTTGGAGGAACTGTTGTAGTCGTTTGAGCAACAGTTGTGGTTGTTGGAGCAACTGTGGTAGTAGTTGGAAGAACTGTTGTGGTTGTTGGAGCAACAGTTGTGGTGGTTGGAGCAGCAGTTGTTGTGGTTGGAGCAACAGTTGTGGTTGTTGGAGCAACTGTGGTAGTCTTTGGAAGAACTGTTGTGGTTGTTGGAGCAACAGTTGTGGTCATTGGAGCAACAGTTGTGGTTGTTGGAGCAACTGTGGTAGTTGTTGGAGGAACTGTTGTGGTCGTTTGAGCAACAGTTGTGGTTGTTGGAGCAACTGTGGTAGTTGTTGGAGGAACTGTTGTGGTCGTTGGAGCAACAGTTGTGGTTGTTGGAGCAACTGTGGTAGTCGTTGGAAGAACTGTTGTGGTAGTTGGAGCAACTGTGGTAGTTGTTGGAGGAACTGTTGTGGTTGTTGGAGCAACTGTGGTAGTTGTTGGAGGAACTGTTGTGGTCGTTGGAGCAACCGTTGTGGTTGTTGGAGCAGCAGTTGTCGTCGTTGGAGCAACTGTGGTAGTTGTTGGAGGAACTGTTGTAGTCGTTTGAGCAACAATTGTGGTTGTTGGAGCAACTGTGTTAGTAGTTGGAAGAACTGTTGTGGTTGTTGGAGCATCAGTTGTGGTCGTTGGAGCAGCAGTTGTGGTTGTTGGAGCAGCAGTTGTTGTGGTTGGAGCAACAGTTGTGGTTGTTGGAGCAGCAGCTGTGGTTGTTGGAGCAGCAGTTGTGGTTGTTGGAGCAGCAGTTGTCGTCGTTGGAGCAACTGTGGTAGTTGTTGGAGGAACTGTTGTAGTCGTTTGAGCAACAGTTGTGGTTGTTGGAGCAACTGTGTTAGTAGTTGGAAGAACTGTTGTGGTTGTTGGAGCAACAGTTGTGGTCGTTGGAGCAGCAGTTGTGGTTGTTGGAGCAGCAGTTGTTGTGGTTGGAGCAACAGTTGTGGTTGTTGGAGAAGCAGTTGTGGTTGTTGGAGCAGCAGTTGTCGTCGTTGGAGCAACTGTGGTAGTTGTTTGAGCAACTTTTGTGGTTGTTGGAGCAACTGTGGTAGTTGTTGGAAGAACTGTTGTGGTCGTTGGAGCAGCAGTTGTGGTTGTTGGAGCAGCAGTTGTTGTGGTTGGAGCAACAGTTGTGGTTGTTGGAGAAGCAGTTGTGGTTGTTGGAGCAGCAGTTGTCGTCGTTGGAGCAACTGTGGTAGTTGTTTGAGCAACTTTTGTGGTTGTTGGAGCAACTGTGGTAGTTGTTGGAAGAATTGTTGTGGTCGTTGGAGCAATAGTTGTGGTTGTTGGAGCAACTGTGGTAGTTGTTGGAGGAACTGTTGTGGTCGTTGGAGCAACAGTTGTGGTTGTTGGAGCAACTGTGGTAGTTGTTGGAGGAACTGTTGTGGTCGTTGGAGCAACAGTTGTGGTTGTTGGAGCAACTGAGGTAGTTGTTGGAGGAACTGTTGTGGTCGTTTGAGCAACAGTTGTGGTTGTTGGAGCAACTGTGGTAGTAGTTGGAAGAACTGTTGTGGTTGTTGGAGCAACAGTTGTGGTGGTTGGAGCAGCAGTTGTGGTTGTTGGAGCAGCAGTTGTTGTGGTTGGAGCAACAGTTGTGGTTGTTGGAGCAACTGTGGTAGTCTTTGGAAGAACTGTTGTGGTTGTTGGAGCAACAGTTGTGGTCATTGGAGCAACTGTGGTAGTTGTTGGAGGAACTGTTGTGGTCATTTGAGCAACTTTTGTGGTTGTTGGAGCAACTGTGGTAGTTGTTGGAAGAATTGTTGTGGTCGTTGGAGCATTAGTTGTGGTTGTTGGAGCAACTGTGGTAGTTGTTGGAGGAACTGTTGTGGTCGTTGGAGCAACAGTTGTGGTTGTTGGAGCAACTGTGGTAGTTGTTGGAGGAACTGTTGTAGTCGTTTGAGCAACAGTTGTGGTTGTTGGAGCAACTGTGTTAGTAGTTGGAAGAACTGTTGTGGTTGTTGGAGCAGCAGTTGTTGTGGTTGGAGCAGCAGTTGTGGTTGTTGGAGCAGCAGTTGTTGTGGTTGGAGCAACAGTTGTGGTTGTTGGAGAAGCAGTTGTGGTTGTTGGAGCAGCAGTTGTCGTCGTTGGAGCAACTGTGGTAGTTGTTGGAGGAACTGTTGTAGTCGTTTGAGCAACAGTTGTGGTTGTTGGAGCAACTGTGGTAGTAGTTGGAAGAACTGTTGTGGTTGTTGGAGCAACAGTTGTGGTGGTTGGAGCAGCAGTTGTGGTTGTTGGAGCAGCAGTTGTTGTGGTTGGAGCAACAGTTGTGGTTGTTGGAGCAACTGTGGTAGTCTTTGGAAGAACTGTTGTGGTTGTTGGAGCAACAGTTGTGGTCATTGGAGCAACTGTGGTAGTTGTTGGAGGAACTGTTGTGGTCGTTTGAGCAACTTTTGTGGTTGTTGGAGCAACTGTGGTAGTGGTTGGAAGAATTGTTGTGGTCGTTGGAGCAATAGTTGTGGTTGTTGGAGCAACTGTGGTAGGTGTTGGAGGAACTGTTGTGGTCGTTGGAGCAACAGTTGTGGTTGTTGGAGCAACTGTGGTAGTTGTTGGAGGAACTGTTGTGGTCGTTGGAGCAACAGTTGTGGTTGTTGGAGCAACTGAGGTAGTTGTTGGAGGAACTGTTGTGGTCGTTTGAGCAACAGTTGTGGTTGTTGGAGCAACTGTGGTAGTAGTTGGAAGAACTGTTGTGGTTGTTGGAGCAACAGTTGTGGTGGTTGGTGCAGCAGTTGTGGTTGTTGGAGCAGCAGTTGTTGTGGTTGGAGCAACAGTTGTGGTTGTTGGAGCAACTGTGGTAGTCTTTGGAAGAACTGTTGTGGTTGTTGGAGCAACAGTTGTGGTCATTGGAGCAACTGTGGTAGTTGTTGGAGGAACTGTTGTGGTCGTTTGAGCAACTTTTGTGGTCATTGGAGCAACTGTGGTAGTTGTTGGAAGAATTGTTGTGGTCATTGGAGCAATAGTTGTGGTTGTTGGAGCAACTGTGGTAGTTGTTGGAGGAACTGTTCTGGTCGTTGGAGCAACAGTTGTGGTTGTTGGAGCAACTGTGGTAGTTGTTGGAGGAACTGTTGTGGTCGTTGGAGCAACAGTTGTGGTTGTTGGAGCAACTGTGGTAGTTGTTGGAGGAACTGTTGTAGTCGTTTGAGCAACAATTGTGGTTGTTGGAGCAACTGTGTTAGTAGTTGGAAGAACTGTTGTGGTTGTTGGAGCATCAGTTGTGGTCGTTGGAGCAGCAGTTGTGGTTGTTGGAGCAGCAGTTGTTGTGGTTGGAGCAACAGTTGTGGTTGTTGGAGCAGCAGCTGTGGTTGTTGGAGCAGCAGTTGTGGTTGTTGGAGCAGCAGTTGTCGTCGTTGGAGCAACTGTGGTAGTTGTTGGAGGAACTGTTGTAGTCGTTTGAGCAACAGTTGTGGTTGTTGGAGCAACTGTGTTAGTAGTTGGAAGAACTGTTGTGGTTGTTGGAGCAACAGTTGTGGTCGTTGGAGCAGCAGTTGTGGTTGTTGGAGCAGCAGTTGTTGTGGTTGGAGCAACAGTTGTGGTTGTTGGAGAAGCAGTTGTGGTTGTTGGAGCAGCAGTTGTCGTCGTTGGAGCAACTGTGGTAGTTGTTTGAGCAACTTTTGTGGTTGTTGGAGCAACTGTGGTAGTTGTTGGAAGAATTGTTGTGGTCGTTGGAGCAATAGTTGTGGTTGTTGGAGCAACTGTGGTAGTTGTTGGAGGAACTGTTGTGGTCGTTGGAGCAACAGTTGTGGTTGTTGGAGCAACTGTGGTAGTTGTTGGAGGAACTGTTGTGGTCGTTGGAGCAACAGTTGTGGTTGTTGGAGCAACTGAGGTAGTTGTTGGAGGAACTGTTGTGGTCGTTTGAGCAACAGTTGTGGTTGTTGGAGCAACTGTGGTAGTAGTTGGAAGAACTGTTGTGGTTGTTGGAGCAACAGTTGTGGTGGTTGGAGCAGCAGTTGTGGTTGTTGGAGCAGCAGTTGTTGTGGTTGGAGCAACAGTTGTGGTTGTTGGAGCAACTGTGGTAGTCTTTGGAAGAACTGTTGTGGTTGTTGGAGCAACAGTTGTGGTCATTGGAGCAACTGTGGTAGTTGTTGGAGGAACTGTTGTGGTCATTTGAGCAACTTTTGTGGTTGTTGGAGCAACTGTGGTAGTTGTTGGAAGAATTGTTGTGGTCGTTGGAGCATTAGTTGTGGTTGTTGGAGCAACTGTGGTAGTTGTTGGAGGAACTGTTGTGGTCGTTGGAGCAACAGTTGTGGTTGTTGGAGCAACTGTGGTAGTTGTTGGAGGAACTGTTGTAGTCGTTTGAGCAACAGTTGTGGTTGTTGGAGCAACTGTGTTAGTAGTTGGAAGAACTGTTGTGGTTGTTGGAGCAGCAGTTGTTGTGGTTGGAGCAGCAGTTGTCGTTGTTGGAGCAGCAGTTGTTGTGGTTGGAGCAACAGTTGTGGTTGTTGGAGAAGCAGTTGTGGTTGTTGGAGCAGCAGTTGTCGTCGTTGGAGCAACTGTGGTAGTTGTTGCAGGAACTGTTGTAGTCGTTTGAGCAACAGTTGTGGTTGTTGGAGCAACTGTGGTAGTAGTTGGAAGAACTGTTGTGGTTGTTGGAGCAACAGTTGTGGTGGTTGGAGCAGCAGTTGTGGTTGTTGGAGCAGCAGTTGTTGTGGTTGGAGCAACAGTTGTGGTTGTTGGAGCAACTGTGGTAGTCTTTGGAAGAACTGTTGTGGTTGTTGGAGCAACAGTTGTGGTCATTGGAGCAACTGTGGTAGTTGTTGGAGGAACTGTTGTGGTCGTTTGAGCAACTTTTGTGGTTGTTGGAGCAACTGTGGTAGTGGTTGGAAGAATTGTTGTGGTCGTTGGAGCAATAGTTGTGGTTGTTGGAGCAACTGTGGTAGGTGTTGGAGGAACTGTTGTGGTCGTTGGAGCAACAGTTGTGGTTGTTGGAGCAACTGTGGTAGTTGTTGGAGGAACTGTTGTGGTCGTTGGAGCAACAGTTGTGGTTGTTGGAGCAACTGAGGTAGTTGTTGGAGGAACTGTTGTGGTCGTTTGAGCAACAGTTGTGGTTGTTGGAGCAACTGTGGTAGTAGTTGGAAGAACTGTTGTGGTTGTTGGAGCAACAGTTGTGGTGGTTGGTGCAGCAGTTGTGGTTGTTGGAGCAGCAGTTGTTGTGGTTGGAGCAACAGTTGTGGTTGTTGGAGCAACTGTGGTAGTCTTTGGAAGAACTGTTGTGGTTGTTGGAGCAACAGTTGTGGTCATTGGAGCAACTGTGGTAGTTGTTGGAGGAACTGTTGTGGTCGTTTGAGCAACTTTTGTGGTCATTGGAGCAACTGTGGTAGTTGTTGGAAGAATTGTTGTGGTCATTGGAGCAATAGTTGTGGTTGTTGGAGCAACTGTGGTAGTTGTTGGAGGAACTGTTCTGGTCGTTGGAGCAACAGTTGTGGTTGTTGGAGCAACTGTGGTAGTTGTTGGAGGAACTGTTGTGGTCGTTGGAGCAACAGTTGTGGTTGTTGGAGCAACTGTGGTAGTTGTTAGAGGAACTGTTGTGGTTGTTGGAGCAAAAGTTGTGGTCGTTGGAGCAGCAGTTGTGGTTGTTGGAGCAGCAGTTGTTGTGGTTGGAGCAACAGTTGTGGTTGTTGGAGAAGCAGTTGTGGTTGTTGGAGCAGCAGTTGTCGTCGTTGGAGCAACTGTGCTAGTTGTTGGAGGAACTGTTGTAGTCGTTTGAGCAACAGTTGTGGTTGTTGGAGCAACTGTGGTAGTAGTTGGAAGAACTGTTGTGGTTGTTGGAGCAGAAGTTGTGGTTGTTGGAGCAGCAGTTGTTGTGGTTGGAGCAACTGTGGTAGTTGTTGGAGGAACTGTTGTGGTCGTTGGAGCAACAGTTGTGGTTGTTGGAGCAACTGTGGTAGTTGTTGGAAGAATTGTTGTGGTCGTTGGAGCAGTAGTTGTGGTTGTTGGAGCAACAGTGGTAGTTGTTGGAGGAACTGTTGTGGTGGTTGGAGCAACAGTTGTGGTTGTTGGAGCAACAGTTGTGGTTGTTGGAGCAACAGTTGTGGTTGTTGGAGCAACAGTTGTGGTTGTTGGAGCAACAGTTGTGGTTGTTGGAGCAACTGTGGAAGTTGTTGGAGGAACTGTTGTAGTCGTTGGAGCAACAGTTGTGGTTGTTGGAGCAACTGTGTTAGTAGTTGGAAGAACTGTTGTGGTTGTTGGAGCAACAGTTGTGGTCGTTGGAGCAGCAGTTGTGGTTGTTGGAGCAGCAGTTGTTGTGGTTGGAGCAACAGTTGTGGTTGTTGGAGAAGCAGTTGTGGTTGTTGGAGCAGCAGTTGTCGTCGTTGGAGCAGCTGTGGTAGTTGTTGGAGGAACTGTTGTAGTCGTTTGAGCAACAGTTGTGGTTGTTGGAGCAACTGTGGTAGTAGTTGGAAGATCTGTTGTGGTTGTTGGAGCAACAGTTGTGGTGGTTGGAGCAGCAGTTGTGGTTGTTGGAGCAGCAGTTGTGGTTGTTGGAGCAACTGTGGAAGTCGTTGGAAGAACTGTTGTGGTTGTTGGAGCAACAGTTGTGGTCGTTGGAGCAGCAGTTGTGGTTGTTGGACCAGCAGTTTTTGTGGTTGGAGCAACAGTTGTGGTTGGCGGAGCAACTGTGGTAGTAGTTGGAAGAACTGTTGTGGTTGTTGGAGCAGCAGTTGTGGTTGTTGGAGCAGCAGTTGTGGTTGTTGGAGCAACTGTGGAAGTCGTTGGAAGAACTGTTGTGGTTGTTGGAGCAACAGTTGTGGTCGTTGGAGCAGCAGTTGTGGTTGTTGGACCAGCAGTTTTTATGGTTGGAGCAACAGTTGTGGTTGGCGGAGCAACTGTGGTAGTAGTTGGAAGAACTGTTGTGGTTGTTGGAGCAACAGTTGTGGTCGTTGGATCAGCAGTTGTGGTTGTTGGAGCAGCAGTTGTTGTGGTTGGAGGAACTGTTGTGGTTGTTAGAGCAACAGTTGTGGTTATTGGAGCACCTGTGGTAGTTGTTGGAGGAACTGTTGTGGTGGTTGGAGCAACAGTTGTGGTTGTTGGAGCAACTGTGGTAGTCGTTGGAGGAACTGTTGTGGTCGAAGGAGCAACAGTTGTGGTTGTTGGAGCAACTGTGGAAGTCGTTGGAAGAACTGTTGTGGTTGTTGGATCAGCAGTTGTGGTTGTTGGAGCAGCAGTTGTTGTGGTTGGAGCAACAGTTGTGGTTGTTGGAGCAACTGTGGTAGTTGTTGGAGGAACTGTTGTGGTCGTTGGAGCAACAGTTGTGGTTGTTAGAGCAACTGTGGTAGTCGTTGGAAGAACTGTTTTGGTTGTTGGAGCAACAGTTGTGGTCGTTGGAGCAGCAGTTGTGGATGTTGGAGCAGCAGTTGTTGTCGTTGGAGCAACAGTTGTGGTTGTTGGAGCAACTGTGGTAGTTGTTGGAGGAACTGTTGTGGTCGTTGGAGCAACAGTTGTGGTTGTTGGAGCAACTGTGGTAGTTGTTGGAGGAACTGTTGTGGTCTTTGGAGCAACAGTTGTGGTTGTTTGAGCTACAGTTGTCGTGGTTGTAGCTAAAGTTGTAGTGGTTGGAACAGCAGTTGTGGATGTTGGAGCAGCAGTTGTTGTCGTTGGAGCAACAGTTGTGGTTGTTGGAGCAACTGTGGTAGTTGTTGGAGGAACTGTTGTGGTCGTCGGAGCAACAGTTGTGGTTGTTGGAGCAACTGTGGTAGTTGTTGGAGGAACTGTTGTGGTCGTTGGAGAAACAGTTGTGGATGTTGGAGCAACTGTGGTAGTTGTTGGAAGAATTGTTGTGGTCGTTGGAGCAACAGTTGTGGTTATTGGAGCAACTGTGGGAGTTGTTGGAAGAATTGTTGTGGTCGTTGGAGCAATAGTTGTGGTTTTTGGACCAACTGTGGTTTTTGGAGAAACTGTTGTGGTCGTTGGAGCAACTGTGGTAGTTGTTGGAGGAACTGTTGTGGTCGTTAGAGCAACAGTTGTGGTTGTTGGAGCAACTGTGGTAGTTGTTGGAGGAACTGTTGTGGTGGTTGGAGCAACAGTTTTGGTTGTTGGAGCAACTGTGGTAGTTGTTGGAGGAACTGTTGTAGTTTTTGGAGCAATAGTTGTGGTAATTGGAGCAACTGTGGTAGTTGTTGGAGGAACTGTTGTGGTCGTTGGAGCAACAGTTGTGGTTGTTGGAGCAGCAGTTGTGGTTATTGGAGCAGCAGTTGTTGTAGTTGGAGCTACAGTTGTAGTGGTTGGAGCAACAGTTGTGGTTGTTTGAGCCGCAGTTGTCGTCGTTGGAGCAACTGTGGAAGTTGTTGGAGGAACTGTTGTAGTCATTTGAGCAACAGTTGTGGTTGTTGGAGCAACTGTGTTAGTAGTTGGAAGAACTGTTGTGGTTGTTGGAGCATCAGTTGTGGTCGTTGGAGCAGCAGTTGTGGTTGTTGGAGCAGCAGTTGTTGTGGTTGGAGCAACAGTTGTGGTTGTTGGAGCAGCAGTTGTGGTTGTTGGAGCAACTGTGGTAGTTGTTGGAGGAACTGTTGTGGTGGTTGGAGCAACAGTTGTGGTTGTTGGAGCATCTGCGGTAGTTGTTGGAGGAACTGTTGTGGTTGTTGGAGCAACTGTGGTAGTTGTTGGAAGAATTGTTGTGGTCGTTGGAGCAGTAGTTGTGGTTGTTGGAGCAACAGTGGTAGTTGTTGGAGGAACTGTTGTGGTGGTTGGAGCAACAATTGTGGTTGTTTGAGCAATTGTGGTAGTTGTTGGAGGAACTGTTGTGGTCGTTGGAGCAATAGTTGTGGTCGTTGGAGCAATAGTTGTGGTTGTTGGAGGAACTGTGGTAGTTGTTGGAGGAACTGTTATGGTCGTTGGAGCAACAGTTGTGGTTGTTGGAGCAACTGTCGTAGTTGTTGGAGGAACTGTTGTGGTGGTTGGAGCAACAGTTGTGGTTGTTGGAGCAACTGTGGTAGTTCTTGGAGGAACTGTTGTGGTTGTTAGAGCAACAGTTGTGGTTGTTGGAGCAACTGTGGAAGTCGTTGGAAGAACTGTTGTGGTTGTTGGAGCAACAGTTGTGGTCGTTGGAGCAGCAGTTGTGGTTGTTGGACCAGCAGTTGTTGTGGTTGGAGCAACAGTTGTGGTTGGCGGAGCAACTGTGGTAGTAGTTGGAAGAACTGTTGTGGTTGTTGGAGCAACAGTTGTGGTCGTTGGATCAGCAGTTGTGGTTGTTGGAGCAGCAGTTGTTGTGGTTGGAGGAACTGTTGTGGTCGTTAGAGCAACAGTTGTGGTTATTGGAGCACCTGTGGTAGTTGTTGGAGGAACTGTTGTGGTGGTTGGAGCAACAGTTGTGGTTGTTGGAGCAACTGTGGTAGTCGTTGGAGGAACTGTTGTGGTCGAAGGAGCAACAGTTGTGGTTGTTGGAGCAACTGTGGAAGTCGTTGGAAGAACTGTTGTGGTTGTTGGATCAGCAGTTGTGGTTGTTGGAGCAGCAGTTGTTGTGGTTGGAGCAACAGTTGTGGTTGTTGGAGCAACTGTGGTAGTTGTTGGAGGAACTGTTGTGGTCGTTGGAGCAACAGTTGTGGTTGTTAGAGCAACTGTGGTAGTCGTTGGAAGAACTGTTTTGGTTGTTGGAGCAACAGTTGTGGTCGTTGGAGCAGCAGTTGTGGATGTTGGAGCAGCAGTTGATGTCGTTGGAGCAACAGTTGTGGTTGTTGGAGCAACTGTGGTAGTTGTTGGAGGAACTGTTGTGGTCGTTGGAGCAACAGTTGTGGTTGTTGGAGCAACTGTGGTAGTTGTTGGAGGAACTGTTGTGGTCTTTGGAGCAACAGTTGTGGTTGTTTGAGCTACAGTTGTCGTGGTTGTAGCTACAGTTGTAGTGGTTGGAGCAGCAGTTGTGGATGTTGGAGCAGCAGTTGTTGTCGTTGGAGCAACAGTTGTGGTTGTTGGAGCAACTGTGGTAGTTGTTGGAGGAACTGTTGTGGTCGTCGGAGCAACAGTTGTGGTTGTTGGAGCAACTGTGGTAGTTGTTGGAGGAACTGTTGTGGTCGTCGGAGCAACAGTTGTGGTTGTTGGAGCAACTGTGGTAGTTGTTGGAGGAACTGTTGTGGTCGTTGGAGAAACAGTTGTGGTTGTTGGAGCAACTGTGGTAGTTGTTGGAAGAATTGTTGTGGTCGTTGGAGCAACAGTTGTGGTTATTGGAGCAACTGTGGGAGTTGTTGGAAGAATTGTTGTGGTCGTTGGAGCAATAGTTGTGGTTTTTGGACCAACTGTGGTTTTTGGAGAAACTGTTGTGGTCGTTGGAGCAACTGTGGTAGTTGTTGGAGGAACTGTTGTGGTCGTTAGAGCAACAGTTGTGGTTGTTGGAGCAACTGTGGTAGTTGTTGGAGGAACTGTTGTGGTGGTTGGAGCAACAGTTTTGGTTGTTGGAGCAACTGTGGTAGTTGTTGGAGGAACTGTTGTGGTTTTTGGAGCAATAGTTGTGGTAATTGGAGCAACTGTGGTAGTTGTTGGAGGAACTGTTGTGGTCGTTGGAGCAACAGTTGTGGTTGTTGGAGCAGCAGTTGTGGTTATTGGAGCAGCAGTTGTTGTAGTTGGAGCTACAGTTGTAGTGGTTGGAGCAACAGTTGTTTTTGTTTGAGCCGCAGTTGTCGTCGTTGGAGCAACTGTGGAAGTTGTTGGAGGAACTGTTGTAGTCATTTGAGCAACAGTTGTGGTTGTTGGAGCAACTGTGTTAGTAGTTGGAAGAACTGTTGTGGTTGTTGGAGCATCAGTTGTGGTCGTTGGAGCAGCAGTTGTGGTTGTTGGAGCAGCAGTTGTTGTGGTTGGAGCAACAGTTGTGGTTGTTGGAGCAGCAGTTGTGGTTGTTGGAGCAACTGTGGTAGTTGTTGGAGGAACTGTTGTGGTGGTTGGAGCAACAGTTGTGGTTGTTGGAGCATCTGCGGTAGTTGTTGGAGGAACTGTTGTGGTTGTTGGAGCAACTGTGGTAGTTGTTGGAAGAATTGTTGTGGTCGTTGGAGCAGTAGTTGTGGTTGTTGGAGCAACAGTGGTAGTTGTTGGAGGAACTGTTGCTGTGGTTGTAGCAACAATTGTGGTTGTTTGAGCAATTGTGGTAGTTGTTGGAGGAACTGTTGTGGTCGTTGGAGCAATAGTTGTGGTCGTTGGAGCAATAGTTGTGGTTGTTGGAGGAACTGTGGTAGTTGTTGGAGGAACTGTTATGGTCGTTGGAGCAACAGTTGTGGTTGTTGGAGCAACTATGGTAGTTGTTGGAGGAACAGTTGTGGTTGTTGGAGCAGCAGTTGTTGTTGTTGGAACTACAGTTGTAGTGGTTGGAGCAACTGTGGTAGTTGTAGAAAGAAATGTTGTGGTCGTTGGAGCAATAGTTGTGGTTGTTGGAGCAACTGTGGTAGTTGTTGGAGGAGCTGTTGTGGTCGTTGAAGCAACAGTTGTGATTGTTGGAGCAACTGTGGTAGTTGTTGGAGGAACTGTTGTGGTCTTTGGAGCAACAGTTGTGGTTGTTGGAGCAACTGTGGTAGTTGTTGGAAGAATTGTTGTGGTCGTTGGAGCAGTAGTTGTGGTTGTTGGAGCAACAGTGGTAGTTGTTGGAGGAACTGTTGTGGTCGTTGGAGCAATAGTTGTGATTGTTGGAGCAACTGTGGTAGTTGTTGGAGGAACTGTTGTGGTCTTTGGAGCAACAGTTGTGGTTGTTGGAGCAACTGTGGTAGTTGTTGGAGGAACTGTTGTGGTCTTTGGGGCAACAGTTGTGGTTGTTTGAGCTACAGTTGTCGTGGTTGTAGCTACAGTTGTAGTGGTTGGAGCAGCAGTTGTGGATGTTGGAGCAGCAGTTGTTGTCGTTGGAGCAACAGTTGTGGTTGTTGGAGCAACTGTGGTAGTTGTTGGAGGAACTGTTGTGGTCGTCGGAGCAACAGTTGTGGTTGTTGGAGCAACTGTGGTAGTTGTTGGAGGAACTGTTGTGGTCGTTGGAGAAACAGTTGTGGTTGTTGGAGCAACTGTGGTAGTTGTTGGAAGAATTGTTGTGGTCGTTGGAGCAACAGTTGTGGTTATTGGAGCAACTGTTGGAGTTGTTGGAAGAATTGTTGTGGTCGTTGGAGCAATAGTTGTGGTTTTTGGACCAACTGTGGTTTTTGGAGAAACTGTTGTGGTCGTTGGAGCAACTGTGGTAGTTGTTGGAGGAACTGTTGTGGTCGTTAGAGCAACAGTTGTGGTTGTTGGAGCAACTGTGGTAGTTGTTGGAGGAACTGTTGTGGTGGTTGGAGCAACAGTTTTGGTTGTTGGAGCAACTGTGGTAGTTGTTGGAGGAACTGTTGTGGTTTTTGGAGCAATAGTTGTGGTAATTGGAGCAACTGTGGTAGTTGTTGGAGGAACTGTTGTGGTCGTTGGAGCAACAGTTGTGGTTGTTGGAGCAGCAGTTGTGGTTATTGGAGCAGCAGTTGTTGTAGTTGGAGCTACAGTTGTAGTGGTTGGAGCAACAGTTGTGGTTGTTTGAGCCGCAGTTGTCGTCGTTGGAGCAACTGTGGAAGTTGTTGGAGGAACTGTTGTAGTCATTTGAGCAACAGTTGTGGTTGTTGGAGCAACTGTGTTAGTAGTTGGAAGAACTGTTGTGGTTGTTGGAGCATCAGTTGTGGTCGTTGGAGCAGCAGTTGTGGTTATTGGAGCAGCAGTTGTTGTGGTTGGAGCAACAGTTGTGGTTGTTGGAGCAGCAGTTGTGGTTGTTGGAGCAACTGTGGTAGTTGTTGGAGGAACTGTTGTGGTGGTTGGAGCAACAGTTGTGGTTGTTGGAGCATCTGCGGTAGTTGTTGGAGGAACTGTTGTGGTTGTTGGAGCAACTGTGGTAGTTGTTGGAAGAATTGTTGTGGTCGTTGGAGCAGTAGTTGTGGTTGTTGGAGCAACAGTGGTAGTTGTTGGAGGAACTGTTGTGGTGGTTGGAGCAACAATTGTGGTTGTTTGAGCAATTGTGGTAGTTGTTGGAGGAACTGTTGTGGTCGTTGGAGCAACAGTTGTGATTGTTGGAGCAACTGTGGTAGTTGTTGGAGGAACTGTTGTGGTCTTTGGAGCAACAGTTGTGGTTGTTGGAGCAATTGTGGTAGTTGTTGGAAGAATTGTTGTGGTCGTTGGAGCAGTAGTTGTGGTTGTTGGAGCAACAGTGGTTGTTGTTGGAGGAACTGTTGTGGTCGTTGGAGCAATAGTTGTGGTCGTTGGAGCAATAGTTGTGGTCGTTGGAGGAACTGTGGTAGTTGTTGGAGGAACTGTTATGGTCGTTGGAGCAACAGTTGTGGTTGTTGGAGCAACTGTGGTAGTTGTTGGAGGAACAGTTGTGGTTGTTGAAGCAGCAGTTGTGGTTGTTGGAGCAGCAGTTGTTGTTGTTGGAACTACAGTTGTAGTGGTTGGAGCAACTGTGGTAGTTGTTGAAAGAAATGTTGTGGTCGTTGGAGCAATAGCTGTGGTTGTTGGAGCAACTGTGGTAGTTGTTGGAGGAGCTGTTGTGGTTGTTGGAGCAACAGCTGTGGTTGTTGGAGCAACAATTGTGGTAGTTGTTGGAGGAACTGTTGTGGTCGTTGGAGCAACAGTTGTGGTTGTTGGAGCAGCAGTTGTGGTTGTTGAAGCAGCAGTTGTGATGGTTGGGGCAACTGTGGTAGTTGTTGGAAGAATTGTTGTGGTCATTGGAGCAATAGTTGTGGTTGTTGGAGCAACTGTGGTAGTTGTTGGAGGAAATGTTGTGGTCGTTGGAGCAACAGTTGTTGTTGTTGGAGCAACTGTGGTAGTTGTTGGAGGAACTGTTGTGGTGGTTGGAGCAACAGTTGTGGTTGTTGGAACAACTGTGGTAGTTGTTGGAGGAACTGTTGTGGTTGTTGGAGCAACTGTGGTAGTTGTTGGAAGAACTGTTGTGGTCGTTGGAGCAACAGTTGTGGTCGTTGGAGCAGCAGTTGTTGTGGTCGGAGGAACTGTTGTGGTCGTTAGAGCAACAGTTGTGGTTGTTGGAGCAACTGTGGTAGTTGTTGGAGGAACTGTTGTGGTGGTTGGAGCAACAGTTGTGGTTGTTGGAGCAACTGTGGTAGTTGTTGGAGGAACTGTTGTGGTTGTTAGAGCAACAGTTGTGGTTGTTGGAGCAACTGTGGAAGTCGTTGGAAGAACTGTTGTGGTTGTTGGAGCAACAGTTGTGGTCGTTGGAGCAGCAGTTGTGGTTGTTGGACCAGCAGTTGTTGTGGTTGGAGCAACAGTTGTGGTTGTTGGAGCAACTGTGGTAGTAGTTGGAAGAACAGTTGTGGTTGTTGGAGCAACAGTTGTGGTCGTTGGATCAGCAGTTGTGGTTGTTGGAGAAGCAGTTGTTGTGGTTGGAGGAACTGTTGTGGTCGTTAGAGCAACAGTTGTGGTTATTGGAGCACCTGTGGTAGTTGTTGGAGGACTTGTTGTGGTGGTTGGAGCAACAGTTGTGGTTGTTGGAGCAACTGTGGTAGTCGTTGGAGGAACTGTTGTGGTCGAAGGAGCAACAGTTGTGGTTGTTGGAGCAACTGTGGAAGTCGTTGGAAGAACTGTTGTGGTTGTTGGATCAGCAGTTGTGGTTGTTGGAGCAGCAGTTGTTGTGGTTGGAGCAACTGTGGTAGTTGTTGGAGGAACTGTTGTGGTCGTTGGAGCAACAGTTGTGGTTGTTAGAGCAACTGTGGTAGTCGTTGGAAGAACTGTTTTGGTTGTTGGAGCAACAGTTGTGGTCGTTGGAGCAGCAGTTGTGGATGTTGGAGCAGCAGTTGTTGTCGTTGGAGCAACAGTTGTGGTTGTTGGAGCAACTGTGGTAGTTGTTGGAGGAACTGTTGTGGTCGTTGGAGCAACAGTTGTGGTTGTTGGAGCAACTGTGGTAGTTGTTGGAGGAACTGTTGTGGTCTTTGAAGCAACAGTTGTGGTTGTTTGAGCTACAGTTGTCGTGGTTGTAGCTACAGTTGTAGTGGTTGGAGCAACAGTTGTGGTTATTTGAGCCACAGTTGTGGTCGTTGGATCAACTGTGTTAGTTGTTGGAGCAACAGTTGTAGTCGTTGGAGGAACTATGGTGGTTGTTGGAGGAACTGTTGTGGTCGTTGGAGCAACAGTTGTGGTTGTTGAAGCAACTGTGGTAGTTGTTGGATGAATTGTTGTGGTTGTTGGAGCAATACTTGTTTTTATTGGAGCAACTGTGGTAGTTGTTGGAGGAACTGTTGTGGTGGTTGGAGCAACTGTGGTAGTCGTTGGAAGAACTGTTGTGGTTGTTGGAGCAACTGTGGTAGTCGTTGGAGGAACTGTTGTGGTTGTTGGAGCAACTGTGGTAGTTGTTGGAGGAACTGTTGTGGTTGTTGGAGCAACTGTGGTAGTCGTTGGAAGAACTGTTGTGGTTGTTGGAGCAACTGTGGTAGTCGTTGGAAAAACTGTTGTGGTTGTTGGAGCAACAGTTGTGGTCGTTGGAGCAGCAGTTGTGGTTGTTGGAGCAGCAGTTGTTGTGGTTGGAGGAACTGTTGTAGTCGTTGGAGCAACAGTTGTGGTTGTTGGAGCAACTGTGGTAGTCGTTGGAAGAACTGTTGTGGTTGTTGGAACAACTGTGGTAGTCGTTGGAAAAACTGTTGTGGTTGTTGGAGCAACAGTTGTGGTCGTTGGAGCAGCAGTTGTGGTTGTTGGAGCAGCAGTTGTTGTGGTTGGAAGAACTGTTGTGGTCGTTGGAGCAACAGTTGTGGTTGTTGGAGCAACCGTGGTAGTCATTGGAAGAACTGTTGTGGTTGTTGGAGCTACAGTTGTCGTGGTTGTAGCTACAGTTGTAGTGATTGGAGCAGCAGTTGTGGATGTTGGAGCAGCAGTTGTTGTCGTCGTTGGAGCAACAGTTGTGGTTGTTGGAGCAACTGTGGTAGTTGTTGGAGAAACTGTTGTGGTCGTTGGAGCAACAGTTGTGGTTGTTGGAGCAACTGTGGTAGTCGTTGGAAGAACTGTTGTGGTTGTTGGAGCAACTGTGGTAGTCGTTGGAAAAACTGTTGTGGTTGTTGGAGCAACAGTTGTGGTCGTTGGAGCAGCAGTTGTGGTTGTTGGAGCAGCAGTTGTTGTGGTTGGAGGAACTGTTGTAGTCGTTGGAGCAACAGTTGTGGTTGTTGGAGCAACTGTGGTAGTCGTTGGAAGAACTGTTGTGGTTGTTGGAACAACTGTGGTAGTCGTTGAAAAAACTGTTGTGGTTGTTGGAGCAACAGTTGTGGTCGTTGGAGCAACAGTTGTGGTCGTTGGAGCAGCAGTTGTGGTTGTTGGAGCAGCAGTTGTTGTGGTTGGAGGAACTGTTGTGGTCGTTGGAGCAACAGTTGTGGTTGTTGGAGCAACTGTGGTAGTCATTGGAAGAACTGTTGTGGTTGTTGGAGCAACAGTTGTGGTCGTTGGAGCAGCAGTTGTGGTTGTTGGAGCAGCAGTTGTTGTGGTTGGAGCAACTGTGGTAGTTGTTGGAGGAACTGTTGTGGTCGTTGAAGCAACAGTTGTGGTTGTTGAAGCAACTGTGGTAGTCGTAGAAAGAATTGTTGTGGTTGTTGGAGCAACAGTTGTGGTCGTTGGAGCAGCAGTTGTGGTTGTTGAAGCAGCAGTTGTTGTGGTTGGAGCAACAGTTGTGGTTGTTGGAGAAACAGTTGTGGTCATTGGAACAGCAGTTGTGGTTGTTGGAGCAGCAGTTGTTGTGGTTGAAGGAACTGTTGTGGTCGTTGGAGCAACAGTTGTGGTTGTTGGAGCAACTGTTGTGGTTGTTGGAGCAACAGTTGTTGTCGTTGGAGCAACAGTTGTGGTTGTTGGAGCAGCAGTTGTTGTGGTTGGAGCAACAGTTGTGGTTGTTGGAGCAACTGTGGTAGATGTTGAAGGAACTGTTGTGGTCGTAGGAGCAACAGTTGTGGTTGCTGGAGCAACTGTGGTAGTCGTTGGAAGAACTGTTGTGGTTGTTGGAGCAGCAGTTGTGGTTGTTGGAGCAGCAGTTGTGGTTGTTGGAGCAGCAGTTGTTGTGGTTGGAGCAACAGTTGTGGTTGTTGGAGTACCTGTGGTAGTTGTTGGAGGAACTGTTGTGGTCGTTCGAGCAATAGTTGTGGTTGTTGGAGCAACTGTGGTAGTTGTTGAAGGAACTGTGGTAGTTGTTGAAGGAACTGTGGTAGTTGTTGGAGAAACTGTTGTCATGGTTGGAGCAACAGTTGTGGTTGTTGAAGCAACTGTGGTAGTCGTTGGAAGAATTGTTGTGGTTGTTGGAGCAACAGTTGTGGTCGTTGGAGCAGCAGTTGTGGTTGTTGAAGCAGCAGTTGTTGTGGTTGGAGCAACAGTTGTGGTTGTTGGAGCAACAGTTGTGGTCGTTGGAACAGCAGTTGTGGTTGTTGGAGCAGC
This sequence comes from Paramisgurnus dabryanus, assembly GCF_030506205.2. Lineage (NCBI taxonomy): Eukaryota > Metazoa > Chordata > Actinopteri > Cypriniformes > Cobitidae > Paramisgurnus > Paramisgurnus dabryanus. The sequence goes on from NC_133340.1 coordinate 89,214, forward strand.
AGTTGTTGTGGTTGAAGGAACTGTTGTGGTCGTTGGAGCAACAGTTGTGGTTGTTGGAGCAACTGTTGTGGTTGTTGGAGCAACAGTTGTTGTCGTTGGAGCAACAGTTGTTGTCGTTGGAGCAACAGTTGTGGTTGTTGGAGCAGCAGTTGTTGTGGTTGGAGCAACAGTTGTGGTTGTTGGAGCAACTGTGGTAGATGTTGAAGGAACTGTTGTGGTCGTAGGAGCAACAGTTGTGGTTGTTGGAGCAACTGTGGTAGTCATTGGAAGAACTGTTGTGGTTGTTGGAGCAGCAGTTGTGGTTGTTGGAGCAGCAGTTGTGGTTGTTGGAGCAGCAGTTGTTGTGGTTGGAGCAACAGTTGTGGTTGTTGGAGTACCTGTGGTAGTTGTTGGAGGAACTGTTGTGGTCGTTCGAGCAATAGTTGTGGTTGTTGGAGCAACTGTGGTAGTTGTTGAAGGAACTGTGGTAGTTGTTGAAGGAACTGTGGTAGTTGTTGGAGAAACTGTTGTCGTGGTTGGAGCAACTGTGGTAGTTGTTGGAGGAACTGTTGTGGTCGTTGGAGCAACAGTTGTGGTTGTTGGAGCAACTGTGGTAGTTGTTGGGAGAATTGTTGTGGTCGTTGGAGCAATAGTTGTGGTTGTTGGAGCAACTGTGGTAGTTGTTGGAGGAACTGTTGTGGTCGTTGGAGCAACAGTTGTGGTTGTTGGAGCAACTGTGGTAGTTGTTGGAGGAACTGTTGTGGTTGTTGGAGCAGCAGTTGTTGTTGTTGGATCTACAGTTGTAGTGGTTGGAGCAACAGTTGTGGTTGTTTGAGCCGCAGTTGTCGTCATTGGAGCAACTGTGGAAGTTCTTGGAGGAACTGTTGTAGTCGTTGGAGCAACAGTTGTGGTTGTTGGAGCAACTGTGGTAGTTGTTGGAGAAACTGTTGTGGTTGTTGGAGCAACAGTTGTGGTTGTTGAAGCAGCTGTGGTAGTTGTTGGAGGAACTGTTGTGGTAGTTGGAGCAACAGTTGTGATTGTTGGAGCAACTGTGGTAGTTGTTGGAGGAACTGTTGTGGTCGTTGGAGCAACAGTTGTGGTTGTTGCAGCAACTGTGGTAGTTGTTGGAGAAACTGTTGTGGTCGTTGGAGCAACAGTTGTGGTTGTTGAAGCAGCTGTGGTAGTTGTTGGAGGAACTGTTGTGGTTGTTGGAGCAACAGTTGTGATTGTTGGAGCAACTGTGGTAGTTGTTGAAGGAACTGTTGTGGTTGTTGGAGCAACAGTTGTGATTGTTGGAGCAACTGTGGTAGTTGTTGAAGGAACTGTTGTGGTCGTTGGAGCAATAGTTGTGGTTGTTGGAGCAGCAGTTGTGGTTGTTGGAGCAGCAGTTGTAGTTGTTGGAGCAACTGTGGTAGTTGTTGGAGGAGCTGCTGTGGTTGTTGGAGGAACAGTTGTCGTTGTTGGAGCAACTGTGGTAGTTGTTGGAGGAACTGCTGTGGTCGTTGGAGCAACAGTTGTGGTTGTTGGAGGAGCAGTTGTGGTTGTTGGAGCAGCAGTTGTAGTTGTTGGAGCTACAGTTGTAGTGGTTGGAGCAACAGTTGTGGTTGTTTGAGCCGCAGTTGTCGTCGTTGGAGCAACTGTAGAAGTTGTTGGAGGAACTGTTGTAGTCGTTGGAGCAACAGTTGTGGTTGTTGGAGCAGCAGTTGTGGTTGTTGGAGCAGCAGTTGTTGTGGTTGGAGGAACTGTTGTGGTCGTTGGAGCAACAGTTGTGGTTGTTGGAGCAACTGTGGTAGTCGTTGGAGGAACTGTTGTGGTCGTTAGAGCAACAGTTGTGGTTGTTGGAGCAGCAGTTGTTGTGGTTGGAGCAACAGTTGTGGTTGTTGGAGCAACTGTGGTAGTTGTTGGAGGAACTGTTGTGGTCGTTGAAGCAACAGTTGTGGTTATTGGAGCAACTGTGGTAGTCGTTGGAGCAACAGTTGTGGTTGTTGGAGCAACTGTGGTAGTCGTTGGAAGAACTGTTGTGGTTGTTGGAGCAGAAGTTGTGGTTGTTGGAGCAGCAGTTGTTGTGGTTGGAGCAACTGTGGTAGTTGTTGGAGGAACTGTTGTGGTTGTTGGAGCAACAGTTGTGGTTGTTGAAGCAACTGTGGTAGTCGTTGGAAGAATTGTTGTGGTTGTTGGAGCAACAGTTGTGGTCGTTGGAGCAGCAGTTGTGGTTGTTGAAGCAGCAGTTGTTGTGGTTGGAGCAACAGTTGTGGTTGTTGGAGCAACTGTGGTAGTCGTTGGAAGAACTGTTGTGGTTGTTGGAGCAACTGTGGTAGATGTTGAAGGAACTGTTGTGGTCGTAGGAGCAACAGTTGTGGTTGTTGGAGCAACTGTGGTAGTCGTTTGAAGAACTGTTGTGGTTGTTGGAGCAGCAGTTGTGGTTGTTGGAGCAGCAGTTGTTGTGGTTGGAGCAACAGTTGTGGTTGTTGGAGTACCTGTGGTAGTTGTTGGAGGAACTGTTGTGGTCGTTCGAGCAATAGTTGTGGTTGTTGGAGCAACTGTGGTAGTTGTTGAAGGAACTGTGGTAGTTGTTGAAGGAACTGTGGTAGTTGTTGAAGGAACTGTGGTAGTTGTTGGAGAAACTGTTGTCGTGGTTGGAGCAACAGTTGTGGTTGTTGGAGCAACTGTGGTAGTTGTTGGAGGAACTGTTGTGGTCGTTGGAGCAACAGTTGTGGTTGTTGGAGCAACTGTGGTAGTTGTTGGGAGAATTGTTGTGGTCGTTGGAGCAATAGTTGTGGTTGTTGGAGCAACTGTGGTAGTTGTTGGAGGAACTGTTGTGGTCGTTGGAGCAAAAGTTGTGGTTGTTGGAGCAACTGTGGTAGTTGTTGGAGGAACTGTTGTGGTCGTTGGAGCAATAGTTGTGGTTGTTGGAGCAACTGTGGTAGTTGTTGGAGGAACTGTTGTGGTCGTTGGAGCAACAGTTGTGGTTGTTGGAGCAACTGCGGTAGTTGTTGGAGGAACTGTTGTGGTTGTTGGAGCAACAGTTGTGGTTGTTGGAGCAACTGTGGTAGTCGTTGGAAGAACTGTTGTGGTTGTTGGAGCAACAGTTGTGGTCGTTGGAACAGCAGTTGGGGTTGTTGGAGCAGCAGTTGTTGTGGTTGAAGGAACTGTTGTGGTCGTTGGAGCAACAGTTGTGGTTGTTGGAGCAACTGTTGTGGCTGTTGGAGCAACAGTTGTTGTCGTTGGAGCAACAGTTGTTGTTGTTGGAGCAACAGTTGTGGTTGTTGGAGCAGCAGTTGTTGTGGTTGGAGCAACAGTTGTGGTTGTTGGAGCAACTTTGGTAGATGTTGAAGGAACTGTTGTGGTCGTAGGAGCAACAGTTGTGGTTGTTGGAGCAACTGTGGTAGTCGTTTGAAGAACTGTTGTGGTTGTTGGAGCAGCAGTTGTGGTTGTTGGAGCAGCAGTTGTTGTGGTTGGAGCAACAGTTGTGGTTGTTGGAGTACCTGTGGTAGTTGTTGGAGGAACTGTTGTGGTCGTTCGAGCAATAGTTGTGGTTGTTGGAGCAACTGTGGTAGTTGTTGAAGGAACAGTGGTAGTTGTTGAAGGAACTGTGGTAGTTGTTGGAGAAACTGTTGTCGTGGTTGGAGCAACAGTTGTGGTTGTTGGAGCAACTGTGGTAGTTGTTGGAGGAACTGTTGTGGTCGTTGGAGCAACAGTTGTGGTTGTTGGAGCAACTGTGGTAGTTGTTGGGAGAATTGTTGTGGTCGTTGGAGCAATAGTTGTGGTTGTTGGAGCAACTGTGGTAGTTGTTGGAGGAACTGTTGTGGTCGTTGGAGCAACAGTTGTGGTTGTTGGAGCAACTGTGGTAGTTGTTGGAGGAACTGTTGTGGTTGTTGGAGCAGCAGTTGTTGTTGTTGGAGCTACAGTTGTAGTGGTTGGAGCAACAGTTGTGGTTGTTTGAGCCGCAGTTGTCGTCATTGGAGCAACTGTGGAAGTTGTTGGAGGAACTGTTGTAGTCGTCGGAGCAACAGTTGTGGTTGTTGGAGCAACTGTGGTAGTTGTTGGAGAAACTGTTGTGGTCATTGGAGCAACAGTTGTGGTTGTTGAAGCAGCTGTGGTAGTTGTTGGAGGAACTGTTGTGGTTGTTGGAGCAACAGTTGTGGTTGTTGCAGCAACTGTGGTAGTTGTTGGAGAAACTGTTGTGGTCGTTGGAGCAACAGTTGTGGTTGTTGAAGCAGCTGTGGTAGTTGTTGGAGGAACTGTTGTGGTTGTTGGAGCAACAGTTGTGATTGTTGGAGCAACTGTGGTAGTTGTTGAAGGAACTGTTGTGGTCGTTGGAGCAATAGTTGTGGTTGTTGGAGCAGCAGTTGTGGTTGTTGGAGCAGCAGTTGTAGTTGTTGGAGCTACAGTTGTAGTGGTTGTTGGAGCAACAGTTGTGGTCGTTTGAGCCACAGTTGTCGTCATTGGAGCAACTGTGGTAGTTGTTGGAGGAGCTGCTGTGGTTGTTGGAGCAACAGTTGTCGTTGTTGGAGCAACTGTGGTAGTTGTTGGAGGAACTGCTGTGGTCGTTGGAGCAACAGTTGTGGTTGTTGGAGGAGCAGTTGTGGTTGTTGGAGCAGCAGTTGTAGTTGTTGGAGCTACAGTTGTAGTGGTTGGAGCAACAGTTGTGGTTGTTTGAGCCGCAGTTGTCGTCGTTGGAGCAACTGTAGAAGTTGTTGGAGGAATTGTTGTAGTCGTTGGAGCAACAGTTGTGGTTGTTGGAGCAACTGTGGTAGTCGTTGGAAGAACTGTTGTGGTTGTTGGAGCAACAGTTGTGGTCGTTGGAGCAGCAGTTGTGATTGTTGGAGCAGCAGTTGTTGTGGTTGGAGGAACTGTTGTGGTCGTTGGAGCAACAGTTGTGGTTGTTGGAGCAACTGTGGTAGTCGTTGGAGGAACTGTTGTGGTCGTTGGAGCAACAGTTGTGGTTGTTGGAGCAGCAGTTGTTGTGGTTGGAGCAACAGTTGTGGTTGTTGGAGGAACTGTTGTGGTCGTTGAAGCAACAGTTGTGGTTATTGGAGCAACTGTGGTAGTCGTTGGAGCAACAGTTGTGGTTGTTGGAGCAACTGTGGTAGTCGTTGGAAGAACTGTTGTGGTTGTTGGAGCAGCAGTTGTGGTTGTTGGAGCCGCAGTTGTTGTGGTTGGAGCCACAGTTGTGGTTGTTGGAGTACCTGTGGTAGTTGTTGGAGAATCTGTTGTGGTCGTTGGAGCAATAGTTGTAGTTGTTGGAGCAACTTTGGTAGTTGTTGAAGGAACTGTTGTGGTCGTTGGAGCAACAGTTGTGGTTGTTTGATCTACAGTTGTCGTGGTTGGAACAACAGTTGTGGTTATTTGAGCGGTAGTTGTGGTCGTTGGACCAACTGTGGTAGTTGTTGGAGCAACAGTTGTAGTCGTTGGAGCAACAGTTGTGGTTGTTGGAGCAACTGCGGTAGTTGTTGGAGGAACTGTTGTCATCGTTGGAGCAACAGTTGTGGTTGTTGGAGCAAATGTGTTAGTCGTTGGAAGAATTGTTGTGGTCGTTGGAGCAACAGTTGTGGATGTTGGAGCAACAGTTGTGGATGTTGGAGCAGCAGTTGTTGTCGTTGGAGAAACAGTTGTGGTCGTTGAAGCAACTGTGGTAGATGTTATAGGAACTGTTGTGGTCTTTGGAGCAACAGTTGTGGTTGTTGGAGCAACTGTGGTAGTTGTTGAAGGAACTGTTGTGGTCGTTGGAGCAACCGTTGTGGTTGTTTGAGCTACAGTTGTTGTGGTTGTAGCTACAGTTGTAGTGGTTGGAGCAACAGTTGTGGTTATTTGAGACGCAGTTGTGGTCGTTGGACCAACTGTGGTAGTTGTTGGAGCAACAGTTGTAGTCGTTGGAAGAACTATGCTGGTTGTTGGAGCAACAGTTGTGGTCGTTGGAGCAACTGTGGTAGTTGTTGGAGGAACTGTTGTTGTCGTTGGAGCAACAGTTGTGGTTGTTGGAGCAACTGTGGTAGTTGTTGGAGGAACTGTTGTCATCGTTGGAGCAACAGTTGTGGTTGTTGGAGCAACTGTGGTAGTTGTTGGAGGAACTGTTGTCATCGTTTGAGCAACAGTTGTGGTTGTTGGAGCAACTGTGGTAGTCGTTGGAAGAACTGTTGTGGTTGTTGGAGCAACTTTGGTAGTTGTTGGAGGAACTGCTGTGGTCGTTGGAGCAACAGTTGTGGTTGTTGGAGGAGCAGTTGTGGTTGTTGGAGCAGCAGTTGTAGTTGTTGGAGCTACAGTTGTAGTGGTTGGAGCAACAGTTGTGGTTGTTTGAGCCGCAGTTGTTGTCGTTGGAGCAACTGTGGAAGTTGTTGGAGGAACTGTTGTAGTCATTGGAGCAACAGTTGTGGTTGTTGGAGCAACTGTGGTAGTTGTTGGAAGAACTGTTGTGGTTGTTTGAGCAACAGTTGTGGTAGTTGGAGCAGCAGTTGTGGTTGTTGGAGCAGCAGTTGTGGTTGTTGGAGCAGCAGTTGTTGTGGTTGGAGGAACTGTTGTGGTCGTTGGAGCAACAGTTGTGGTTGTTGGAGCAACTGTGGTAGTCGTTGGAGGAACTGTTGTGGTCGTTGGAGCAACAGTTGTGGTTGTTGGAGCAGCAGTTGTTGTGGTTGGAGCAACAGTTGTGGTTGTTGGAGCAACTGTGGTAGTTGTTGGAGGAACTGTTGTGGTCGTTGAATCAACAGTTGTGGTTATTGGAGCAACTGTGGTAGTCGTTGGAGCAAATTTTGTGGTCGTAGGAGCAACAGTTGTGGTTGTTGGAGCAACTGTGGTAGTCGTTGGAAGAGTTGTTGTGGTTGTTGGAGCAGCAGTTGTGGTTGTTGGAGCAGCAGTTGTTGTGGTTGGAGCAACAGTTGTGGTTGTTGGAGTACCTGTGGTAGTTGTTGGAGAATCTGTTGTGGTCGTTGGAGCAATAGTTGTGGTTGTTGGAGAAACTTTGGTAGTTGTTGAAGGAACTGTTGTGGTCGTTGGAGCAACAGTTGTGGTTGTTTGAGCCGCAGTTGTCGTCGTTGGAGCAACTGTGGAAGTTGTTGGAGGAACTGTTGTAGTCGTTGGAGCAACAGTTGTGGTTGTTGGAGCAACTGTGGTAGTTGTTGGAAGAACTGTTGTGGTTGTTTGAGCAACAGTTGTGGTAGTTGGAGCAGCAGTTGTGGTTGTTGGAGCAGCAGTTGTTGTGGTTGGAGCAACAGTTGTTGTTGTTGGAGCAACTGTGGTAGTCGTTGGAAGAACTGTTGTGGTTGTTGGAGCAACAGTTGTGGTGGTTGGAGCAGCAGTTGTGGTTGTTGGAGCAGCAGTTGTTGTGGTTGGAGGAACTGTTGTGGTCGTTGAAGCAACAGTTGTGGTTGTTGGAGCAACTGTGGTAGTCGTTGGAGGAACTGTTGTGGTCGTTGGAGCAACAGTTGTGGTTGTTGGAGCAGCAGTTGTTGTGGTTGGAGCAACAGTTGTGGTTGTTGGAGCAACTGTGGTAGTTGTTGGAGGAACTGTTGTGGTCGTTGAATCAACAGTTGTGGTTATTGGAGCAACTGTGGTAGTCGTTGGAGCAAATTTTGTGGTCGTAGGAGCAACAGTTGTGGTTGTTGGAGCAACTGTGGTAGTCGTTGGAAGAGCTGTTGTGGTCGTTGGAGCAATAGTTGTAGTTGTTGGAGCAACTTTGGTAGTTGTTGAAGGAACTGTTGTGGTCGTTGGAGCAACAGTTGTGGTTGTTTGATCTACAGTTGTCGTGGTTGGAGCTACAGTTGTCGTGGTTGGAACAACAGTTGTGGTTATTTGAGCGGTAGTTGTGGTCGTTGGACCAACTGTGGTAGTTGTTGGAGCAACAGTTGTAGTCGTTGGAGCAACATTTGTGGTTGTTGGAGCAACTGCGGTAGTTGTTGGAGGAACTGTTGTCATCGTTGGAGCAACAGTTGTGGTTGTTGGAGCAAATGTGTTAGTCGTTGGAAGAACTGTTGTGGTCGTTGGAGCAACAGTTGTGGATGTTGGAGCAACAGTTGTGGATGTTGGAGCAGCAGTTGTTGTCGTTGGAGAAACAGTTGTGGTCGTTGAAGCAACTGTGGTAGATGTTATAGGAACTGTTGTGGTCTTTGGAGCAACAGTTGTGGTTGTTGGAGCAACTGTGGTAGTTGTTGAAGGAACTGTTGTGGTCGTTGGAGCAACCGTTGTGGTTGTTTGAGCTACAGTTGTTGTGGTTGTAGCTACAGTTGTAGTGGTTGGAGCAACAGTTGTGGTTATTTGAGCCGCAGTTGTGGTCGTTGGACCAACTGTGGTAGTTGTTGGAGCAACAGTTGTAGTCGTTGGAGGAACTATGGTGGTTGTTGGAGCAACAGTTGTGGTCGTTGGAGCAACTGTGGTAGTTGTTGGAGGAACTGTTGTGGTCGTTGGAGCAACAGTTGTGGTTGTTGGAGCAACTGTGGTAGTTGTTGGAGGAACTGTTGTCATCGTTGGAGCAACAGTTGTGGTTGTTGGAGCAACTGTGGTAGTTGTTGGAGGAACTGTTGTCATCGTTGGAGCAACAGTTGTGGTTGTTGGAGCAACTGTGGTAGTCGTTGGAAGAACTGTTGTGGTTGTTGGAGCAACTTTGGTAGTTGTTGGAGGAACTGCTGTGGTCGTTGGAGCAACAGTTGTGGTTGTTGGAGGAGCAGTTGTGGTTGTTGGAGCAGCAGTTGTAGTTGTTGGAGCTACAGTTGTAGTGGTTGGAGCAACAGTTGTGGTTGTTTGAGCCGCAGTTGTCGTCGTTGGAGCAACTGTGGAAGTTGTTGGAGGAACTGTTGTAGTCGTTGGAGCAACAGTTGTGGTTGTTGGAGCAACTGTGGTAGTTGTTGGAAGAACTGTTGTGGTTGTTTGAGCAACAGTTGTGGTAGTTGGAGCAGCAGTTGTGGTTGTTGGAGCAGCAGTTGTGGTTGTTGGAGGAACTGTTGTGGTCGTTGGAGCAACAGTTGTGGTTGTTGGAGCAACTGTGGTAGTCGTTGGAGGAACTGTTGTGGTCGTTGGAGCAACAGTTGTGGTTGTTGGAGCAGCAGTTGTTGTGGTTGGAGCAACAGTTGTGGTTGTTGGAGCAACTGTGGTAGTTGTTGGAGGAACTGTTGTGGTCGTTGAATCAACAGTTGTGGTTATTGGAGCAACTGTGGTAGTCGTTGGAGCAAATTTTGTGGTCGTAGGAGCAACAGTTGTGGTTGTTGGAGCAACTGTGGTAGTCGTTGGAAGAGTTGTTGTGGTTGTTGGAGCAGCAGTTGTGGTTGTTGGAGCAACTGTGGTAGTCGTTGGAAGAACTGTTGTGGTTGTTGGAGCAACTTTGGTAGTTGTTGGAGGAACTGCTGTGGTCGTTGGAGCAACAGTTGTGGTTGTTGGAGGAGCAGTTGTGGTTGTTGGAGCAGCAGTTGTAGTTGTTGGAGCTACAGTTGTAGTGGTTGGAGCAACAGTTGTGGTTGTTTGAGCCGCAGTTGTCGTCGTTGGAGCAACTGTGGAAGTTGTTGGAGGAACTGTTGTAGTCGTTGGAGCAACAGTTGTGGTTGTTGGAGCAACTGTGGTAGTTGTTGGAAGAACTGTTGTGGTTGTTTGAGCAACAGTTGTGGTAGTTGGAGCAGCAGTTGTGGTTGTTGGAGCAGCAGTTGTGGTTGTTGGAGGAACTGTTGTGGTCGTTGGAGCAACAGTTGTGGTTGTTGGAGCAACTGTGGTAGTCGTTGGAGGAACTGTTGTGGTCGTTGGAGCAACAGTTGTGGTTGTTGGAGCAGCAGTTGTTGTGGTTGGAGCAACAGTTGTGGTTGTTGGAGCAACTGTGGTAGTTGTTGGAGGAACTGTTGTGGTCGTTGAATCAACAGTTGTGGTTATTGGAGCAACTGTGGTAGTCGTTGGAGCAAATTTTGTGGTCGTAGGAGCAACAGTTGTGGTTGTTGGAGCAACTGTGGTAGTCGTTGGAAGAGTTGTTGTGGTTGTTGGAGCAGCAGTTGTGGTTGTTGGAGCAGCAGTTGTTGTGGTTGGAGCAACAGTTGTGGTTGTTGGAGTACCTGTGGTAGTTGTTGGAGAATCTGTTGTGGTCGTTGGAGCAATAGTTGTGGTTGTTGGAGAAACTTTGGTAGTTGTTGAAAGAACTGTTGTGGTCATTGGAGCAACAGTTGTGGTTGTTTGAGCCGCAGTTGTCGTCGTTGGAGCAACTGTGGAAGTTGTTGGAGGAACTGTTGTAGTCGTTGGAGCAACAGTTGTGGTTGTTAGAGCAACTGTGGTAGTTGTTGGAAGAACTGTTGTGGTTGTTTGAGCAACAGTTGTGGTAGTTGGAGCAGCAGTTGTGGTTGTTGGAGCAGCAGTTGTTGTGGTTGGAGCAACAGTTGTTGTTGTTGGAGCAACTGTGGTAGTCGTTGGAAGAACTGTTGTGGTTGTTGGAGCAACAGTTGTGGTGGTTGGAGCAGCAGTTGTGGTTGTTGGAGCAGCAGTTGTTGTGGTTGGAGGAACTGTTGTGGTCGTTGAAGCAACAGTTGTGGTTGTTGGAGCAACTGTGGTAGTCGTTGGAGGAACTGTTGTGGTCGTTGGAGCAACAGTTGTGGTTGTTGGAGGAGCAGTTGTGGTTGTTGGAGCAGCAGTTGTAGTTGTTGGAGCTACAGTTGTAGTGGTTGGAGCAACAGTTGTGGTTGTTTGAGCCGCAGTTGTCGTCGTTGGAGCAACTGTAGAAGTTGTTGGAGGAATTGTTGTAGTCGTTGGAGCAACAGTTGTGGTTGTTGGAGCAACTGTGGTAGTCGTTGGAAGAACTGTTGTGGTTGTTGGAGCAACAGTTGTGGTCGTAGGAGCAGCAGTTGTGATTGTTGGAGCAGCAGTTGTTGTGGTTGGAGGAACTGTTGTGGTCGTTGGAGCAACAGTTGTGGTTGTTGGAGCAACTGTGGTAGTCGTTGGAGGAACTCTTGTGGTCGTTGGAGCAACAGTTGTGGTTGTTGGAGCAACAGTTGTTGTGGTTGGAGCAACAGTTGTGGTTGTTGGAGGAACTGTTGTGGTCGTTGAAGCAACAGTTGTGGTTATTGGAGCAACTGTGGTAGTCGTTGGAGCAACAGTTGTGGTTGTTGGAGCAACTGTGGTAGTCGTTGGAAGAACTGTTGTGGTTGTTGGAGCAGCAGTTGTGGTTGTTGGAGCAGCAGTTGTTGTGGTTGGAGCCACAGTTGTGGTTGTTGGAGTACCTGTGGTAGTTGTTGGAGAATCTGTTGTGGTCGTTGGAGCAATAGTTGTAGTTGTTGGAGCAACTTTGGTAGTTGTTGAAGGAACTGTTGTGGTCGTTGGAGCAACAGTTGTGGTTGTTTGATCTACAGTTGTCGTGGTTGGAGCTACAGTTGTCGTGGTTGGAACAACAGTTGTGGTTATTTGAGCGGTAGTTGTGGTCGTTGGACCAACTGTGGTAGTTGTTGGAGCAACAGTTGTAGTCGTTGGAGCAACAGTTGTGGTTGTTGGAGCAACTGCGGTAGTTGTTGGAGGAACTGTTGTCATCGTTGGAGCAACAGTTGTGGTTGTTGGAGCAAATGTGTTAGTCGTTGGAAGAACTGTTGTGGTCGTTGGAGCAACAGTTGTGGATGTTGGAGCAACAGTTGTGGATGTTGGAGCAGCAGTTGTTGTCGTTGGAGAAACAGTTGTGGTCGTTGAAGCAACTGTGGTAGATTTTATAGGAACTGTTGTGGTCTTTGGAGCAACAGTTGTGGTTGTTGGAGCAACTGTGGTAGTTGTTGAAGGAACTGTTGTGGTCGTTGGAGCAACCGTTGTGGTTGTTTGAGCTACAGTTGTTGTGGTTGTAGCTACAGTTGTAGTGGTTGGAGCAACAGTTGTGGTTATTTGAGACGCAGTTGTGGTCGTTGGACCAACTGTGGTAGTTGTTGGAGCAACAGTTGTAGTCGTTGGAGGAACTATGGTGGTTGTTGGAGCAACAGTTGTGGTCGTTGGAGCAACTGTGGTAGTTGTTGGAGGAACTGTTGTGGTCGTTGGAGCAACAGTTGTGGTTGTTGGAGCAACTGTGGTAGTTGTTGGAGGAACTGTTGTCATCGTTGGAGCAACAGTTGTGGTTGTTGGAGCAACTGTGGTAGTTGTTGGAGGAACTGTTGTCATCGTTGGAGCAACAGTTGTGGTTGTTGGAGCAACTGTGGTAGTCGTTGGAAGAACTGTTGTGGTTGTTGGAGCAACTTTGGTAGTTGTTGGAGGAACTGCTGTGGTCGTTGGAGCAACAGTTGTGGTTGTTGGAGGAGCAGTTGTGGTTGTTGGAGCAGCAGTTGTAGTTGTTGGAGCTACAGTTGTAGTGGTTGGAGCAACAGTTGTGGTTGTTTGAGCCGCAGTTGTTGTCGTTGGAGCAACTGTGGAAGTTGTTGGAGGAACTGTTGTAGTCGTTGGAGCAACAGTTGTGGTTGTTGGAGCAACTGTGGTAGTTGTTGGAAGAACTGTTGTGGTTGTTTGAGCAACAGTTGTGGTAGTTGGAGCAGCAGTTGTGGTTGTTGGAGCAGCAGTTGTGGTTGTTGGAGCAGCAGTTGTTGTGGTTGGAGGAACTGTTGTGGTCGTTGGAGCAACAGTTGTGGTTGTTGGAGCAACTGTGGTAGTCGTTGGAGGAACTGTTGTGGTCGTTGGAGCAACAGTTGTGGTTGTTGGAGCAGCAGTTGTTGTGGTTGGAGCAACAGTTGTGGTTGTTGGAGCAACTGTGGTAGTTGTTGGAGGAACTGTTGTGGTCGTTGAATCAACAGTTGTGGTTATTGGAGCAACTGTGGTAGTCGTTGGAGCAAATTTTGTGGTCGTAGGAGCAACAGTTGTGGTTGTTGGAGCAACTGTGGTAGTCGTTGGAAGAGTTGTTGTGGTTGTTGGAGCAGCAGTTGTGGTTGTTGGAGCAGCAGTTGTTGTGGTTGGAGCAACAGTTGTGGTTGTTGGAGTACCTGTGGTAGTTGTTGGAGAATCTGTTGTGGTCGTTGGAGCAATAGTTGTGGTTGTTGGAGAAACTTTGGTAGTTGTTGAAGGAACTGTTGTGGTCGTTGGAGCAACAGTTGTGGTTGTTTGAGCCGCAGTTGTCGTCGTTGGAGCAACTGTGGAAGTTGTTGGAGGAACTGTTGTAGTCGTTGGAGCAACAGTTGTGGTTGTTGGAGCAACTGTGGTAGTTGTTGGAAGAACTGTTGTGGTTGTTTGAGCAACAGTTGTGGTAGTTGGAGCAGCAGTTGTGGTTGTTGGAGCAGCAGTTGTTGTGGTTGGAGCAACAGTTGTTGTTGTTGGAGCAACTGTGGTAGTCGTTGGAAGAACTGTTGTGGTTGTTGGAGCAACAGTTGTGGTGGTTGGAGCAGCAGTTGTGGTTGTTGGATCAGCAGTTGTTGTGGTTGGAGGAACTGTTGTGGTCGTTGAAGCAACAGTTGTGGTTGTTGGAGCAACTGTGGTAGTCGTTGGAGGAACTGTTGTGGTCGTTGGAGCAACAGTTGTGGTTGTTGGAGCAGCAGTTGTTGTGGTTGGAGCAACAGTTGTGGTTGTTGGAGCAACTGTGGTAGTTGTTGGAGGAACTGTTGTGGTCGTTGAATCAACAGTTGTGGTTATTGGAGCAACTGTGGTAGTCGTTGGAGCAAATTTTGTGGTCGTAGGAGCAACAGTTGTGGTTGTTGGAGCAACTGTGGTAGTCGTTGGAAGAGCTGTTGTGGTTGTTGGAGCAGCAGTTGTGGTTGTTGGAGCAGCAGTTGTTGTGGTTGGAGCCACAGTTGTGGTTGTTGGAGTACCTGTGGTAGTTGTTGGAGAATCTGTTGTGGTCGTTGGAGCAATAGTTGTAGTTGTTGGAGCAACTTTGGTAGTTGTTGAAGGAACTGTTGTGGTCGTTGGAGCAACAGTTGTGGTTGTTTGATCTACAGTTGTCGTGGTTGGAGCTACAGTTGTCGTGGTTGGAACAACAGTTGTGGTTATTTGAGCGGTAGTTGTGGTCGTTGGACCAACTGTGGTAGTTGTTGGAGCAACAGTTGTAGTCGTTGGAGCAACAGTTGTGGTTGTTGGAGCAACTGCGGTAGTTGTTGGAGGAACTGTTGTCATCGTTGGAGCAACAGTTGTGGTTGTTGGAGCAACAGTTGTGGATGTTGGAGCAGCAGTTGTTGTCGTTGGAGAAACAGTTGTGGTCGTTGAAGCAACTGTGGTAGATGTTATAGGAACTGTTGTGGTCTTTGGAGCAACAGTTGTGGTTGTTGGAGCAACTGTGGTAGTTGTTGAAGGAACTGTTGTGGTCGTTGGAGCAACCGTTGTGGTTGTTTGAGCTACAGTTGTTGTGGTTGTAGCTACAGTTGTAGTGGTTGGAGCAACAGTTGTGGTTATTTGAGCCGCAGTTGTGGTCGTTGGACCAACTGTGGTAGTTGTTGGAGCAACAGTTGTAGTCGTTGGAGGAACTATGGTGGTTGTTGGAGCAACAGTTGTGGTCGTTGGAGCAACTGTGGTAGTTGTTGGAGGAACTGTTGTGGTCGTTGGAGCAACAGTTGTGGTTGTTGGAGCAACTGTGGTAGTTGTTGGAGGAACTGTTGTCATCGTTGGAGCAACAGTTGTGGTTGTTGGAGCAACTGTGGTAGTTGTTTGAGGAACTGTTGTCATCGTTGGAGCAACAGTTGTGGTTGTTGGAGCAACTGTGGTAGTCGTTGGAAGAACTGTTGTGGTTGTTGGAGCAACTTTGGTAGTTGTTGGAGGAACTGCTGTGGTCGTTGGAGCAACAGTTGTGGTTGTTGGAGGAGCAGTTGTGGTTGTTGGAGCAGCAGTTGTAGTTGTTGGAGCTACAGTTGTAGTGGTTGGAGCAACAGTTGTGGTTGTTTGAGCCGCAGTTGTCGTCGTTGGAGCAACTGTGGAAGTTGTTGGAGGAACTGTTGTAGTCGTTGGAGCAACAGTTGTGGTTGTTGGAGCAACTGTGGTAGTTGTTGGAAGAACTGTTGTGGTTGTTTGAGCAACAGTTGTGGTAGTTGGAGCAGCAGTTGTGGTTGTTGGAGCAGCAGTTGTGGTTGTTGGAGCAGCAGTTGTTGTGGTTGGAGGAACTGTTGTGGTCGTTGGAGCAACAGTTGTGGTTGTTGGAGCAACTGTGGTAGTCGTTGGAGGAACTGTTGTGGTCGTTGGAGCAACAGTTGTGGTTGTTGGAGCAGCAGTTGTTGTGGTTGGAGCAACAGTTGTGGTTGTTGGAGCAACTGTGGTAGTTGTTGGAGGAACTGTTGTGGTCGTTGAATCAACAGTTGTGGTTATTGGAGCAACTGTGGTAGTCGTTGGAGCAAATTTTGTGGTCGTAGGAGCAACAGTTGTGGTTGTTGGAGCAACTGTGGTAGTCGTTGGAAGAGTTGTTGTGGTTGTTGGAGCAGCAGTTGTGGTTGTTGGAGCAGCAGTTGTTGTGGTTGGAGCAACAGTTGTGGTTGTTGGAGTACCTGTGGTAGTTGTTGGAGAATCTGTTGTGGTCGTTGGAGCAATAGTTGTGGTTGTTGGAGAAACTTTGGTAGTTGTTGAAGGAACTGTTGTGGTCGTTGGAGCAACAGTTGTGGTTGTTTGAGCCGCAGTTGTCGTCGTTGGAGCAACTGTGGAAGTTGTTGGAGGAACTGTTGTAGTCGTTGCAGCAACAGTTGTGGTTGTTGGAGCAACTGTGGTAGTTGTTGGAAGAACTGTTGTGGTTGTTTGAGCAACAGTTGTGGTAGTTGGAGCAGCAGTTGTGGTTGTTGGAGCAGCAGTTGTTGTGGTTGGAGCAACAGTTGTTGTTGTTGGAGCAACTGTGGTAGTCGTTGGAAGAACTGTTGTGGTTGTTGGAGCAACAGTTGTGGTGGTTGGAGCAGCAATTGTGGTTGTTGGAGCAGCAGTTGTTGTGGTTGGAGGAACTGTTGTGGTCGTTGAAGCAACAGTTGTGGTTGTTGGAGCAACTGTGGTAGTCGTTGGAGGAACTGTTGTGGTCGTTGGAGCAACAGTTGTGGTTGTTGGAGCAGCAGTTGTTGTGGTTGGAGCAACAGTTGTGGTTGTTGGAGCAACTGTGGTAGTTGTTGGAGGAACTGTTGTGGTCGTTGAATCAACAGTTGTGGTTATTGGAGCAACTGTGGTAGTCGTTGGATCAAATTTTGTGGTCGTAGGAGCAACAGTTGTGGTTGTTGGAGCAACTGTGGTAGTCGTTGGAAGACCTGTTGTGGTTGTTGGAGCAGCAGTTGTGGTTGTTGGAGCAGCAGTTGTTGTGGTTGGAGCCACAGTTGTGGTTGTTGGAGTACCTGTGGTAGTTGTTGGAGAATCTGTTGTGGTCGTTGGAGCAATAGTTGTAGTTGTTGGAGCAACTTTGGTAGTTGTTGAAGGAACTGTTGTGGTCGTTGGAGCAACAGTTGTGGTTGTTTGATCTACAGTTGTCGTGGTTGGAGCTACAGTTGTCGTGGTTGGAACAACAGTTGTGGTTATTTGAGCGGTAGTTGTGGTCGTTGGACCAACTGTGGTAGTTGTTGGAGCAACAGTTGTGGTTGTTGGAGCAACTGCGGTAGTTGTTGGAGGAACTGTTGTCATCGTTGGAGCAACAGTTGTGGTTGTTGGAGCAAATGTGTTAGTCGTTGGAAGAACTGTTGTGGTCGTTGGAGCAACAGTTGTGGATGTTGGAGCAACAGTTGTGGATGTTGGAGCAGCAGTTGTTGTCGTTGGAGAAACAGTTGTGGTCGTTGAAGCAACTGTGGTAGATGTTATAGGAACTGTTGTGGTCTTTGGAGCAACCGTTGTGGTTGTTTGAGCTACAGTTGTTGTGGTTGTAGCTACAGTTGTAGTGGTTGGAGCAACAGTTGTGGTTATTTGAGACGCAGTTGTGGTCGTTGTACCAACTGTGGTAGTTGTTGGAGAATCTGTTGTGGTCGTTGGAGCAATAGTTGTAGTTGTTGGAGCAACTTTGGTAGTTGTTGAAGGAACTGTTGTGGTCGTTGGAGCAACAGTTGTGGTTGTTTGATCTACAGTTGTCGTGGTTGGAGCTACAGTTGTCGTGGTTGGAACAACAGTTGTGGTTATTTGAGCGGTAGTTGTGGTCGTTGGACCAACTGTGGTAGTTGTTGGAGCAACAGTTGTAGTCGTTGGAGCAACAGTTGTGGTTGTTGGAGCAACTGCGGTAGTTGTTGGAGGAACTGTTGTCATCGTTGGAGCAACAGTTGTGGTTGTTGGAGCAAATGTGGTAGTCGTTGGAAGAACTGTTGTGGTCGTTGGAGCAACAGTTGTGGATGTTGGAACAACAGTTGTGGATGTTGGAGCAGCAGTTGTTGTCGTTGGAGAAACAGTTGTGGTCGTTGAAGCAACTGTGGTAGATGTTATAGGAACTGTTGTGGTCGTTGGAGCAACAGTTGTGGTTGTTGGAGCAACTGTGGTAGTTGTTGAAGGAACTGTTGTGGTCGTTGGAGCAACCGTTGTGGTTGTTTGAGCTACAGTTGTTGTGGTTGTAGCTACAGTTGTAGTGGTTGGAGCAACAGTTGTGGTTATTTGAGCCGCAGTTGTGGTCGTTGGACCAACTGTGGTAGTTGTTGGAGCAACAGTTGTAGTCGTTGGAGGAACTATGGTGGTTGTTGGAGCAACAGTTGTGGTCGTTGGTGCAACTGTGGTAGTTGTTGGAGGAACTGTTGTGGTCGTTGGAGCAACAGTTGTGGTTGTTGGAGCAACTGTGGTAGTTGTTGGAGGAACTGTTGTCATCTTTGGAGCAACAGTTGTGGTTGTTGGAGCAACTGTGGTAGTTGTTTGAGGAACTGTTGTCATCGTTGGAGCAACAGTTGTGGTTGTTGGAGCAACTGTGGTAGTCGTTGGAAGAACTGTTGTGGTTGTTGGAGCAACTTTGGTAGTTGTTGGAGGAACTGCTGTGGTCGTTGGAGCAACAGTTGTGGTTGTTGGAGGAGCAGTTGTGGTTGTTGGAGAAGCAGTTGTAGTTGTTGGAGCTACAGTTGTAGTGGTTGGAGCAATAGTTGTGGTTGTTCGAGCCGCAGTTGTCGTCGTTGGAGCAACTGTGGAAGTTGTTGGAGGAACTGTTGTAGTCGTTGGAGCAACAGTTGTGGTTGTTGGAGCAACTGTGGCAGTTGTTGGAAGAACTGTTGTGGTTGTTTGAACAACAGTTGTGGTAGTTGGAGCAGCAGTTGTGGTTGTTGGAGCAGCAGTTGTTGTGGTTGGAGCAACAGTTGTTGTTGTTGGAGCAACTGTGGTAGTCGTTGGAAGAACTGTTGTGGTTGTTGGAGCAACAGTTGTGGTGGTTGGAGCAGCAGTTGTGGTTGTTGGAGCAGCAGTTGTTGTGGTTGGAGGAACTGTTGTGGTCGTTGGAGCAACAGTTGTGGCTGTTGGAGCAACTGTGGTAGTCGTTGGAGGAACTGTTGTGGTCGTTGGAGCAACAGTTGTGGTTGTTGGAGCAGCAGTTGTTGTGGTTGGAGCAACAGTTGTGGTTGTTGGAGCAACTGTGGTAGTTGTTGGAGGAACTGTTGTGGTCGTTGAATCAACAGTTGTGGTTATTGGAGCAACTGTGGTAGTCGTTGGAGCAAATTTTGTGGTCGTAGGAGCAACAGTTGTGGTTGTTGGAGCAACTGTGGTAGTCGTTGGAAGAACTGTTGTGGTTGTTGGAGCAGCAGTTGTGGTTGTTGGAGCAGCAGTTGTTGTGGTTGGAGCAACAGTTGTGGTTGTTGGAGTACCTGTGGTAGTTGTTGGAGAATCTGTTGTGGTCGTTGGAGCAATATTTGTGGTTGTTGGAGCAACTTTGGTAGTTGTTGAAGGAACTGTTGTGGTTGTTGGAGCAACAGTTGTGTTTGTTTGATCTACAGTTGTCGTGGTTGGAGCTACAGTTGTCTTGGTTGGAACAACAGTTGTGGTTATTTGAGCGGTAGTTGTGGTCGTTGGAGCAACTGTGGTAGTTGTTGGAGCAACAGTTGTAGTCGTTGGAGCAACAGTTGTGGTTGTTGGAGCAACTGTGGTAGTTGTTGGAGGAACTGTTGTCATCGTTGGAGCAACAGTTGTGGTTGTTGGAGCAACTGTGGTAGTCGTTGGAAGACCTGTTGTGGTCGTTGGAGCAACAGTTGTGGATGTTGGAGCAGCAGTTGTTGTCGTTGGAAAAACAGTTGTGGTCGTTGAAGCAACTGTGGTAGATGTTATAGGAACTGTTGTGGTCGTTGGAGCAACAGTTGTGGTTGTTGGAGCAACTGTGGTAGTTGTTGAAGGAACTGTTGTGGTCGTTGGAGCAACCGCTGTGGTTGTTTGAGCTACAGTTGTTGTGGTTGTAGCTACAGTTGTAGTGGTTGGAGCAACAGTTGTGGTTATTTGAGCCGCAGTTGTGGTCGTTGGACCAACTGTGGTAGTTGTTGGAGCAACAGTTGTAGTCGTTGGAGGAACTATGGTGGTTGTTGGAACAACAGTTGTGGTCGTTGGAGCAACTGTGGTAGTTGTTGGAGGAACTGTTGTGGTCGTTGGAGCAACAGTTGTGGTTGTTGGAGCAACTGTGGTAGTTGTTGGAGGAACTGTTGTCATCGTTGGAGCAACAGTTGTGGTTGTTGGAGCAACTGTGGTAGTTGTTGGAGGAACTGTTGTCATCGTTGGAGCAACAGTTGTGGTTGTTGGAGCAACAGTTGTGGTTGTTGGAGCAACAGTTGTGGTCGTTGGAGCAGCAGTTGTGGTTGTTGGAGCAGCTGTTGTGGTTGTTGGAGGAACTGTTGTGGTCGTTGGAGCAAGAGATGTGTTCGTTGGAACAGCTGTTGTGGTTGTTGGAGGAACTGTTGTGGTCTTTGGAGCATTAGATATGGTCGTTGGAGCAACAGTTGTGGTCGTTGGTGCAACAGTTGGTGTCGTTTGAGCAACTGTGGTGGTTGTTTGATTAACTGTTGTGGTTGTTGGAGAAACTGTTGTGGTTGTTGGAGGAAAGGTTGTGATAATTGGAGCAACAGTTGTGGTCGTTGGAGCAACAGTTAAAGTCGTTGGACCAGTTTTTGTGGTTGTTGGAGGAACTGTTGTGGTCTTTGGAGCAATAGATGTGGTCGTTGGAGCAACAGTTGTGGTCCTTTGAGCAACTGTGGTGGTTGTTTGAGCAACTGTTGTGGTTGTTGGAGGAACTGTTGTGGTTGTTGGAGGAACTGTTGTGGTTGTTGGAGGAACTGTTGTGATTGTTGGAGGAACTGTTGTGGTAGTTTGAGCAACGGTTGTGGTTGTTGGAACAACAATTGTGGTTGTTGGACCAACAGTTGTGGTTGTTTGATCAACTTTTGTGCTTGTTGGAGCAACAGTTGTTGTCGTTGGAGCAACTGTTGTTGAAGAATCAGTTGTGGTTGTTGAAGCAACAGTTTTTGTTTTTGGAGTATCAGTTGTGGTTGTTGGAGCATCATTTTTGGTCGTTGGAGCATCAGTTATGGCTTTTGATGATGTTGATGGAGCGCTTGTTGTGGTTGCATTTGTTCTTTCACACAAAGTCCACCATATACATACTATGTGAAAAATAACAATGATTAAATTTTATATAATAGTATTTATACATTTCATTTGTATTTAATGAAAAGTTCACTTATTCAGTTTCAGTATTCAGTTGTTGGCTAGGTCTTTCAGACCTTCTTTATAATATTTTCCTACATTTAGCCATATGTTAAAAATTGTACAAAAACATTGTTTTGAATTTATATAATACATATGGTATAAATACAAGTACAAATACATAAAGTTTCACTTACACATGGTGAGGAAAGTTTTTCTTTTTCCATGATACTTAGAAATCAAGGACCTGCTGAAAAAAGATTTGTCTTAATAGTCTATTTAGTAAGGTACATAGTAGTTAGATTTGAGGAGTAAAGGAACCATTTGTTTTTATTGAATTTTTTTATAGGCTCATATATTTTTTAGATGGAGTCAGGAAAGTGGAGCCAGGCCAAATGAAAAAAGTTAGCAAATCATTGTGAGTGTGACTGTATCAACTTCCTTTTGACTTTTTCCACCCGTTTAATTTCTAGATTTGAGCCAACAATTTCCAATTTGAAAAATTTTGGTCCCTTGTACATGCTGAGAAATGAAGTAAGGATGGGCATTTGTAACCAAGTAATGTGACAAGAATGGTCATTCACGATGATCATGTGAGTTTTACATTTTCTGTGCTTGTTGTGGCAGCATTTTGAGGTCTAAATGGATTTCATGTGTAATGGAAATTTGATCTTCACGTATTGTAAATGTTTTATGATACTTGGCATTACTGTTTATTAAGTGTTTTATTGTACATGCTGCATAAGTTAACTAAGTTAAATTTTTCTGTTTTGAACAGAAGTTTAGACACAGGCAAAATGTATATGAGGTGTCCATGTATGCATTTTTATTGAATTTTACAGTTCTGTCAAAATGTGATATAACTTTGAAATTCTACCTTTTTTCACTATAAAAATAAATAATTTTTGTACAATAACAAGAAGCAATAATTAACATAGAGGGTTCATGATTATATTTAATAAAACTATTAAATGTATGCTGCATTATTGAGGGAATGAAAGGCCTCTATTCACTGACCCCAAACCCTAACCAAATAATACTTTTATTCTTAATAAACACTCGTTATGTCCTTCTTCCACTTTTTGAAAAAAAAATATGAAAAAAAGTCTTTCCATGTGATATAGTATACGAGCTCGGCAGAAGATGGTTTGAACCGGGGGATCGCATCAAAAGACAGATCTTCGAGCCTTCTCCACGTTACTGCCTGCACAATTGAAGACGTTAAAGTTTTGCTCTAGATTTTGAAATTCATTGGTGGGCGTACAAAATGTACTGTTTGGTTCCCTCAATTTATAGTCGGCATTATGCCTACAATATTTTTCCTCCATGTCATTCATATCATTAATTTGTGAAAGAGGCGATCTGGCTTTGGAATATGTTGTTTCTGAAATTATATTAAGTGTTGCCGCTGTTGTCAGTGGCAGAAGGCATTGTTGTCTAGCGACTCATGCAGTCTTCAGAATCTAAATGCAGATACTTTATTTAAACAAAACTATAAACATGAATCCATGGCATGACCTGACAATGAACAAGACAATGATCAAGACATGGCAGCTACACATTACAAGCAACAATAATTAACAAAGAACAATGGTAACAACAGGGCTTATATAGGGGCAAGGAACCAATTGGAACATGACACATAATACAGTGGAGCCAATAAGGACAAGACACATGAAACAAGAGACAAACATGGCAGTGACATTTTCAAAATTTAAGACATGAAAATGACAGGACAAGACAAAACCCTTACATAACCCCCCCACAGGCAGCTCCAGGTGCCCACCAAACAACAAATGTACTTAACACAAGTCCATGCAGTGGATTGGACACACTGCAATGTGCTTTCGGCCTTATCTCTTTTTACCCTCCCCCGAAAATATTTAAGAGTCATGGCATGGCGCTGGCCATCTTGGCTGTGAGCCTTAGCGTGGTGGCAGCCATCTTGAGAACAGGTTCAGACACGGCAGTGGCCATCTTGGGAACAGGTTCAGAAGTGGTGGCAGCCATCATGGGAACAGGTTCAGGTGTGGCGGCAGTCATCTTGGCAACAGGTTCAGACATGGCGGTGGCTATCTTGGGAACAGGTTCAGATGGGCAGCGGCCAATTAGGGAACCGGGTCAAATGTGGGGCGAGCTATCTTGGGAACAAGTTCAGACGTGGCGGTGGCCTTATTGGAAACAGGTTCAGACGTGGTGGTCGCCCTCTTTGGAACAGGTTCAGACTTGGTGGCAGCCATCTTGGGAACAGGTTCAGACGTGGCGGTGGCTATCTTGGGAACAGGTTTAGTAGTGGCGACGGCCATCTTGGGAACAGGTTCAGATGGGCAGCAGCCAATTAGGGATCCGGGTCAAATGTGGGGCCAGCTATCTTGGGAAAGGTTCAGACGTGGTGGCGGCCATATTGGAAACAGTTTCAGACTTGGTGGTGCCATCTTGGGAACAGGTTTAGACGTGATATCATTTCACTTAATACTTTGTCTCCTCCGTCCTCGCTTGCATCCTAAAAAGGTGGAGCTAAGACGCAAGGAAAGTAAGCAAGAAAAGGAAATGAGAATGCACAAATAAGAGTTGAGAAGCATTCCCGGTTCAGATGTGGCGGCGGCCATCTTGGAAACAGGTTCAGATGTGGTGGTCGTCCTCTTGGGAACAGGTTCAGACTTGGCGCAGCCATCTTGGGAACAGGTTCAGACATGGTGGCGGCCGTCTTGGAAACAGGTTCAGGAATACTGGTGGCCATCATGGGTTGTGGCAGGTGGCTGCAGTGAACTCTGTGGTAGTCTCACGTACCCTGCTGAAAAAAACAGCATCAAACCAGCATGGACCAGCATGGGAATTATGCTGGGCTATGCTGGTTTAGCTGGTGGTCACAGCATACCAGCACCAAAACACAACATATGCTGGTATGATCAGCATGGGATGCTGGTGCTAATGCTGGTTTAGCTGGTGCTAATGCTGGTTTGGTGCTGGTTTAGCTGGTGCTAATGCTGGTGCTGATGCTGGTTTAGCTGGTGTTCACTAGCAAACCAGCACCAAAACACAACATATGCTGGTCTTGCTGGTATGCTGTTTTTTTCAGCAGGGTAGACAGACCTTCAGCTTTTTCTGGCCAAACTGACAACTGACTATATGCAGGGTAACTTCCTGGTTTATGTTAAGCCAGCTCAGGAATTTCTGGTTAATTGTCAAATACAGAATGTCATTCTAAACTGCCTTCAAAAATGTTAAAATTAATGGTTGAAATGAAATTTACTGAGGAGAAACACTGAGAGACACATACGTGCTCAGCTGTTGTAACTTATGTTGGTGAAAATGTAAACTTCTTTTAATTAATTATTATGTTTGAACAAAAAAATTAAGTCTTGGAATTACTATTTAACTAATAAGATTATGAAGTAATACACTATTGATGGTGTTAAAGCTACTTCAGTATATTTAAAATACCACCACACAGATGAGTGACGGTTCACCAGAAGTTTTCCAGCTGGCTTTTATTACTGAGCATGCTCTAAAGCAGTGGTTCTTAACGTTATTCCTGGAGGCCCACTGCCCTGAACATTTTGTATGTCTCTTTTGTCTGACAGACTCAGTTCAGTTCATGGAGATCTTGATGTTTAAAATGTATTAATTAATTAATATGAACAATTATTTGTCTTTAAAACACAACTTTTGTTTAGGTTTAAAGAAGAGGGTACTTAGGGCTAAAAATGTTGGGAACCACTGATCTAAAGTATTTACAGTACTGTACCATATCACGTTACTGTATCACATGTATTGTATTTCAGGGTGGATAATGCTCCTTTTCCAACCGTGATAACGTGTTGAGATGTTTCAGTACTGTCTATTGTAAATACAGTAAAGTTCAGTATACAAAACTATTTGTGATTGCGTTTTTCTACAGAATGGCTAGAAGACCTACTGGGGGTGGACACCAGCGCCGGTTCACCCAACAGCAGGAACTTGCCATAGTGAACCTAGTCAGAGCAAACAATACAATCCTTCTCCACCAGCTACAGCAACAAATACTTGCAGATAGGCAAGTATTCAACAACATAAATCGAGTAAGCATTACAACTATCAGACACATCTTGGTAAAGCACAACATGACCATGAAGCAATTATACAGGGTCCTATTTGAGAGGAACAGTGGGAGTCAAAGAACTTCAACATGAATACTGTATGTACAGGTAAGTGTTTCAGTCCTTTACATTCACAATAAAGAATAGGTGCAGTACAGTAACAGATGAAAATGTACCACTGGATTAGTACCACATAGATACATTCAGAAAGCTACACAGGTACCTGTGTGGTGGGGTGGGTCGGTTCTGTATATGTAGTAGTGTAAGTGTGTGCTTTGAGTTAAGCCATCCACAATATGTATTTTTTTGTTACAGAGAATCTTGGACATGGATGGAGCTGCCCAGCCGCATGAATGTATTTACATTGATGAGGCTGGATTCAACCTTAGCAAAATCAGATGACAGGGATGTAATATAACTGGCCAAAGGAAAATTTTACACGTCCCAGGCAGCGCGGGGGAAATATCACATTGTGTTCTGCCATAAGTCTTTGAGGCCTACTGCACCATCATGCCAATCTGGGTCCCAATAATGCAAAACACATTATCACATTTCTAGATGCACTTCATAATGCAGTTGGAAAGGATGGACCAGAGCAGCCCTGGTTTGTTTGTTGTCTGGGATAATGTTAATTTCCATCGGGCTGCTCTGGTCCGGGACTGGTTCACCAACCATGATCACTTTGAAGTTCTGTACTTGTCCCCTTATTTGCCATTTCTTAATCCTATATAGAGGATATTTTTCTGCTTGAAGATGGCACGTATATGACTTCCAACCACATGCCCCTATGCCTCTTCTGCAGGCAATGGAACAGTTGAGGAGACATTGAGGTGAGGTCTATCCAGGGATGGACACACAAGGGGATATTATCCCTGATGCTTAGCGAGAGAAGACAGTGCTTGTGATGTTGATGAGATCCTGTGGCCAGACCCCAACAGACAGCAGGATCCATAATCCCACTTGTGCACAATTGTGTTTTTCTGTGTTTACAGTAGTGTATTATTTGTTTTATTTTTGATTTAACTGTATTTACCATTCTGTAAAATATACTACTTTTTTATATAAAGTAGACTAGTGTGTTGCTGCTGATCTGAAAGTGTATTCATATGATGCAAGTGGGTATCATTTTGTCAGAGTGACTTTTGACAAAGAATTGTTTTGATGGCATTTCAATTTGACATAGATGTGAATGGTTTATTTCCTAGTGTTGTGTCTTATTTGCTTGTGTGTAGAGTTTTGACACAATGAGCCAAATTTAGCAAAATGTGTGTAAGCAATAGGCAAAAACTGTATTTTAAGTAGCACTTGTTTTTTGTAAAATGTCAGCAAAGTGCAGCAACTGCTAATTTTGCCCGTTGTGTCATCTCTTGTGTCCTGTTCTTCCTCATACTCTCCATCTGCTTCTCAGACTGTTTCCAGTCCATACAATTGATGAAGAAATAACATTAGAAAAAAAGTGTGTACAATTGTGAGTTGTTGTGTTTGCTTGATGACCACTGTATTGTTGTTGTGTTCAACTTTTGCCTGCCTGTGTTTAGCATTTACAAACAAGTGCATTGCAGTGTAAAATGTTTGTTTTATTGAAACGTTTGTGTTTAGAGTTTTGCAAAAAGAGTGAATGATTTGCCAAACAGGTTTCACTAGTTCCCCTGCGCATTCAGGTCTTAATGATTAATGGTAAACGAACTTGGCTTGCTGTCATCAAAGGGAGCTCAGTACCTGAGCTAAACCTTCAGAGAGAGCGAACCTGAGGCTGGGGCTTAAGCCCCAAGTTCAACCCCCTGCAACAAAACTGCAAAGAGGAAGAAAGAAAGAGTGAAGGAGGAGATGGGGAGGAGGAGGGATGCCGGAAACAATTACAGCTGGAAACGGAGGCCTAAAGGCTGACTTATATATGCCTATGATGATGATGATTGACCTGCCTGAATGTTTAGGCTCCTCCCGAATCTACGTTTAGAACTACATTTAGGCCACTGTCAATTTGGTTCAGAGATTGGGGTTTAGTGTTTTAGCAATTCAGAAAAATTGCAAATTGTAAATTTTAAAGAAACATAATATACCCTAACCCCAAACTGCAGGTCTTGGAAGTCTCCCCAAAATTACAGACCGGCGTGCAACAAGTCGAGAGACAGAAAACTCCTGGATGTCTTTTAGAGAGTCTATGCCAGGGGTTTGCATTCATTTCTATGTGATTGATTAAATGTGTGCATTTGCTTCTTTACAAATGCATATTAAACTTGTAAACCATTCCATTGTTTTTTTTTTAGATTTAGAGTATTCCTGGTCCGAAAATAAAACAAGCTATTTATAAATTTCCTGTGTAGCTGTAGTCATTACACCCAGACATTATGCACAGCTACTTCATATACTACGGTTTTTGATCAGTAAGTCCTTATAAATCTGAAATCACTGTTGGTTTGAGTCGTTTAAAACATGCATTTGAAAAAGCAACACTTGCAAACATAATCATTATACATTTTCTTTATTATCATGAAAATACCTGAAAAGGTTTAAAGAACAGCAATATAAATATACCCTTAAGACATTTCCTGGAGCTGCATGTCATATCTGCGTGTGTCTGGTTCTTCGTCTGCAGCGCCCATTGAGTTTCTGCACGGAAGTGCCTTCTGGCTTTTGGATGTAGTGGCAATTCATCGTAATTCATTGAGAAGCATAGCAAGCATCATCAGCCAATTTATAGGTGCACCCCTAATTTTGATCAGTGTCTCCGCCTACCAACCACTCATTTTTTTTGCCACGGTTTATGCATCCGATGGAAGACAAACTGTGCATAAACAAACATAAACAAAATTTCTCTTATTAGGTTGCTCTGTATTTTGCACGTGGTAACTTTTGGCATACTTCTTTTGTTTATGTTCATTTTTTTACTTTAAATGCAAAATACACTTGTTATGAATGTACTTTAATAAAAAAAAACTTTTTTCCAAACTATTTGTGTTGATTTGTTATATAAACAAATGTTTTACATAAAGTTATTACTATGCTTGACAATTGTTGTATTAACCAGTTTTTCCGGACCTAAGAAAATGATGATAATTCAGATTTGGACCTTTGAATGTAAACTTTGAGAAACCCTGGTCTATGCCATGAACTTCACATACTTTGAGAATGCAGCGATCAGCTGATCACGATAATTATTACCCATTTAAACAACTGCTTCTCTTCCTTGAACGAATGACAGAGCTTTGTTTCCCGAGGGACAAAAAAAGTGACACTCGCGTCTCCCGGAAGTTCGTTTAATTTCAACAAATCAGAAGACGACTTCGACAGGGTTTCCAGTTAAGTATACAATACACATCAGACGTTTAGCCAACACTCTGTGGGTGTGTCATCTGAGGCTGAGACTACTAACTAACTTATTAACTCTCTTTCTCTCTTGACAGGTATTGTTTCGGAATTGTGAAAACTTGTAACTTGGTATAAACACCTCTTGTGTTATTGCCTCCTTATGACAAATCGCTTGATTGTTTCATGATCACTGTAAGTCACTTTGAATAAAAGCGTCTGCTAAATGTAAATGTAATAAAAGCTCTCACTATTTCCTTGGTGTTTCGAGTCTGAAAAGATCACGCAGGCATGTTTTTTTTTTGCCTGCTCTAAAACCAGAGAGCTGGCTGAGTACTGCTTTGATTCTGTTGATTTTAATTTTCCATCTTACAGAAACATAATTAAACCCCAACCCTAACCATTTGTCCAAACCAAAGCTAAGTTTTAAAGTTTCAGGGCTTGACATAAACTAGGCTAACGTCATGTAAACAGACTCAAAATTACTCATATTTAGTAAACTTGTAACTCTATTTAGTTAATGCCCACTAGGCCTTTTATATCCCTTTTATAGTTTTCATTAAAAAATGATGTGTGCTTGAACTTTTTCTAAGTTTGCTACTTTGGACTTGAGTTGAAAAACACTGCTTTATATGATCTTTACGTATTTGTGATACATTTATGTTAATTGTTAAACTTGTGTTTAAGTTCTAAGATTTGTTCCTGATTCATTGCATACTATGCAACTCTGTGATTTGATCTGTTATTGAGCTGTTTTTGTGTGCATTAGGGGTGTGACAGATCACAAAACTCACATTTCGGATCACATTACGTTTTTTTGAGGCACGGATCGGATCATTTTTCGGATCAGTAAAAAAGGGGTGGGAAACATCCTAAAATAAACAAATGAAGAATGAATAAGAACAATGTCTTTGTTATATAATTTAAATATAATTTTTCTTTGTAGGGCTACAGAAGTGATTTTTTTTGTCTTCGGTTGTGTGATTAACATTAATGACACAGACTTAAGTAGGTTAATTGAGGTTACTGTCTATTTAAGATAAAGACAGGACTGGTTTTGCCTCTTATCTATACATACACCTAAGACATAAAAAAATACTGTGGTATTTCAAGATCATTTTTTATATGTGTCCTGTCAAGAACAGATCGATTTTATGTTTGCTTGCTTTCTGTAATGTGTTTCCCCAGGTGAAAAAGTAGTACACTTCCATAATATACTTAAAGTACTCTATTTTTGCACACACATTTTGTACTTAATGTACTAAAAATTCATATTTAGTGCTTTTTAATATGTTCTTAAGATTATCTAAGTGTACTTCTTTGTGCTATTTTGAGACACCATGATTATGAACTAAAATGCACTTTTAACATACTATCTCTGTATTAAAAAAATATTTATTTAACACTTGTATTAAACTTGAACCCAATTTTCATACAAAGATATGTTTAAGTTTCCTACAAGTGGTACCTAAATACATTTTTTAAATACATCTGTAGCACATTTAAGTTCATATTTATGGTGTCTCAAAATAGCACAGTGAAGTGCATTTAGATGTTCTTAAGATTATCTAAAGAAGTACTAAAGAAGAATTTTTAGTATATTAAGTACAAAATTAGTGTGCGAAAATAGAGCACTTTAAGTACACTATGAAAGTGTACTTCTTTTTCACCTGGGTCCCTGTGTGTGCACTTACATGCACCCACATACACACACAGACAGAGGGCTGATACCAAACAGCGCTTTAAGGAGAAGATGAAGCATAAACAGTCACTCCACAAAGTTTTTAGTGCTCTGGTCACCATGTATTTTAATCGACTACAGTATGAGACACAGTAGCGCAACTCTCTAAAGTTTACACATCAAGATTTCAGGTCTTTGAAGGTCATAGGGATGATCACGTCTGATTGGAGTTGCGTACAGAAAACTGCTTACGTTAGCGCCTTTTTGTGGTTAAATTGTTTAAAATTAAACTCATAAGCGCACGCAGGAAGACGCAAGTTTCAAGAAGCACGCAAACACAGAAAAAAGTTATGTCTTAAAGGGACTGTAAGGGGCCAGTCACAGCAAAAGCGTTTATGGCAGTTGCAGGCGCCTTTTTTGAATGATATTCTATGGGCAGGGAGCGATTGCGCACTGTTTATGCACGCCGAGCGCCTTGCGGTTTTTGCCGAGAGCGGAGAAGTGCCCGACGTCATTCGCGTCTTTCCATTGTCCAATTGAATGAGGGGAGAGGCGGCCTTACGTTGTGGGGAGGGAAGTTTACAGTTGCTTTGAAGAACCGGACTCCACTCGCTCACTCTCTCCTGCGTGTTTGTGCACCTCTCATCTTCAAACAAGGTCAGAGCAAGCGCCCTCTTTTTAAAGTTTCTGCTAATATGACAGTTAACAGCAAAAGAGCGCTCACGCTTCAATATTTGATTGACAAGACAGCTGACTTGGTGGTTGCTTAGCAGTATAAAAAGCCGTGTCGCACTGCTCTTTTTTTTAAAGGCAGTGTGTCGCGCCTTGCGTTTACAAGCGTTTAAAGAGCTTTTGGTGTGACTGGCCCCTAAGTGGGATTTAAGTGTTTTATTAATCAAAATCAATGTCTTTATTCATAAATATATTCTCATTGGTGTCAAATGACCTCTGCCAATGATCTGACTTTTCTTTGTAAGCTTAGAATTTTTTGTCTTTACTTGCATTGAATGGGTAAGTCCAAGGAGGCTTCCATGTCGTTCCACCTTATTGATTAACTATAATAGCAGAGAGGGACAAAAAACACTAGTCTACCAACACGTATTCATTCAGAACACGTGAACCAGCTGAAACGGACAAGGAGATCATTGAGTACATAACGGCTACACTCTCAGAAATGAAGGTACAAAACTGTACCTTTTCACTGGGGCTGTACCCTTTCAAAAAGTACATCTTTGCACCTAGGGATTTCATTTTACTACCTCAGAAATACATACTGGGACCAAAGAGAGCTTATTAGTACCTCAAAAATACATATTAATATCTCAAAGGTACATATTGGTACTAAATGTTTACATATCTGTACCTAATGGTCCATACAGTTTTGTACCTTTTTTTCTGACAATGTACCATAATTGCAACAAGCATTTGGAAAAGCGAGGCGCTAGAGAGCACTATTCGTTTGAATTCAAATACAATTTCACCACTAGATGGGGGTAAATAATACTGTCCCTTTAAAGTGAATGCAAACAGTTAAGTAAGCAAGATGTGTGTATCAATACATGGATCCGTGCTTATCCGGTTTTAAAGCCCCCTTAACCTTAAAAAATACACTTTTAAATGTTTTTCTATCAGAAAATGAGTTGCCAGTGTGTGTGTGCAGAAACATCCTGTAATTAAACAAATCAATCTTTTCTTTATGTAATCTCCTTTAAACCGCAACAGTCACACAAAACAGGTTGTTGGGAAACCCTTATCAATGTTATGTCACATTAATTAGTGGCGTAGTTCAACCTTCTGCCAAAGACACATATTTGGATGTAGTCCAAAGCACACGTGTATTCGCTCTACCCCCTACTTTGCATACATGGAGGGAAACAGCAGCTTTCTTTGTATTTAAAAAACACACAAAAGCAGAGCGTTTTTCTTGCATCCACAAATGGCCATGTTAAACACCATATAATGAAAGATCTGTGGTGTATCTTTGAACTGCCAATATGTTCATCTGAAGTACTAATATGCACACTTTGGGAACAAGGGTGTACCTTTTTGAAATTGTACTGTCCCAGTGACAACTTTTGTACCTTTATTTCTGAAAGTGTAAGTAATCTGTCAATGCATGTCTGTGTAGCATGTGAGGCCCTGTTTAAGGGCTCTTTTATTTTAAGACATTCCCCGTCTATACCGGCAATTCAGAAAAGATCTTCCACAATATACACAACCGTAAACATATGAATCGAGCTTGAAAGAGCTTATTATAATAGCTTGCCTCTTGCGCATGTAAGTAACCACAGTCTTTTGTGATAATAATATAATAATAATCAATTTATTTTTATATAGAGCCATTAAAGGAGCTTCCCAAGGCAATTTACATAAAAACAAATAAGAATACAACACACTGCTGTGTGGCTCTGTGGCTATAGTTGGTGCCATTTGTTTAATCCCTATCACACATAAGTTTGAAATTTTCCCAGCCTAGATTGATCACACCAGTGTGATTGTTTGCGTCAAAATGTTTACTGAAATAAAGTTTATTTTACTTTAAAAACAATATAGCGGAGTTTTACATTAATGGTACAAATTGGTGACATTAACAAATGCTTAGAACATTTGACTACAAACTTGGATAGTTGTAGGTCTACTTATCACCTGTCTTTAGCATTTTAGCCCATAAATCAATAATTTTTTATCAGACTCTTATTGGAGTCTGCCAACAAAACACGATATTTCAATTTTTTGTTCGGGGGGTGCTTAGCTGCTTTTAGCATCTAAGCTCCTCATATACACTCTAAATTCTGCTGGGTTATTTTTAAGCCAATGATGGGTAAATATTGGACAAAACACATGTTGGGTTAGTCAATAAACCCATGCTGGGTTGTTTAACTGCAATAATGAGTTTACAACAACCAAGCATAGGTTTATTTATAACCCAAAATGTGTTCTGTTTACAAAATTTAGTATGTAAAAATAAGCCCACCCAACTCCGTTTTATGCAAATATAAATCATTTTGAGATTGCGACAGATACAGGTTGTGTCTGAAATTTTTAAAATGCCTTCAGAGGCAGCATTCCAAGGCATCAAGGCACGTCCAAATCCAATTTTTGTTTACTTTCTGTCTTCTGAGAAACCTTCATCGTCTTATCCCACAATTCTATGCGTGAGCATGCGAATGGTAGAGCCAGGTCGAGTTAAAAAAACAATTGGTGTCCAAGAAAGCGGCTTAAGCAAAAAAAGGTTATATTTTCACTTTTAAAACCTTTTGATTGAATTTGTAGAAATAAATTAGTATTGAAGTTTTCAAATATGGGATTAGTTATTACAAAGGCATTCTCTGTTTATTTTCAAAGAGAATTCCCTTATGCTGTACATGTTAAGGCTGTCTGAATGCATTTCCCAGAGCTGCCTTCATGCCCCATTGCATCATAGGCAGCAAGGCAACAAGTCATCTGCCTTAGTTTTCAGATGCAGCCACAGATGTTGATTCCACTGCACATCCCTAATCCAGAATTTCCATATAGAGTAGCCCAATTTATCAAATTTAAAAAAAATGCGCATGCGGAAATAAAATCTCTTATAACTGAACCTTTGAGACAATATTCATTACAATATTTTCATCAAATTCCATAACACTAATTTCTGTGTAACTTCCAGCTCGCAATATGCAATTTTACAACATTGTTACAAAATGTTACAAATATTTTTACAATTCAATACAATTAAAATCAGAGATGGTTACCACAAAATGCCATGGTTGTACTTGTGCCAGTGGTAATGAATATGCAAAAAAAAAAAAAACATGGATACTGCAAAACAACACACACACACACACACACACACACACACACACACACACACACACACACACACACATTCTGGTTTCGATGTTTTGTGGGGACATTCCATAGACGTAATGTATTTTATACCACACAAACTGTATATTCTATTCCCCTTACCTACCCCAATCCCTAACCCCAACCATTACACAAAACTTTCTGATACTTCACATTCTCAATAAACATCATTCTGTTTGATTTATAAGCTTGTTTCCTCATGGGGACATCAAAATGTCCCCACAAGGTCACAAAAACACTGGTATTCCTATCTTTATGGGGACAATTGGTCCCCACAACGTGATAATTACCAGGTACACACACACACACACACACACACACACACACACACACACACACACACACACACACACACACACACACACACACACACACACACACACACACACACACACACACACATGTTGGCATATGGTTTATATTCTATTCTGCTAGGGGTGAAACGATTAACCGTGCAAATGCGCGTTTTCTCAATGAATGAATTTGAATGAAATCCCGGCACATCCGAACGCCAGGGGGCGCTCTTATGCAGAAACTCCCTTTGTGCCACAGAAGAAGTAGCATTACAAACCCAATTCCAGGAAATGTGCACAGGAGTATTTATACGCTGTTATTCAAATTGTTTCAGGTATTTTCTTGATAATAAAGAATATTTTGAATGATTTTTATTTAACGAGTGTTGGTTTTTTAAATGCACGTTATAAACGACTCATAATGATTTTAGATTGATAAGGACTTCCTACTGACCAAATGCCGTAGTACACGCACAAGCTGTGCATGAAACAGACGCGTTTCGCTCACGAGCACAGGCGCTGAGCCTGCGCGTCTACGGAGTAAACATGTTGTGTGGTGGACGCGTTTGTGTGCAGGGTGCGGCATTTTCACTCTCAAAAATAAATAAGAAACTGAGTGAAGCTTGCTCCTACGACATTATTCGTCTGTGTGGTGAACCACCCACCCAAGCTTCGTATGGACAGCGGCGTCCTGGATACATATTTTATAATCCTAAACTGAAAGCGACAGCCAAAGCCTACAGGGATTAATGGACATCTGACTATAAAGTGAGTGTTTCTGTTTTCTTTCTTACACTAACGTGTCATGTATGTACACAATAGCATACAGCTGAGCGAGCGGTGTTCTGGATTAATGGTGGTGGCTTGTAGAGCTGTGCATTGTGGTGCATTGTGGGAGTTGTAGTTTTCCATACAAATGCGCCATAAAGTCACGTTCTGTCTTTTCTCGGACAAATAGGCACCAAATTCTAAATTTATGTTACATTTCGACTACAAATATGACCCACTTTCAATAAAGATTAATGTTTCTACAGATGAAATGTCCCTTTGATTTTTGTATTTTTCTTGAGTTGTCCTATCCCAATGCCATTTGCAAACACTCCTAGTAAACAAAAAAGGTCCCCAGATGATAACGCTATTATTCCGAACATATTTAATCTATCAACTAACCAATAATTTAGTAACATCTCCTTAAAAATAATAAAATGTAAAAATGGGAATGACAGATGAACACATTACAGATTACTTGAAACACAATTAAAACTGTGTTTTAATTGTGTGTTTGGGTATGCCCTGTGATCATTATTTTCATTTGACAAAAACAGTGCTCTTCTTAATGTTAAAAACTAACCAAATGTTTCATTACATTTATAAACTAAATTTAAAAAATACAGAAAATTGTATAACAAATTGTATTACAAACAAAAAAATTCCTAGTCCTATATTTTTCTGCTGGTAATAACCTACCTTTTATCTCTGTTTAAATTCATAACCATGCGCACCCGAAGATATAATTGTCCTTGCAGAGCAATTTGTCCTCATAGAGTTAAGTTAACAAACTGAGATAACAAAACTGTAGATGATGTTTAAAACGTTGGCGTTTGTAAGGTGTGGTAATTTGGTGACTGATCGCTTCAGTGCGCATACTGAAAAAGATTGACAGTGTTATTCTTATACCTGTCATCAATACAGGGTGTATATTCAAACAATGCATATTAACACTTAACTCCATTCATCAGAATCAGATATTTGTCTTTTACTATATTTATTTTAAAGCACCGTATCTGACATCTGTCTTTTTTATTTTGTGCTCAACACACTGTGCTACATAAACTGTGGTTCTAAATAGGATTGTTTATATAAATTATATAGGGGGAGAGGTGCCACAAACTAATGAAAGGTTAATTGTAACACAGCTATTTTACATGGCTACACAGGGCAGAACAATTTGTGCATTTGATTTTTACGGATCTCGTGTATATTTGTGAAAAGTTTTTATGTGTTTTTGTTAAGAAAAAGGGAGAAAGAGTGTTTATTTTAAACAATTTCTTTGGTGGATGTGTGAGTGACCAAATCCAACCCTATATTATAGTCTTGTTAAAACATAGCACCATTTTAAAACATATCAAGAACTCCTAGTAGAACTGCTGGGATTGAAAACATTTTAAAACAGCAGGGTTAGTTGTAACACAGTGTTACAACTGAGCCTCAAGTATACAATGATAGAAAAAACAATGTCTATTTAATAAATCAAAACGATAACTAAAAACACAATATCAGGGACAAATAATTGACAGTTATGGTTTTTAATTTTAATTGTATGACTCTTTTAAAACTATACATACTTATTTACTTATACATTGATGTGTGAGTATAAGGGATGGTTAGACGAATAATCGTGTAAGGATAAATGTGTAGATATCTATCTAATAGAGACAGGTGTACAAACAATTTCCACCTCACAGTTTTGAATTATTTGTGTTTAAATAGAATTTTCTAGCCCTTCGCTAAGCCTCACCCTCCTTCGTTACTGTTGCTATGCCAGTCTAGCTTTCACGCCTGGCAAGTCAATATGCATTATTCAGCTTGCCGCCATGTTGATTCCAAACCGAGGCTGTGAGGTATGTACGTCCAGAGTGTGCGCTTTAAACCTTTTGTTTTGTATCAGGATGCTGGTCATTCAGCCATCAAAAAACTGAAAATATGTACATTGTTTAACAAATTTACACAGGACAAAGAACCTCAGATATCATGGATTGTTAAAATAAGAAGGGACATATGTTTATTGTAATTCCACTACTTTTAGTGGAACCGAGCATGTAACAAAGTATTTTTTTAAATCAATTAACACAGTTACAATTACTAAACTTTAAATGAGTTTGTTACTCGTGTTACTGTATTTTTAAAAAAAAGAGCACTTGCAGACAAGACATTTTTTATCTAACATCGCAGGACAGTGCTGGGCGGTGCAATGAATCATTAAACTTCATCATGTCACTGGACAACAAACCTTTGTTTGAAAATTGTGTGTAAGTCCATCCTTTCTCAAGTTTGTAAATTATCTTTGCCAAGCGTTCCCAGTATGACATCAACTTGCATTTGTAGTCCACAAAAGTGATAAATCTGAGAAATGTTTATATATTATCAGATGTTCACATCGGCTTTTATAGAAAAGAATGATCCGTGATTGTTGTTTCCAGTAAAATATGCACCCTGCGTTGTACGACAGTGGTAAAACTCCAAAGTATGTGTGAGTGCGCATTTAGTTTCAGTTGAGAGGTATTTCTCAATGTCAAGGATACTTCTTTGACAGGACTGGTCCCTCCAAGTCACTTCCGTCAGAGGCTAGGCAAGGCTCCTCTTAAAGGAATAGTCTACTCATTTTCAATATTAAAATATGTTATTACCTTAACTAAGAAGAGTTGATACATCCCTCTATCATCTTAGTGCGTGCACGTAAGCGCTGGGGCGTGCTGTGACACTTCTATAGCATTTAGTTTAGCCCCATTCATTCAATGGTACCACTCAGAGATAAAGTTAGAAGTGACCAAACACATCAACGTTTTTCCTATTTAAGACGAGTAGTTATACAAGCAAGTTTGGTGGTACAAAATAAAACGTAGCGCTTTTCTAAGCGGATTTAAAAGAGGAACTATATTGTATGGCGGAACAGCACTTTTGGGAGTACTTCGACTCGCCTGAAAAATCCGCTCCCCTTCTCCCTCTCATAATAGAGACAGAGCGCAGTTATGCAAATTTGAAAAACACGCCCACCGGGGGGTAAAACAATGCAACCGTCTCCATTGACTTTGTATTGCGAGAGGCTGCCTCCTTGTCATTTCTGGGTTATAACAAAAAAACAGAATAATGCCTAAAAGCTGCTGTGTGACAATATGTACAGATAACAAGCCAAAGAACCCAGAAATAAGTTTTTATAAGCTGTCGAGCAGTAAAACCCAACCTTTAAGGAGAAAAAAGTGGATCGCGGACTACATTTCCCCCTAGTGGACGCAGTTCTACTAATAGGAGTACTATGAAAAGTTGCCTGTTTTCCACTTTTGTGTCTTTAAACGCTCGTTTTTTGAGGTCGACGGCTTATAAAAACTTATTTCTGGGTTCTTTGGCTTGTTAGCTGTACATATTGTCACACAGCAGCTTTTAGGCATTATTCTGTTTTTTGTTATAAGCCAGAAATGACAAGGAGGCAGCCTCTCGCAATACAAAGTCAATGGAGACGGTTGGATTGTTTCCCCCCCGGTTGGCGTGGTTTTCAGGTTATGACGCGCTGCGCTCTGTCTCTATGGGAGAGGGAGGGTGTTACTGTGCCGAGTCGAAGTACTCCCAAAAGTGCTGTTCCGCCATGCAATATAGTTCCTCTTTTAAATCCGCTTAGAAAAGCGCTACGTTTTATTGTGTTCCACCAAACTTGCTCGTATAACTACTCGTCTTAAATAGGAAAAACGTTGATGTGTTTGGTCACTTCTAACTTTATCTCTGAGTGGTACCATTGAATGAATGGGGCTAAGCTAAATGCTATCGAAGTGTCGCAGCGCGCCCCAGCGCTTACGTGCACGCACTAAGATGATAGAGGGATGCATATCAACTCTTCTTAGTTAAGGTAATAACATATTTTAATATTGAAAATGAGTAGACTATTCCTTTAAGCATTCGAAGAATACGTAAATGAAACACGCTTGCAAGTGTCATTGCATCATTACGTCAGTGAAAAGGTGTGCTTTCAGCGCTGCATGCATAGGATTGTGGGTGATTTGAGAGCGCAAAGAGCATGGAGGCAACACATATCCATCCTTTCCTGTATATGGGATATTTTTTCCAACGAAGAACTCAGTCCTTGGTTGAAAATTCCGAGCATCCTCGACGTTGGACAGTCCTTCGATGGATGTCGATGACGTAGCATCCTCGAAATTCTGGCACCCGAGGATCCTTCCTTGACATTGAGAAACACCTTTGGTTTCACTTGGTCCGTGTCCGCCAAAACAATCCACTCGCTCTGTGTCCGTCCGACAAAACAATCCACGTACTCCGTTTTCTGATTAAATATCTTCCTTTAATCTTGTTTATCACTTATATATACAAAACAATATATGAACTTAAATCTTAAATATCACGGATGTGGTAAAGAAAACTGTGCAACTCCACTGTATTCCAAAGTCCGCACTACCTGCAAGCTTTACAATCTCAAACTTCTTAGAGAGACTGTACACAATTTTAACGCATTATATATTTTCAGTGTAAACATACAAAATATTGGTCTAAATGGTCTAAATGATATACATAAATAAAGTAAGCTCACATATTAAAGCTAGCCTGGCTCCGCCCTCCTACGTGCTTCCGCTTAATTTTCATTTCGCTTCAGCAGTACGTCTGGGATTGCTCTATAGAGTTTCATTTTCTCCTGCAAAAATCTGCAGGACCAATCAGCGAACAGATGGGGGTGGCTAAGAACCATGACGTTGAGGTCGTGCGTCAGTTTGAGTTGTAGTTCAGTAATGGCAGGAGAGAAAGACGTGAGAAAAGCTAATCGGTCCGTTGTTGCAAAACTGCCGAATATACAGAAGTTAAAGCCAGAGCAAGAACCAGGTTTGCTAAGTTTTGTTTGTCTGATCATTCTGACTTCTTGTTTCCGGACGGTTTCGTTGCATGATATACGTCACGACCACACGTTAGCGATTGGCTTTGGCAGATCCTGAGTGACTCTGGGCAGATCCAATAGTTTTAAACTTCAACAATGGACCCTCCTTAACGGAAGTAACGCTTTGCAATGGAGCGTGGCCAGACTCTCTGTACAAATGAAATGAATGTACGAGAGTCTGGTTGGACCAGGCTATATTAAAGCTACACTGTGTCCTTTTTTGAGTTAATTCTTAGCAAAACCCCATGTTTTTTTTTTCAAAAGTATGTGCTCATTCATGAGTAATTACTTCCACCCACTAATCAAAGTATTCTCGTAAGTGTAGAATCTGCTATTTAAAATACATATGGTCGAGTCGCTCGACTGGCTGAATCCATATTGTGCCTCCATCTTTGAAATACATTCACAGAGGGACATTTCTGAAATTCAAACTCTGCCTTTCACGCTTTCAGACTACACTCACGCTGACCGCTAGCTGAAGCCTCCCGAGGTTGCATGTGAAGGCGGTATACGTCATCAAGACAGTCTTATTTCAGAATATTAACAATTATAAAGCTGACAATTATTTTCTTAGTTAATTGTAAATTGATGTAATATGCTTATGACTTGTGAATGTAATGCTCAGTTAATTTAAATAAACCAGGCTTGATGACGTATGCAGCCCGCATATGCGACCTGTGTAGACTAAATCCTTCGGATTCAACAACAGCTGCACACCCTGATGATCCCGCGATCTAATGCTTTGATTTGAGGCAGATTTGAAAGCCTGTTGAAGACCTAGGCTGCGTCCGAAACCGCATACTGTATAGTAGGTACTGAATTAGATGAAGTACCTACTTACTTGGCGTTAAAACAGTAGGTACTGTATAGTATGAATCCTGGTAGTATGAATGAGATTCGGACGTACTACATCCGCCATGTTGCTACATCACGTGACATACGTCGTCATCACGTCATGTCATTTCAGCGCGAAAACCATAGATATGTATATAAAGGCTAGATGGCTCGTCCGCGCTGATGGCCAATTGAGTTTAACGTCCGCATTTTGGCGGCCATCTTAGGACAGGGCGCTCGCTCACTCGTAGCATTGAGTTTTAATGATGCAGGTACTTTTAAATGACCATAACTTGCTTAATTTTTTTACCGATTTTCAAACGGATTGGTTTGTTATAAACGTCAAAGATGTACCTATGACACTGAATACGTATACTAAAAATAAATAAAAAATTCATGAAACATGTTAAAGCATCCATAATTATAGCCACGTTAATAACGTTTGTAAAAAACCAAACCGTTTGTAAATCCGTCAAGAATTCAGCAAGTTACGAGCATTTTAGTTGGCGTATGTCACTCACCTTCCGTCCACAGCAGCAGGGAGCAGCACTATGGCAGCACTGACCTAAGATGGCCGCCAAGTGACGACACAGCTGACTCCGCCTTGAGCCATCTAGCCTTTATATACATATCTATGGCGAAAACAGCCGCGTGCCTCTTCTTCTTCTTTGGATAACTCCTCGTCCGGGGCATCATGGGATAGTGAAGCGTCCATCGTATGCACACTGTAAAATCTAACCGGAAGTAGTAGGTCATCCGGGTACTTTTCGCATACTGTTTTTCGAATACTATGTATTCGGACATACTACTCGCCTCGCCTACTGCTTTTCGCGTACTATATAGTATGTAGTAGGCGGTTTCGGACGCAGCACTACTTTCGAGGCCATTAAAACACGTCGTCAAGGAAGTGAAAAGGGGATTTAAAACGACAACGCGACAGGAAAAACAACAAGACCAAAGTCAGTATTGGAGTAATGTTAGTTTTCCAAAATGGGGCTCAAGGGACACCGAAGTTGCCTACTTTCTATCTTCTCCACAGGTAATTCAGCATATTCGTTTACATCTATACAGTCTATGTTGTAAACTTGACATTTTATAGTTGCTTGGCTAACTATAGCATGGTTATGCATAACACTTGTTAGTGTAAACACGCATGTGGTTTAATGTGTTTGAACAGCCACACGCCGTCTCTCCGCCCATTTATGTCATCTGAGGTACTGAGATTTTTTCATCTTTTCTGACCTCTAGCACAAACACACGGTGACAGCCATTTTTAGCCTTTCGTTGATAAAACTAACGCCGCTGATCTGCGCGTCTTTCATTTCATTTTACAAGCGTGTAAAAAGTTTAGCGATCTTATTTCACCAATAGCAGAGAAAGCTCTTACATATACACGGACATGTAACATGTTTACTTAAAACATAAGCATTGGACTCTGACATGATATTAGTTCGCGTCCATATAAACCCGTCATTACTCCTGCTCATGATTAAATGACAGGAGAGGGACTCGTCCACAGACCATCCCCTCAGTAATCTGGAGAGAAGCGGTCGAAAATGGACAAAAAGAGACGGATTTAAACACCAAGTGTAAACGTGATGTGTCTCTCTCGTCCACTTGTGATCCGATCGACGAAAACACATCTTCATACCAAGTGTAACAGCCCCTGGGAAATTTTTACTCGTGTCAATGATAAAGGAGTGTCTAAGCTACGTTTATGGTTGCTTTTTGTATGTAATTTTAAGCGGACATATCATGAAAATCAGACTTTTTCCATGTTTAACATAAATCTGTGTGCTTTGACGGATCACAGGGAAAGGACATTGCAAATTGTTCATATTTTTTCATTGCTTTTGCTTTGTAGCTACTGGAAGCCATGTTAACCTTGGCATGACATGGCCACCGTACGAGTTAAAACGCGTTCCGAATGGGGGGGGGGCAGAAAGTAATATTCAGTTGGTTGTCATATAGAATTTCACCGCTAGATGGGAGTAGATCCTACACAGTGGAACTTTAAGATAATGTTTAACAAAAATATTCAAATCCTGAATCTAAAGCAAAATAGGCTCCTACATGTGATATATTAGTCTTACATGTAAAATAGTCAATCCATAGACCCTTTTACAGCTCGCATGATCAAATAGCCTGCGCACGCATTTGGGAAACAGAAGTGGTGTTATTCCCCAGTGGTTCTAACGTGTTAGCAACTCAGAAAGTTTTTTTAAAATGGTTTCCCAGCATCAAAATGTCTGGTTGTTGCGTTTGGTTGCACTAATATAATATACTTATATACGTATATATATATATCTGGCAACTTAATTTTTTGGCCATCTGCTAACGTCTTCTATCCACTCTACTATAGTACACGGATCTGGTAGCTGTGTTAAAAAAGTTGATAAAGTCAACTTTTTAAAATAACTTTCTCTGTCTGTGTTGCTTCACTGATGATTCTTGCCATACTTCCGTTACCTAAATGCGCGCGCATACGCAGCCACGTCATCATTGGGTGCGTTTACATGCACAGTCTTATGCCGATTATGCTTAATAAACTGATAACATGTGGGGTCATGTAAACGCGTAAAGCGGTTTTCTTTAATCGGGGAAAGCCCATAAACAGCGTAAGCAAAAACCGATCGGCACAGGTAGTTTTTTGCTCATTACGCCGATTTCGCGTGGCATGTAAACACCTTAACCCGCTTTCTCACGGGTTTGTCCATGT
Organism: Paramisgurnus dabryanus; assembly: GCF_030506205.2. Classification (NCBI taxonomy): domain Eukaryota; kingdom Metazoa; phylum Chordata; class Actinopteri; order Cypriniformes; family Cobitidae; genus Paramisgurnus; species Paramisgurnus dabryanus. Next base: position 132,034 of record NC_133340.1, read on the forward strand.
GCGCATGTCTCCGCGTATGAAAGATAAACGTCACACGCGGAAGTAAGCGCAAGGTAACGCATAAAAGTCTCCACTCGACTAAAGCAGTTGGCAGAGAAACTGTGAAAATAAAAGCTCATGTTACATTTACAGGTTCTGCAGACACGGGGAGAGATACAACAGCACAGCTTAAGACAGATATGTCGTTGACTTTTTGATCGACTATTGTGTACTATAGGCGGTGACGTCATTGCCTGCGAGAAAACTGATAATTCTTCAAGTCCCATGTAAACGCAGTTGTTTGCATAGCCGGTTTATTGATTTGCATGTAAACGCACAGGGGCGCGGGAAGTGGGGGTGCTGGGGGTGCTGCAGCACCCCCTGGTGGCAGAGATTTAAAACTGCGATGACAGTAAAATAATATCTCATAAATATCTCTTGATTTTGGTTTGTTTCTGTACAAAGACATTTTGTATGCCATGTTGGGTGTGTGATGAAGAGAGGGATAATTTTAGTAATTTTAAAATTATTTAATTTATTTCAGTGTGTATTAGCAGATTCTATCAGATTCTGTCTTGACGACGTGATTGCATTCAGCCGATATGCTGTAATAGGCATAAGCATAACACACAAGCACGCACACTCACAGCCACATACTGAACGCCGAATGAGTTTATCTATCATTTGAAATTTTTTTCAATCACACAACGCAAAATTCCCGAGGACTAGTTATTAAGGTATGTATTGCTAATACATTTTTACAATGATTCGCATTGATTTACAATGGTCGCACTATATAAATAGCATTTTAGTTTGCATGCGTAAAAAGTGCATGCAACAATGAAACACATATAAAACGAACAAGAATGAACTGTGGAGTGTGGTTGGCCTATATTAGAAGGTCTACTACTCTTAAAATAATTTAGCATGGTTTTAGAATATATTTTAATCAAAATATGTTGGCCCATTTTGATATTTAAACATATTCCGATGGAAAAATGCGTCCAAGCTAAGCTAGGTTCAGTAAACGATTTTCTAGTTCGTCATCTTTTCAAAAATATTTAAAAATATAGCCAAATTGTTTTGCGGTGTTTATTGCACTTGTAAATGTTACAGAACATGTGCTTTATTGAATGAAAGTGTAAACGGTTGAATTAAATTATTAAAACGACGTAAAAGGAACTAAATTATATATGTACAATAAGGAACATGCATGCGACATTTAAAAGGTATTTCAAAAAAATTATCTACATTTATTCCCATGCATCGATTTTAATGTTAAACGTCTATAAATTCAAATGAATCCAGTTGGAATATATTCCGACAATTAAGGACATGATTTTGGAATTTTAAAGTCGAAAAATATATTATTTTTACACCGCAGGAGGCATGGCAAAGTGAAACAAAACGTAAAGACACAAATATTACATTTACGTGTAAAATAGAATTAAATGAAACCCGTGAATTGAAAGGACCACTATAATTGCCTTAACTCGAGTAATGTCAATAAAGTTATTATGTTAGAGTTTAGAAATATTAAAAACTTAACCAAAGGACAACAAAAAGGCGTACTACTGGGACCAGTGAGAATGCATATGTGTACATAAACTGGTTCCATACCTCCGACTTTCCTCCAAACTTGCTCAAAGTTAATTCTCCTGTTTTTCTTTTTTCTTTACATCTTCAAACTCCATGTTGCACTTAAGCTCCACCATACCGCACAGCATGCCCGGTGCGTGATGCGTGCCAGAGGAGACTCCGCACCTGACTCGCGTTGCATTTTGTAACGTTTACAAATCATTTTGTAATTTGTAATTTGTGTAACTTTTTGGAGACATTTGTTACTTTGGCCTAAATATAGTCATAATATTTCTCATTATGGCATAGCTTTCTCCCCAATTGGGGTAATAAAGTAATGATTCAAAATATGCTTATATCGGCCCGGCCCGAGGATAGTAGCGGAAAATAACGTCCTGGGCAGAGAATCTCTACTATGTTGCAATAGGCTATATAGTTTGTATGTCCCGTCAGCTCAGTTGTAGGCTACTTTATGGATGGGAGGGGCGAGTGATTTTTTTTAAAAGAAGACATAGGTAGAGTGGTCTGCAGAATACAGAGCTTGTGAACAACATTAGAATTCTATAACTCTATTCTATAACCCCGCACCCCCTACCGAAAATATCTTCCCGCGCCTCTGTAAACGCATGAAAACAGTTTTCTATAATAAGCAGATTTTTGATAGTTATCCGCTTATTCTGTGCATGTAAACGCACTCAGTGTGTACAAACAGTAAAATGGTCTATAGCAGGGGTTCTCAAAGTCCGGACTCCGGTCCGGATCCACTTCATATTACAAGTGCATTCATTTCTATGTGATTGATTAAATGTGTGCATTTGCTACTTTACAAATGCATATTAAACTTCTAAACCATTCGTTCAGTTTTTTTTTTCTTTTTAGATTTAAGAGTATTCCTGGTCCGAAAATAAAACAAGTTATTTAAAAATTTTCTGTGTGACGCTATAGCCATCACACCCAGATATTATGCACAGCTACTTCATGTACTACGGCTTTTGATCAGTAAGTCCTTATCAATCTAAAATCACTGTTGGTTTGAGTCGTTTAAAAACATGCATTTGAAAAAGCAACACTCGTCAAATCTTTATACATATTCTCTTATTATCATGAAAATACCTGAAAAGGTTTGAAGAACAGCAATATAAATATATCCTTAAGACATTTCCTGGAGCTCCGTGTGTCTGGTTCTTCGTCTGCAGCGCATATTGAGTTTCTGCACGAGAGCGCCCCCTGGCTTTTGGATGTAGCGGCATTTCACCGTAATTCATTGAGAAGCATAGCAAGCATCATCAGCCAATTTATAGATGCACTTCTAATTTTGGTCAGTGTCTCTGCCTACCAACCACACCTTTTTTGCCATGGTTAATGGGTAAACTATCCCATTTCTCTAATTAGGTTGCTCTGTATTTTGCACCTGGTTACTTTTGGCATATTTCTTGTGTTTATGTTTAAAAAAAATGTTTTTACTTTAAATGCAAAATACACTTATGTTTTTTCTAAACTATTTGTTTTGATTTGTTATATAAAGAAATGATTTATAGAAAGTTTTTCCGGACCTATGAAAATGATGAGAATTCAAATTTTGACCTTTGAATGTAAAATTTGAGAACCCCTGGTCTATAGGGACTTTACTAAAATAATGTAGTACATAACCAAACAAACCAAAGAGAGACGCACAATGTGGCCAACAGCCTATCATTTTATCGTTTGACTGTTCAGTACTGTTCATATTTACATTTAAACATAGACATAAAAGTAACTTTAAAGTTACTTTTCCCAGTAACTAATTACTTTTGAAATACATTAACTGGTAGAGTAATTCAATTACTTTTAAAATAAGTAATTTGTTCAATTTTTCTCTGGGGTGCACCCCAAAGCTAAGTCTTATGCTTAAAACTTTTGAGAACCACTGTATTTAAACAAGAATTTAACTGGAGGAAATAATTTTGCCAGTAACATTTCAGACGTCATAATTAATAAAAGTCAATATCATGGGCCATGTTTTGTCTCATTTTATTGCAGTTTCAGACTGATTATTGATATTATTCTGGGGTTATGGTGATTGAATAAAAAATCTGGATGCTAAACTAAAGTGCTTAAACACTTTGGGGTGTGAACAGAGCTATACAAAAACATTTCATCTAGGAATATGCAAACACATACACAATGAGTGTTATCATACTTTCGATTGTCAATGTTTTTGTTCTAATGGCATTGGGTGTGTCCAACTCAAATTTAAAAGGTTTCATTTCAACACACATTCATACACTCTTAAAGTCTAGTACATCTAATGTGTTGTCCTTAACACATCTCTGTGTTATTTTTGGACAACACACTTTGTGTTGTTTTAACACATCTTGTGTTGTCCCCTTTATTTATTTGAACTCAATATCAACATGAAATGACACATAATGTGTTAAAATAACACAAAATGTGTTAAATAGGATAACACAAAACAATGTGTAAAATGAACACATACTTTCTTAATGTGCGTTCACGCCAGACGCTGAAGAGGGGGCAAAAATGTGTTATTTGTGCATAGTTGGACGCTTGAACATTTTGAGTTTACTTTTTTTTTATTTTTGCAAAATTTTTGTTATTCACGCGTAAATTCGTGTCATGGGAGGGGCTTATATAGCTCAAATTGAGTAAACTTACCAGTTTTAATTCCTGTAAAAGTACGAAGAGATCTTGTGTAGCGATGATAATTGTCCTCCATTGTTGTTTTGTTTTTTTGACTCCACTCACTTCCTGTAATCACGTCACTGCTAGAGCAAGCTCCTGATTGGTTAACGTGGGGCAAAATTCCACCAAAGTTCAGATATTTCAACTCGCATACTCAAAAAGATTGACAGTGTTATTCTTATACCTGTCATCAATACAGGGTGTATATCCAAACAATGCATATTAACACTTAACTCCATTCAGTCAGAGTCAGATATTTGTCTTTTACTATATTTATTTTAAAGCACCGTATCTGACATCTGTCTTTTTTTCTTGTGCTCAACACACTGTGCTACATAAACTGTGGTTCTAAATAGGATTGTTTATATAAATGATACAGGGGTGAGTGGTGTCACAAACTAATGCAAGGTTAATTGTAACCCAGTTATTTTACATGGCTACACAGAGCAGAGCAATCAGTGCATTTGTTTTTTACGGATCTCGTGTATATTTGTGAAAAGTTTTTTTGTGTTTTTGTTAAGAAAAAGTGGAAAGAGTGTTTTGGAGGAGGCATGAAAGAACATTTCTTCATCTTATATTTTTATCAATTTCTTTGTGGGGTGTGTGAGTCACCAAATCCAACCCTATATTACAGTCTTGTTACCTAAAACATAGCACCATTTTAAAACATATCAAGAACTCCTAGTAGAACTCCTGGGATTGAAAACATTGGTATGGTTTTTAATCTTAATTGTATGAGCCTTTTAAGACTATACATACTTATGCATTGATGTATAATAGAGTGTCAGGATCCGTCAAAATCATGTGTTTAATTATATCTAGTCTTTGTGTTCAGGGTCCTCGCAGTACCATGTTCTATGTGGGAAATGCGTGGTTTTAGTATTGAATTATTCTGACCACGCATTTCCTGGGTCTCGTCACTTTTTACCCTCTCCCTTACTTGTCATTAATTTCAGCTGTGTCCCTCATTAGTTCTCCCTATTTATTGTCCTTGTGTTTGCTGTTCTGTGCTCGTGCATCTTGTTGCTTCTTGTCTGTGTCTGTGTCTGTGTCTGTGTCTGTGTCTGTGTCTGTGTCTGTGTCTGTGTCTGTGTCTGTGTCTGTGTCTGTGTCTGTGTCTGTGTCTGTGTCTGTGTCTGTGTTTGTGAGTATTTGAGAGTAATTTAGTCTAGTTTGTTTAATGTCTTGTTAAGTTTAGTATTAGTCTAGTGTTGTGCTTGCCCCGTCTTGTTTTGCCCCCTCGTGGGATTTGTTTTCCCCCTGTTTTGTTAATAAATCACTTATTTGTTCACGTCTGCCACTGGGTTCATTTCTTGTCCATATTTCCTCACATAGAGGGATGGTTAGATGAATAATCGTGTAAGGATAAATGTGTAGATATCTATCTAATATAGACAGGTGTACAAACAATTTCCACCTCACAATTTTGAATTATTTGTGTTTCAAAATAATTTCATAGCAAGTTTTACAACAAATCCTCTGTCTGCTATAACTAACCCTTCGCCAAGCCTCACACTCCTTAGTTACTGTTGCTACGCCTGTCAAGCTTTACACCTGGCAAGTCAATACGCATTATTCAGCTTGCCGCCATGTTGATTCCAAACCGAGGCTGTGAGGGATGAAAGTCCAGAGCATGCACTTTAAACCTACTGTTTTGTATCAGGATCCTGGTCATTCAGTCATCAAAACACAAATACATTGTTTAACAAATTTCCACTGGACTATAAACCTTAGATATCATCAAAGTACAAAGTAACGCGTTATTGTAATTTCACTACTTTTAGCGGTAACGAGAATGTAACGAAGTATTTTTTTTAATCAAGTAACACAGTTACAATTACTAAAATTTAAATTACTCGCTTTACTCTATTTTGTAAAAAAGAACACTAAGAGACAAGACATTTTTTATCTAATGTTGCAGGACCGTGGTGGGCGGTGCAAAAAATCATTAGGCAAAGCAAGTTTATTTGTATAGCACATTTCATACACAGAGGTCATTCAAAGCACTTTATATAGAAATGAGAAAACAATGTATAAAAGAAAAAAAAGTATGTAGAAATAAGAGACACAAAAAAATCAAAGATACATAAGAATTTGAAATATCAATTTAAAGAAAATAAATGTGATTTTAATAAAAACTGTTTAAATGTGTGAAAAAGAATTAAATGGGAATACTAGTATAAAACAGTTAAAATAAGAATAAAAACAAGAGAACTAAGAATAATTAAAATAGTGCATATAAAATATAGTGCAATCAGTTTGACGGCAGAATAGTGCTCATTCAGAAAATGCATTGCTGAACAAATGTGTTTGAGTCTGGATTTGAATGTGATTACTGTTGGAGCACATCTGATCTCCTCTGGAAGCTGGTTCCAGCTGCTATTGGCATAATAGCTAAAAGCCTATTCTCCTTGCTTTGAGTGAACCCTTGGTATTTCTAGCTGATGTGATCCTAATGATTTGAGTGATCTGTTGGGTTTATATTGGGTTTACATTAAACTTCTTCATGGCCGACAGTGCTTATTGAATGAACATGAAAAATCTAAACGGGACAACATACCTTTGTTTGAAAATTGTGTGTAAGTCCATCCGGTCTCATGTTTGTAAATTATCTTTGCCAAGGGTTCTCAATATGACATCAACTTGCATTTGTAGTCCACAAAAGTAATAAATCTGAGCAATGTTTATATATTATCAGATGTTTACATCGGCTTTCATTGAAGAGAACGATCCACAATTGTTGTTTCCAGTAAATTATGCACCCTGCGTTGTACAACAGTGTTTAAACTTCATAGTATGTGATAGCGGCCAGTCACACAAAAAGCACTTTAAACGCTTGCAAACGCAAGGTGCGACGCACTGCCTTTTTTTTTTAAAAAAGAGCAGTGCGACGCGGCTTTTCATATTGCTAAGCAACCACCGAGTCAGCTGTCTTGTCAATCAAATATTGAAGCGTGAACGCTCTTTTGCTGTTAACTGTCATATTAGCAGAAACTTTAAAAAAGGTGCTTGCTCTGACCTTGTTTGAGTTGCACAAACACGCAGGAGAGAGTGAGCGAGTGGAGTTCTTCAAAGCAACTGTAAACTTCCCTCACCACAATGTAAGGCCCGCCTCTCCCCTCATTTGATTGGACAATGGAAAGATGCGGATGACGTCGGGCGCTTCTCCGCTCTCAGCGCTCCTTCAAAAACGCGTGCGCGGCAGGCGGCAAAAAACCGCAAGGCGCTCGGCGCGCATAAACAGCGCGCAAACGCGCCCTGCCCATAGAATATCTTTCAAAAAAGGCGCCTGCAACTGCCATAAACGCTTTTGGTGTGACTGGCCCCTTAGTGTGCATTTAGTTTCAGTTGAGAGGTGTTCCTCAATGTCAAGGATACTTCCTTGGCAGGACTGGTCCCTCCAAGTCACTTCCTTCAGAGGCTAGGCAAGGCTCCTCCTCAGCATTTGGAGAACACGTAAATGAAACAGGCTAGCAAGTGTCATTGCGTCATTACGTCAGTGAAAAGGTGTGTTTTCAGCGCTGCGCGTATAGGATTGTGGGTGAGTTGAGAGCGCGAAGAGCGTAAAGGCTACACATATGCATTCTTTCCTGTATATGGGATATTTTTTGAACGAAGGACTCAGTCCTTGGTTGAAATTCCAAGGATCCTAGACATTGGACCAGTCCTTCGACGAATGTCGATGACGTAGCATCCTCAAAATTCTGGCTTCCGAGGATCCTTCCTTGATATTGAGAAACACCTTTGGTTACACTCGGTCCTTGTCTGACAAAACAATCCACTCGCTCTGTGTCCGTCCGACAAAAAAATCCACATACTCCGTTTTCTGATTAAAAATCTTCCATTAATCTTGTTTATAACTTATATATACAAAACAATATATGAACTTAAATCTTAAATATCACGGATGTGGTAAAGAAAACTGTGCAACTCCACTGTATTCCAAAGACCGCACTACCCGCAAGCTTTACAGTCCCCAAATTCTTAAAGAGACAGTACACAATTTTAACGCATTATATATTTTCAGTGTAAACATACAGAATATTTGTCTAAATGGTCTAAATGATATACATAAATAAAGCAAGCTTACATATTAAGATAATTTCTAACAAAAATATTCAAAGGCTGAATCTAAAGCAAAATAGGCTTCTAGAGTATGTGATATATTAGAGTCTTACATGTAAAATAGCCCATCCATATAAGAAACTTCACTAAAATAATACAGTACATAACCAAACTAACAAAAGAGTGACGCCCACTGTGGCCCACAGCCTATCATTTTATTTTTTGACTGTTCAGTACTGTTCATATTTACATTTAAAAGCAGACACAAAAAGTAACTTTAAAGTTACTTTTCCTAGTAACCAATTACTTTTTAAATACAGTAACTGGTAGAGTAATTCAATTACTTTTAAAAGAAGTAACTAGGAAGTAACTATAACTAATTGTTAATTTTCAGTAACACGGCATACAACCTAATTTTAAGATAAGAGCAGCGAAATGTGTACATAAAATCTGTTTTGTTATTAGCCTGTTGGCTAATCGCTAATTTCTAATGTTGTATGCATGTTTAATTTTCTTTAAAACAGTAATATAGTCCTGTAACTAAGTGCATATCTCCAATTCGCACACATTGACCGGAATCGACAAAATCAGGATTCATTTCTAACTAAATAACTGTGGCGAGGATGCTGGTAGCTCTTGATAATAATGTGTTAATGTTTTGTGGATGTACACTGTAAGCCCATACAGGTTGATTGAACCTAAAAAATTTATGGAAACTCGTTGCCCTAAAAAAGTTGATTTTGCCTGGTTGAAATAACAATTAATTTTAAGTTTAATGTACTTAATGTTTTAATTTCTTCCAATGCACTCTTAACCCAGATTAGATGACATTACTAGAAATGTGTGAGGAAACCTGTTGCATATAACTTTAGTTTTTATCACTTTATATTACTTTTGATGTTATAAATGGTATTATAACAAAAATTAATGACTGACTTTAAGTCAATCATTGAATAAACGTGATTCTCCACAGAAACACACAAAAAACATACATTGTAAGTACAGTGGAGAGAAATACAATAAAATGTTTTGAACAGGGTTCATGTACGGAAACACTGATCACCTGAACGGTGACTTCACAAAATTATAATTTACAACAAAACAACATCAATAATATAAGAGCTTGAACCTATATGACATTTTATTAACAAATATTTGAATAGAGAACTTTTTTATCAGTTTTTAATTTGTGAAAAAGCAAAAAATAATCTAAATAGTCAGGCGCAAAGGATTATGGGTATTCCTCAAAACATGAACTAATAATTTTAAGTTCATTTTACTTGAATGTTTTAGTTTAATAGATTTTGTAAGGTTAACAGTTAAATCAACTAAACTTTTTAAGCTTTGGCTTCAAAACAGAAAATATTAATGATTTTTCCTTGATTGTTTGAGTAAAGACAATTTCTGGGTTAACAGTGTACTGTTTAGTGGGGTTAATAACTGCACTTTGACACTGTTTGGGGGGAGGTGTCCGGGAGGGGGCAATAGAGGGTTGGGGAGGCGGTAAAATATAGGGGCAGAAGAAGTGTTTTTGTTGTTAGTTAGACTACTGTGATATAACGTAGTCGTTTTTGTTTTCTTTGATGCCTGCGAGTTTGCACGCGAGGGAGTTAAGGACACCTCCTAATACCCATGTTAGTCTGGACAAATATAGGCAATAAACCAACAACCCGTTTGGGTTTTGTGTGAAATCTATCCAGTCTCCTGCTCATTCTTCTGGAAAAATAATACACGCCGCCACACTGGTGTCAGAAGTGGGATCTTCCCAGAAGATAATGGAGAAAAATCCGGTAAGATCGCTCCTGTTGTGCAATGAGATGTTGGAGGGAGACAGAGAAAAGCCCCGGTATGGGCGGGATTACCATAGTCCCGAGGGAGAGCGAGCGCTGACGGAGAAAGATAAGTTAATTAACATGCTATCGCCTACTAATCCTTTTCTGCCGCTTTTGCTTGATGAAATTAATCAGGGGAGTTGCAAAAATACCGGAACACAGCCCGTATTGCGCACTGTCGTGCCTTTTTGCGAAGATATTTGCATGGCGAGCATCCCCGTTACAGAAGCGTGCACCAAGGAGCGCATGCGGTTTGTTGACCCGGAACCGGAAGTCGCCGGGAGTAAAAACATCCGGCGCGGGGTTATGATGGTGAATATGGATGAAAACACTATTAAACAAGGCGCTTATATGGGGAGCAATGCTGATAAAACGTTCTCTGTGTATTCTAAAGATTTAAGTTGCAGTTATGAGCTCCCCAAAATAGGTGATATGCATGTTACAGAGGGGTCTGTTACTGATTCGTGCAGCTTAGTTTTCAGCCCTACCATCACCAGAGATGTGCTGAGAAAAGCTAATAAGCCTTTCTCCATCGCACACACATATAGCATGCATCCAACAGTTACACCGTCTTCCCAACAACCCTCAATGATGACTGATTTTTGTTGTTCCAAACCGACTGATGGTGCCAATACACATCCCGATTTGTCACAAAGTCGAAGCTGGAAGCTAAGACGGGACGATCATCCCATTTTGGTAAAAGAACCGATGGCGTCTGGCCGTGCCTTTTCTAATTATTCGGAACAAACTACTCCATTTGAGCCTGAAAAATTGTGTAATAAGGCCCGGAGCTGCCTAAATTTGGGGTACTATGATGGACATTCATCTTATGAGGCATTCCAGAAGAAGTTTGAGCTAGTGAGCAAGGTAAATGGTTGGGATGAGACTGAACAATTAGGTCAGCTAGCAGCAGCTTTAGAAGGTGATGCACAGCAGGTGTTGTTGGACATTCAAGGAAGTCAGCTTCATAGCGCTGAGGTGCTACACAAAGCTCTGTCTCAACGTTTTGGGGATACCACACCCCCAATGGCTTTACGGCAACAGTTTCAGGAGCGTCGCCGGTGATATATGGAACCCTTAGGTGTATTTATGGCTGATCTGCGACACTTAGCCCACCGCAGCTACCCCACGTTCAATGAGAACGTGAGAGATGCCTTGGTGCTGGATGCGTTTGTGAGGGGCCTGACGCCAGATCGCTTGCGGCAACAAGTAGGGATAGCGCAGCCCTCTAGTCTTGATGGGGCTCTCGACCAAGCTCAGATCATAGAAGGCATATTGAATGAGCAGCCCAATGGAATGGTCGACGGTAGTAATACCAACCGTCCCAGGGTTTTTGCTGCCTACTCTGCAGGACAGACACAATCACAGGCGGCTACAGGAAATGTGGTTGTGGTTTGCTGGCACTGCGGAAAGACCGGTCATATGCGCCGAGAATGCCCGACCCTGGAGTCTGCTGTGTCTCTTTAGCAGTCGGGAAACGCGCCCGGGCCGGAGTAGACGGGGGTACTCTTGGCCCATTTTTCTTTCCAGAAACTCCCTGTGGAACAACGTTTGAGTCAATAACCCCAGTTGAATGTTGTCGTGTAGAAGTCGAAGTGGATGGGCAATCTATACAGGTTTTGTTGGATACCGGTTCTACGGTCACTATAGTCCATCCTAAACTCTTAGCAGGAAGGCTTCTCCAAACCGCCTGTTTTCCCCTTATGACTGTCACAGGTGAACGAGCAGCGATGATGGGCCGATGTAAGGCGAATCTCAAGGTGGGCGACTACAATACAGTAATGTGGGTCTGGGCTGCTGATATTCCAGAATGCTGCCTTCTGGGGATTGACTTTCTGCATGGGGCTGCTGCGGTTGTAGATCTAGATGCAGCCACTCTAACATTTGTGGCAAAGTGCTCTGTACCAATCTACTTCCACTCTAGGTGGCCAGGGCTCCAGTCTCATTATATGGGCCCTCTGAATTGGAGCTCCATCACTCAGGCAGTTTCCACCCAATCGTCAACAGTACAGTCGCTCGGGGCACCAAGTTTCTGTTCTGCGCCAGGCCCATCAGCTGCTCAACCTTCTGTTGGTTTAAATGCTTGCCCTGGGGTCCCCATTAAAGATGTGAAAAGCTCCACCTCCATATGTACAGCGCAGGTTGTCTGGGAGAAAAGTAGTCAGGGTCTGGATGAGACTCAAAAGCAAAAACGTTGGCTAGTGTTGGAGCGCCATCATGCCATTTTCTCTACGTCACCCAGTGATGTTGGTCAGACGCAGTTGGTACAGCACTGTATAAACACGGGGAACGCACAACCCATTAGACAACGGGCAAGACGGTTGCCAGTCTCTAGGCAGACAGCTGCAGAACACTGCCTGGAAGAAATGAAAGCAGCGGGAGTGATAGAGCCATAAGAGAGCCCATGGGCTTCACCTGTCGTATTAGTCCCAAAGAAAGGCGGCAGTTGGCGTTTCTGCGTCGATTTCAGGCGACTCAATGAAGTGACCGTTAAGAACTCCTATCCTCTCCCACGGGTTGACGAGTCTTTGGATCGCATTGCAGGATCTCAGTGGTTCTCTTCCTTAGACCTGCGAAGTGGCTATTGGCAAGTGGCCCTCAGCGCTGACTCAAGGCCGAAGACAGCTTTCACCACAGGGACTGGCCTCTGGCAGTTTAAAACCTTGCCCTTCGGGTTGTGCAATGCTCCAGCGACTTTTGAGCGGTTGATGGAGCAGGTGCTCCAGGGTATTCCAAAGGAGTTCTGCTTGGTATATCTCGATAATATTTTGGTACATGGGAAAGACTTTGACTCCGCTCTAAGTGCCCTTGATCTTGTCATGACCAGGATAGCTCAGGCGGGCCTTAAGTTACATCCAGAAAAGTGCCAGCTAATGCAAAAAGCTGTCACTTTCTTGGGCCACCATGTTAGCTACGCTGGAGTAGCTACGGATGACCAGAAGACTGCAGCTGTTCGCAACTGGCCGGTTCCGTGCAGTCTCAGGCAGTTACGAGCTTTCCTCGGGCTTGCATCATATTTCCGGAAATTTGTATCTGGATTTGCTACCATAGCCGCTCCCCTCCATCAGTTGACTAAGAAGGCACAGCGTTTTTCTTGGGGGCAGGAACAACAGCAGGCTTTTGATAGTCTGAAGGAGGCTTTGTGTAATGCGCCAGTGCTGGCAGCTCCAGACCTCGGATTGACATTTATTTTGGATACAGACGGCAGTAATGTTGGCTTGGGGGCTGTCCTCTCTCAGGAGGGGGAAAAGGGAGAGAGTGTTATTGCATACTACAGTCGAGCATTCAATCGGGCAGAGTGCAATTACTGTGTAACCCGAAGAGAGCTTTTGGCCGTGGTTGACGCAGTAACCCATTTCAGACATCATCTATGTGGGCTCCCTTTCGTTATCAGAACAGATCATGCTTCATTACATTGGCTGCTGTCTTTCCGGGAGCCAGAAGGGCAGGTGGCCCGTTGGATTGAATGGCTGCAAGAGTTTCAGTTCACCATTCAACATCGAAAAGGAGAGAGTCACCAGAATGCAGACGGATTGTCAAGACGCATGTGTGAATCAACATGCCCACAGTGTAAGTGGCTTACCTGTTATGAAGAGTCAGGACAGGCGGACGAGTCCCTTCAGGAGGAGATTGGAGTGCCTTGTTATGCAGTGTTGCCTGATTCTAGCATAGCATGGTCCACTTAACAGCGTCTAGACCCTGAGCTTCAGTTAGCCATGCAGTGGTTGGAAGCAGGGCAGAGGCCCACGTGGGAAGAGGTAGCAGTTTATGGGCCAGTGGTAAGGAGCTTGTGTTCCATGAAAGATGGCTTGGCCCTGAAGTCAGGAATGCTGCAAAGAAAGTTTGTGGAGCCGGCAACTGGCCTCGTGAAATGGCAGATTGTTGTTCCAAAGTCCTGCTACCGTTTGGTCCTGGAGGCGATGCATGGTCGGCCGGGGGTGGGACACTTTGGAGTCAATAAAACACTGAAACGAGTTAGGCAAAAGTTTTACTGGACCACCTGTCATAGGGATGTGGAGTCATTCTGCAGGCGATGTGATGCCTGTACAGCTAAGAAAGGGCCACCAGGCCAGTCTCATGCTCCCTTGCAACAACGTCAGGTTGGCTGCCCTATGGAACGTGTGGCACTAGATGTTTTGGGACCATTCCCGCAGACCCAGAGAGGAAATCGGTTTGTTGTGGTTGCCATGGATTATTTTACGAAGTGGCCGGAAGCCTACACCGTACCCAATCAGGAGGCAAGGACTGTGGCTGACGTTCTCTTGGAAGGCATGTTTGCTCACTTCGGGGTTCCAGCTGAGGTGCATACGGATCAAGACAGAAATTTTGAATTACGCCTGTTTTCAGAATTTTGCAGACAGCTCGGCATACGGAAGACAAGGACTACCCCCCTACACCCCCAAAGTGATGGGCTGGTGGAGAGGTACAATCGAACCCTTGCCACACAGCTGGCATTGTGCGTGAGTAGAGATCAGAGGGATTGGGATCTTCAGCTGCCATTGGTTCTGCTTGCTACACGGAGCGCGGTGCAGGAGACGACCGGTTGCACACCCGCACTCCTGATGCTGGGCAGAGAGCTGAGGACTCCTTCCTCACTAATAATGGGTCAACCACCAGATGCGCCGGCCGCGCCACCGGGGTTGGAGTATGCTTATCAGTTGCAAGATCGGCTGCAGTCGGCTCATGAATACACTCGTCGTCAAGCTCTGCAAGCTGGTGTTCGTCAGAAGCGGGCGTATGACCATCACTGTACGGGGCGTGATTTCTGCGCTGGAGAGTTAGTCTGGGTCTATGGACCAAAGAGAAAGAAGGGACGCTCACCTAAACTGGACAGTGCCTGGATTGGTCCCTGTTACAATGTAGGGAAGCTTGCAGAGACGGTGTACCATGTTAGGAAGAGGCCAGGAGGAAAGACTGTGGTATTGCATCGGGACCGGCTGGCCCCATACCAAGGAGAACAGCAACTCTTCAGGAGCTACAGTCCACGGCAGACTGTTGGGGCAACTCACCCATCGCACGGAGGAGCTGAACACACAGCTCCGGGAAACGGGTGGGGAACCTCAGCAGGCTGTGAAGAGGGTGACTCCCTGATTCAGGGTTCTGGGGAGACTCTGGACACCTCCGGAGGAGCTGAACACGCAGCGCCGGGGGGGTCTGGGGTTTCTCAGGGACAGTCTGAGTCAGGGACATCCGAAGATCCAACCTTGGCCAAGGATTGTTACAAAGGTGGAAGAAGGCATAAAGGACGATTCTTTCAGAAGGCAGAGGACATACCAACTACGCCTTTGGGAGCTGTGCTGCCAACCTATGTCCCGCGGGGGCCCCCAGATTCGAGTGGAGGTCCCCGGTTAAGACAGAGGGAAGTGCTTCAAGTGCCACAACGTTTCTTGGATTTCACCCTTCCTCGGGGATGAGGAAAACTAAGGGGGGGCAGTGTGGCGAGGATGCTGGTAGCTCTTGATAATAATGTGTTAATGTTTTGTGGATGTACTGTTTAGTGGGGTTAATAACTGCACTTTGACACTGTTTGGGGGGAGGTGTCCGGGAGGGGGCAATAGAGGGTTGGGGAGGCGGTAAAATATAGGGGCAGAAGAAGTGTTTTTGTTGTTAGTTAGACTACTGTGATATAACGTAGTCGTTTTTGTTTTCTTTGATGCCTGCGAGTTTAAACGCGAGGGAGTTAAGGACACCTCCTAATACCCATGTTAGTCTGGACAAATATAGGCAATAAACCAACAACCCGTTTGGGTTTTGTGTGAAATCTATCCAGTCTCCTGCTCGTTCTTCTTGGAAATAATACACGCCGCCACATAACATTTGTACACAGCTTTGGGGGTTCTTGCTGGATTTTACCTCTAACAATACTAACACAATGTAAAAAAGCTTTTTTTCAAGTCAATCACAAGTTAATAAGTCAGTGTTCACGTCATGAAAAAACATAACAGAGACAATACATGGGACATACTCTTATTTACAAACTGGAGATGTATCTATAAGTCTTGTGGAATAAACACAAGACAGTAGCCTGACCACTTTGCAATGGTAACATTCTCAGGCTTATAGAACTAACCCCCGGGAGAGCTGCGATTGGATTGGGGTACTCAGGGGTAGGTCATCTATTAAAAAAATGCTAAAATATATTTTTGAAAGTATGTGAGTCAGCCTCTGTCTTGATTTATATCATCTTACTTAAAGTTTAAATATGCATTATGAACAAAGAACTGTCATTATTTCCAATAAATTATGTGCTGAGTTAGCTACCCTGCTGAAAAAAACTGCATACCAGCAAGACCAGCATATGTTGTGTTTTGGTGCTGGTATGATGGTGACCAGCAGCTAAACCACTCCAAACCAGCATGCAAATGATTTTGGTCTATGCTGTTTTTTCAGCAAGGTAGCTAGCTAACATTGGTGTGCTCTTACATTGGAGCAGGCATATGTGTTTTTATTAATCCTGTAGACATTTATTTGTGAATGAGGCCTTTTCCACAGGTTGATAAAATAAAAAATAATGTTTTTTAGTTTATGCAACTGATGTTGGTTGCGTGTTGGTTGTGTAATTGATGGAGAATGCCGTATCATCTTCTCGATAACTTTATGCAAATGCAAACGGATTTGGTACTGACCACCTCTAAAATGAAATATAGTCTCATGATTGCAATACTTTATAGCACATGAAAAGTGAAAATGACCTGGTCATCGACAAAAGCTGTCACTGGGATGGCAAAAAGTCCTTAGGCACCATATTTGATACCAACATGTGTAATATGCACTTTTTAGGTACAAAAGTGTACTTTTTGAAAGGGCACTGCCCCAGTGACAGCTTTTGTACCTTTATTTCTGAAAGAGCTGGTACATTTTCTAATTTCTTTAATACACTTTGGGGTGTGAACAGAGCTTTACAAAAACATTTCATCTATGAATATGCAAACACATACACAATGAGTGTTATCATGCTTTCGTTTGTCAGTGTTTTTGTTCTAATGGCATTGGGTGTGTCCAACTCATAATTAAAGGGATTCAAAGCAACACATATTCATACACTCTTCCACAGGTCTACCACATTTAATGAGTTGTCCTTAACACATCTCTGTGTTATTTTTGGAACAACACACTTTGTGTTGTTTTAACACATCTTCTCTGCTAAAAAAAACAATAGACACCATCACAGAAATTCTATTGGTTTTATTGAGAGTTTTATTGGTGTATTGGTATCTAATGGTATGTATTCTGTGTATTGGTTCAAATGGAATTTGGCCCAAAATACACTACAGTGTAGTGGTTTTAATGGTAAAAGCTAATGGTTCATATTAGGGATGCACCGATACCGATACTGGTATCGGTCCCCCGATACCAGGGATCGATACCACGGTCTGAGAAATATCTATGTTTGAGCGGCGTGTAAGGGGTTAATGCCTCTTGTGTTGTCCAAAGAGGCAGAGTTTACAACAAACTGGAAAACTAGTCCCTTGTTTTTTTGTTAAATTATATGACTAAAGCTGTTACCTATAAATTTAAATCATGTTTTTTTATTAAGTACTCGGTATCGGAAAGTACTGAAATGCAAGTACTTGTACTCATATTCCAAAAAAGTGGTATCGGTGCATCCCTAGTTCATATTGGTATTGTAATGGAAACTATTAGAATTTTCTGTAATGGTTTTATTGTTTTTTTTCAGCAGGGTTGTGTTGTCCCTTTTATTTATTTGAACTCAAAATCAACATGAAATGACACATAATGTGTTAAAATAACACAAAGGGCCCTATTTTAACGATCTAAAACGGAAGTGCGAAGCGCAACGCGCAAGTGACTTTGTGGGCGGATCTTGGGCGCTGTTTCTATTTTCCCGGCGGGAGAAATAACTCTTGCGCCAGGCGCAAATCAATAAGGGGTTGGTCTGAAGTAGGTTCATTATTCATAGGTGTGGTTTGGGTGTATCGTCAAATAAACCAATCGAAACGCTATCCAACATTCCCTTTAAACATTCCCAAGTTCCATGGCGGGTTGCTATTATTATGATGGATTTACCAGGCGCACACCAGGAGCGGTTCACAGCTGAGACCGACGTTCTTGTAAGAGCAGTCAAAGACAGAGAAGTTGTTTTGTATGGGGATGGGAGAAACCCGCCCAAATCAGGGTTGGTTAAACAGGTGTGGGAGGAAATAGCCACAATTGTCTCATCAGCTAGCATCTCCAGGACGTTGCGCCAAGCGCTACAATGATGTCAGGAGACGGAGGAATCCCAAGCTTGCCAGCATAAATCGGGCACGCCGTAATGGGAGGTGGATCTGCCTCCACACATGACCTGACGCCAGCAGAGGACATCGCTGCGTCCACTCTCACCGCTGAAAGTGTGGAAGGCGGTTTGGGGGCTTTGAAATCGGACCCAAGAAACGCAAGCAGTCCAACCCCAAAGTGCACTTACAAATCAAGTTCACATACATTAAGGTTTCTTATGAAAACATTTTAATTATTATTTACATAAAATAAACATAATACAGCCACACAACAAACTTATGAAAATATTTTAATCGTTATTTGCATGATAATTTTTTAACGCATCCACACAATAAATAAAAACTATCACCACAATGATCACCACAATGATTTTCCTTATCTCATGTGTTAATATTTTTTATTGTAAAAATTTATGATTTGCAAAATAACTGTTGCATCTGTGTAGATTAGAAAAGCAAAGTGTGTGCGCGTTGTGCACGCTATACATTATGGTCAAGCATGCGCCCTTAAAATAGCATAATGAACCACGCGCAACGCGCCACTGACTTTAGACTATTTTTTTTTTTTGGTCAGTGGCGCAATTGTTTTTTGAAACTGGAAAATAGCATCAGGGATGGTTTGTGCCGGAACACGCCTCCTTTTTTGCGCTGACCCGCCCAAGGAGCGCAAGTTCATTCCCTAGTTTGCCAACGTGCGTCTGTGGAGGGACAAACCCGCTGTGCGCCGGTCAAAGTCAATTGCGCTGGGTGCAAGATAGGGCCAAATGTGTGTTAATTAAGACAACACAAAACGTGATATTTTGCGCATAGTTGGACGCTTGAACATTTTGAGTTTACTCGTCAAATTCTAGTCATTCGAGACATTCACGTGTAAATTCCCGTCATGGGAGGGGCTTATATAGCTCAAAATGAGTAAACTTACCAGATTTAATTCCTGTAAGAGTACAAAGATATCCTGTGTAGCAATGATAATTGTCCTCCATTGTTTTTCTGCCTCCTCTCGCTTCCTGTAATCACGTCACTGCTAGAGCAAGCTCTTGATTGGTTAACGCGGCCCGAAAATCCACCAAAGTTCAGATATTTCAACTCGTGCAGATCACGCGGCAACACTCAATTGGTGGGATTGGCTGCCAGTATGCCTATTTGCCTCTTTGCGCTGACTTAACATGTAAATCACTAGCGCTTGCCGCCTCTTCAGTGTCTGGTGTGAACGCAACATTACAATGTATAAACAGAATTTAATTCTGAACCAAAATATGTATATTTTGTAAACGCATTGTTTGCTTCAACCTTTTTGCTTTTGTTTCATCGGACGCACGTTTTGTGACGCGATTACGCGTCTGAGCTGAACTTTGCTCTGTTTGTTTAATGGTCTGACTAGTGTTTAAACTGAACTCTGGAATAAATACCTCGTCGAAAATAACAACTGTTTTGGTTTCCTAAATACGAGAGAAGACGGCGATCATGGATTACTGTTATTTGACGGGAAGTTTGACAGCCAATCTGTAGTACACATTTTACACAGTAACGTTAGCTAGCCTAAGTGTAGTTTTTGATGCGCTTTAGCTATGATTTGAACTAAGGTAATCTACTTGATGTTTATTTTACTTGTTATCAGAAATAAACTACTCTAAAAGGACTATTATTTATTTGCTGAGTTTACCGGAAGTTACATTTGTTAAACCCTTCTCTCAGCAATTAATCGTAGGCAATTTTTAAAAATAATAAAAACAGGTGTGATGGATAACTTGTTATGTGCTATTTTTTCTTTCATTAAGTATTCTATGTATGTATGTCTGATTTTGTTTAGTTACTGCTCATTTGTCCTTAATAACTAAAGACTTGTAATGTAATAGCTAAGGATACTTTTAACAAGACTTTTCAAAACATATTTGCTTACATAGAAGCTGTTCAGCCATGAATGTGGCACTCTGTGCTAAAATAATGAAAATAAATTATTTGCCATTACACTTCTAAAGTAAAATGATTTGTTTGTTATATCACCTCATGGTTTCTCACTTTTTGTATTTACCATGGACCAGGTTAGAATATTTTGACAATGCTTTGTATGGATTGGAGTTAATTCCTATTGTTCCATTCAACTCAATGACAGCTTTTAATTATCAAGACAGGCATTCACCTATTGTCGTGGCACACCCATTGTTGGATGACAGGTTTATATTCATCTGTCATTTCGATTTGGAACATTGCCTGTGGAACTACGGTGGGTGCCTTTGATGCTGTGCAATGAAATATATACTTTTTGGGAATGCATATAGCAAATAATGTAACTTTGGCTAATCATGTCAAAGAATGTTAGGCCAGTTCCCAATATATATACTATCATGGCACTAACAGAGTGATCTGTTTATTATTTGACCTCAAAATTCTTCACATACTTATGCTCTTAAAACTAAAGATACTTCACAATGCCATAAAACAGTGGTTACCAATCCTGTTCCTGGAGATCTACTTTCCTGCAGAGTTCCCCTTCCACTCCAATCAAACCCATCTGAACCTGCTAATCAAGCTTTTCACAGCTACCTTAAAAGATAGAGGCAGGTGTGCTAAAGCAGAGTTGGATTTATAGTATGCAGAAAGGGAGATCTCCAGGAACAGGGTTTGGTGCCCACCGCCATAGACCATTTTTTGGCTGAATGGTTCCAAGAACCTTTAACCTCTATAGCAGAGGTGGAAAGTAACGAATTACATTTACTCACGTTACTGTAATTGAGTTATTTTTTGTGTACTTTTACTTTTTTGAGTAGTTTTTAAAATCTGTACTTTTACTTTTATTTAAGTATGTTTTGTTTAAAGTATTGTACTTCACTACATTTTAAATCATATCCGTTACTGAGTAAAAAAATATTTTAAAAAAGCAAGGTGATAAAGATGTGCAACGGATGATTGATGGGTGGGGGAACGCGCAAAAAGAACCATGGAGACGGACGAGACAGGCGCGCGCTAATGCAGACCCGCCTCAGTTCAAATCTTATGAAAGAAACCCCTGGCCACATATAAGCGACCACTTTCCACTGACGCGAAGCGAGTGTTTCTTTCATATGAAAGGCAGGATTCATGCTCTTGAGTACGAAACGACCGGGTTTTTAACCGCTCATTTGCACGACGCGTTTTTATTACCATGCGCAGTATCTTCCGAGGTCTAGCAGCTTCGCGTCAAGTCAAACACAACTTCAGAACGTCCTCGAGAATGCGCAGGTCATTAGAAATTGCAGAGAGAGAGAGAGAGAGAGAGAGAGAGAGAGAGAGAGAGAGAGAGTGAAAGAAGAATAAATGTCTGACATCAGGTACCCAGGTCAGGAAAGCTAGAAGACAATAAACGTGTCAAAAATATATAGCCATGGCACTCATCTCATTATATGCTCATTTAAACTATATATAGTTTAATAAAATAATGTATGTTACCAGCAATACACCAATTACAACCTTACTATAGTGATTGTATTTACCAGCTGCTGACCTTCAAAAGTGCATAACTCACATGTAAAAATCTTTAAACAATTCCATAAATGTTTCTTAGTTTAAAAAAGCTTTTTATTTTATTAACTTTTTGTTATTGCACTTTAATTGTAAAGATGTTCCTACAATTAAAAACAACTAGTTTGAGATTTATATTCCCTTGTCGTTTTTGAACTATACTAGAATCCTCCACCTCTCCCCGCTTTAAAAAAAAAGTAACTTTTACTCTGAGTAAAGTTAAAATGACTTACTTTTTACTTTTACTTGAGTAGATTTTTAGACCAGTAACTTTGCTTTTACTTAAGTAAAATATTATAAAAAGTAACTTTACTTTTACTTGAGTAAAATATTTTATTACTTTTTCCACCTCTGCTCTATAGACACTTTCCCTGTTATTCCATTGTTTTGAGGAGCCAAAAAATGTTCTTCTATGGCTTTGCTGTAAAGAACCCTTGAAGCACCTTTTTTTAAGAGTGTATTTAAACCATGGACCAGGTTAGACTGTTTTGTAATGGTTTACAAATAAAAATAATAGCATTGACCATGATACTGAGGATAGTGGAAGTGAGTTTGAGACTTATTGTACCTTTTCCTGATATGGAAGACTATTTCTCTTTTTTGACACAGGACTCGTGAATGAAAAACAATGGAAATAAGAAAAGACATAGAAAGATATATTGCTATAAATATGTAAGCTAATCAAGTGATTTGACATAAAGAAAAAGTACATGCTACGCTGATACATATGAGAAATGTGCATAAGGAGTCTGTTTCTGGTTTGCGAATCTGAAGTTGTGAGGCAAGTTTCTCATATTACTTGAAAAGTCTAAAATAACAACAGAAAGGAAAAAGGTTACTGTAGGAGTGAGGCATGAAGAGAAAACAGAAAGATGTCAAAAAATTGAGTAGTTCTGTATTGAGGTAGTAAAAACATGCAGCCACTTTAGCAAAAGTACAGCATTATAGCAGAGAAAGAAAAAGAATACACAGGAAATGGAATACACATAACATAATTTGATAGAAATATCAACTTTGACGGTCCTGAGTTTCAGGCCTTGTCAGAGTGAGTTATTTTCCTTGGCTGTTGTGAGAAAGAAGAGAGTAATGTTGGAAAAGACAACACAGGTGATCACTCCTTACCAATAGAAACATTTTGTTGTGGGCGGAAATTTATGACCAGAGAATGACAGCAGGAATGACATTGATCTTTCATTACGTAAAACAGTAGCTCTAAAAAATGTAAACCATTTCGTTTTAATTTCAGTGTTTGTTAATTGGATATGAAGAACCCAACACACTTTCATTTTGGTATTAGACCTATTGCACGGGTTGCTACAGTGTTCTATTAAATTATCTAGTATATCTGGTTTTGGAACTAAACTCTTCATATATAAAGAGTTTGGTTCCAAAACCAGATATACTAGATAATTTAATATGATATCTTTGTTATGATAGGATATGTTGGTTGCTATCACATCACTAAGCAAGAACACATCTATCTTCAGGCAAATTTTCTTTCCATCACGCAACACATATTTATATTTAAAACTCAACGATCCACATTCTTTTACAACCAAAAATAATTTTGCAGTTGGCACAGTCTTGTTTGACTGGATTGAGGGCTTATCTTCATAATCCCTGTTAGACAATAGCCCTGATCTTGGAAAAAAGACAAAGGTATTTCTACGTGTTTAAATAAATTGACAACTGACATATTGCTTTTAATTAGATGTACACTTAAAATAATAATAATAGTAATTAAATTATTGTTAACCCAATGCTATCATAATAGAAAATATGCCAAGATTTGTATCCAGCTGCACTAATAAAAAAGGCACCTAACCAGAGTCTACCTGTGTAGCTATGAGTATGAATTTGTATTATTGTACAGATTCATACAGTACCCATAGCATCGCACACTAAGGATTATAGAGCGTAAAAGTCTGCACTGGATAGTTCTTGTGTGAATTATTAACTTAAATGTGGTTATAAATGCATCTGAATTAGTTGAAATAAAGAACTGGAATCCTACTAGTACCAGGTATTGAAATATTGAAAGGAGTAAAAACCGGTTCAGCATAATATTTTAGCAATTCAACGGAGTTATTCTGTATCAATTGTAAGTCGCTTTGGATAAAAGCGTCAGCGTCATTACAAATGAAATGTAAATGTAAGTTGGCCAGAGAAGAAAGCTACTTTAACATGTTACAAAAAAGTCAAATATATAATGCAAATTAATAAAAAAAATAAAATTGTTTAGCTATATTATTTCACTGTTAGTCATGTTTTCATTTATAAAAAAAGAGAGTTTGTTTTGTGTGTTATGTTTCTGCAGGCCCGGATTAGCCATAGGGAGGACGGGGGGAATTCCTGGTGTGTTGGTGTGTGTTTTTTGCCACAAGGGACGGTGTTGTCATGCCACCGGGTTGAATATTGCTGTCTGTAGGCTGCCAGCACTCACAGAAGCCCTACTCGCGAATTTGCAAGTGAAAGATCACTTCGCCGGTTTATGCCCAAGTTGATTGTATCCCGAGTCCCAACCACTTATTGGAATAATTCTTGCATTAGGGTCCATTAAGATAAACCACATGGAAAAAGAAGGACGCGCCGCTTTGTTCTGCTTTCAAAGCGCCCTGTGAACATGAGTTTTGTTTCAGACGAGTTTATATTTAAGTGCACTTGTCGAGCGTTTAGATTTTAAATAAACTTGAGCGCATCTTGATACGAACGGCCTCTTAAAGATCTAAAAAAAATCATATGTAACCAATGAATCGTCTATGAATTGTCGTTATTTATCATTTATTGCAAGAGGAAACAAAAATCTATTTGATGCAGAACTCATCAGTTTATTGGAAAAAAGTAAGTTTATATGAATATGACGTTTTCTCATGTAAAACTAAATTTTTAGGCTATTATATATTTGTTTTTTGTGACACAATGTTGGTCTACCTTACGTTATTTGGCAATATACATTATCTTAGTAAAAAATTAAAATAAGGATGGTTTTTTTCATCTGTTTTCCCTGCATACTTGATAAATCTCGCTTGTGTATATCATGGGTTTCCAAACTCTTTTAACCCAACAGGTTATCTCAAGACCCACCATTTTTTTTAAATAAAAAAACTACTGAAATGGAACAAATGTGTTTGTGTTTTCCACTATATTTCTATGTTTACTTGAATAATATTAAAATGCCTTATGGTAGGGCTGCATGATTATGGCAAAAATCATAATTGTTTAGGCTATTTGCACTGAATAGGAAATTATATATTTGAAAAATACAACAAATTTGCAAGGCTGTAGAGAACAGGGCACTATTTCAGATTTATTCTACTAAGTATTTAATGATATTATTTTAATATAGTCAGTTGTGAACTAAAGTGGGCCGGTCTAAGGCATGAAACTCCAGGGCTGAAAATTTGGATCCGCCCTGGGGCGCAGGACTGTGTGCCCCAAACCCTCCCACTTATGTTGTAAGCAAATCAATATTGTTTTTTATGTCTTTGACTTCATGTGATTGGATCGTTAACGTGTCTCATAATGCGTTGCAGATTGCCATGTAACTGCTAGATACAGTACTGATCAGTAGGGGTGGGACAAAAATCAATTCTTAGATGAATCGCAATTCGGACCGTGGCCGATTCTAAATCGATTCACAAATGTCAAGAATCGATTCTTAAATGTTAGTTTACAAAATAATAAGGTGATGTTATCAGAACCAAAAGGCGGAACTCAACTGAGGGAGCGGTTCTGCACACGGACAACTTAAGAGAGCGCGCACTGCACGAGCACAGCGGAGCTTACAAGACCAGAAGAGAAATAAATACAATTTAGAACAGCCCTGTTTGACTCATTCTAAACTGCAAGAAAACAAGATACACTTTGGGATAGTCTTTCTCTGCCTTTTCTCTGTTCAGTAAGCGGCAGGGAGAAACAGCACATTTAATTTAATGACTCTGACTGTGCTAATAGCGGTTCCCTAAACAATCCGCTGACTGTTTAGATATAACAAGAATATACTTCTGTAAATATATGCACATAGGTTGTTATTCAGTCGCTGGGTGCGCTGCATTATATAAATACAGTAATACTGCCAAGATCACTGTGTATAATGATAATGCTAGACGCCTAACGTTAGTCAGTTCGTGGAAGTTAATGACGGTTAACATATAGAATTAATGTGTCACGTGTAATTACTATTTTTACTGGTTTTAATGTATAACAACAGAAAAAGGACATATATGTATATAAGATTGAATGACATTATTTATCCCTTAGTTTCATTTAAGTAAAATATATGACAGTTCAGAGACTAGTAGCAAAAGCGCAAACATTAACCTGGCTTTGAGACCAATTGTCCCCACAAAGATAGGAATACCAGTATTTTTGTGACCTTGTGGGGACATTTTGAGGTCCCCATGAAGAAACAAGCCTATAAATCAAACAGAATGATGTTTCTTGAAAATGTGAAGTATCAGAAAGTTTTCTGTGGTGGTTTGGTTTAGGGTTTGGGAAAGGGGAAGGGAATAGAATATACAGTTTGTACAGTATAAAATGCATTATATCTGTGTGTGTGTGTGCGTGTGTGTGTGTGCGTGTGTGTGTGTGTGTGTGTGTGTGTGTGTGTGTGTGTGTGTGTGTGTGTGTGTGTGTGTGTGTGTGTGTGTGTGTGCGTGTGCGTGTGCGCACCCAGCATGATTTCTTCTTTTGCTCCCTCTC
Organism: Paramisgurnus dabryanus; assembly: GCF_030506205.2. NCBI lineage: Eukaryota > Metazoa > Chordata > Actinopteri > Cypriniformes > Cobitidae > Paramisgurnus > Paramisgurnus dabryanus. Next base: position 158,606 of record NC_133340.1, read on the forward strand.
TTTAGCCCATCTTATGCCAATAGGCTGCAGTAATAATTGTGGAGTCTCATTGTTCATTGTGATTTACCAGCCTCAGCAATTAGCTGAGTGATGACCATTTTTACCTTTGCATCTGCTTTTTAAATTTTTGTATGAATAAACTAAAACTCTATTTTGTTACCTATGTCTCTTGCTCAATTTATTCAGTAGAATGAACCTGGGTTCCTTATAACACTTAAATGAACTGTGATTCCCTGGTATCTACAGTCCCAGGGTGGCGTAGTCTATTCTTATATATTTTGCTGAGTGTTGGAAATTACCTTCAAAAAGACCAATTCGCCACAGTAGCACTGTACATATTACAGTAAAATACTGTCAAATGATGACAAATCGATGTAAAAACTTTAATGACAGAGACTTCAATAGGTAGGCGACAGTTTATAGGTTACAATGCAATAAAATGTTTACATTTGGTAAAGATAACCAATTGTTTAGATATTCATTAAGACAGCTATTTTGACATGTTTATGTGTATTTGTCCGTAAACCAAAAAAGAAGCGAACATGAACTAATTTAAGCTCTGTGCACGCTCGCTATTTTGGGGTATGAAGAGCCGTGCAAGGTCCAACATCATGAAGGTTAAAGACATTTATTTTTAAGCAGAGATTTTGTATAGGCAATTTTTTTTTATAATCAGTAGGCCTACTATCAATAAACAAGGGTTATTTATTTTACCCAAACATTAGATTGAGCCTTTTTGGTTATTGAACCTTTTTTTGGGGTGGGGTATATGAATGTTTGATAGTTGGCACAGGTTGTTTCACCTCATTACTATTGCCTATACTCTGAATACTTTAGGTATTTGCTACTCAATAAGCTTTTTTATACTTGGATAGCAACATGCTCAGTACATTGATGAAAGCTTTCTTATTTGACAAAACGGAATACAACAGCCTTTTTGTTTTTTCTAGTCAGGTAGCATAGGTTTCATTTTTTTTTTCTTTGCCTTTCATTTTATAGACTTTCCAACTCTTACAACTTTTCAAAACTATTTATGGCAAATAAAATAAGGAATTGTTAACTCAAGGTTAAAAGCTGGGCACTGAATTTACAACAAGCTAATTCAAAATGATATGCACATCTCACTGTAATAGATATAGTAGCTCAGCTAGAAATTGTACCCCACTTGTGATTCAAGTGAACCTTTTAGTAAATATATGTTGGCTTAATGCTCTGATAACACACATGGTAGGGTCACAACACATGCTGGTATGTTTTCGAGACAGAGCTTTACGTGCCCTTTACAAGATGCAAATTTAGTTAATAGTTTATATAATTATATTGATCGGTACACATGTTCATTTTTTGGGGAGGAGGCTGTGCCCCAGTGATGGAAAAAAACCGTTATGTGAATAAATAAGATTAATTTTTAATATTTTTTGATCATTACATTGAAATATGTGACATTTAATAAGTTAATTATTTGGAGAAAAAAAATCAACATTAATTTACATATTGTAAACATTACACAAGTATTAAATAAATAAATTAATTTCAATAGGTAATACAGCTTCGAAAATAAATCACATTCAGAAATATTTTGTGTAGTTCCTGTCTGTCCAGCAAAACAGGAAGAAAATAAATAGTGTATTATAAAAGCTCAAAGTTATCATATTCATTACTTACATTTAAATAACAGCATTAAGAATAATCAATAATAATTATCACAATTTGTAATTAATAACATAAGTATAAGCAATTTTTAAGAATAGTTTTACAGTTACTGATAGATCACTTTTCCTGTGCAATTGTTTTCTTTGTTGTCTCAAGTTCACTAGAAGATGTTGTGAGTGAAGTACTGTATGTTGTATGACCGTCTTCTGGCCCAACGTCGTCTTATTCCTGCACAGCAACCACATAGCAAACACTAAGGAGAGAAAAAGGAAGAGAGAGAGAGTCAAAACAATAAACTGTCAAAACAAAGTTTTAAGCACAAAGACAATTATAAAATATACTTTCTGGCAGCGATTACAGGGTCAAGCCCACAATGGCACAAAAGGAAACAAAAGTGAGTTTGGGAAAGGAGTTTAACAACCTTATGTTTAATGCAAAAATCCTTCAAAATAAAAAAATAAGTGCCTGTAAGTGCCACTGTGATAAAACTTGCATGTACCCTCAGATCATGACTGTGATGACAAATGGCAAGTTTCATGTAAATCCACTAAAGTTTGGCAAAGACACTGGCTCATATTCATTTTGGCATTCTTTTCTGGTGTCATGCTACATATATCACATTTTGTGCAAATCGAACAAAATTATAGGATGAGTTTGCATAAAATTACTGTAAATATAAGTCAACAATGAAAAATGTGGTATCATAGAGCTTTGCATGACCAACCAAATCTAATGCTAATACTCTTATGAATACTTTTAATACTCTCAAATCAATCATATGTTATGAGCATTAACGTTGCAAATTTTGTTATATAGCTTGGTTACTAGGACTGCAGGGGTATTAAACTTAGTAGGTTCTCCCATTGAAGATGATGCTGAAGACAATTACTACGTTTCATAGCAATACGGAATTGCGTTCATAAAATAATGCATTTTATGACAAAATTAAAAATGGCTGACATTGGAATACTGGTTATAATTCGACTCAGCATGCTTTAAGGAATCTAATAAGACCATTCTCGTGATTTTGGTCCAACTTTGTGAAAATTTTACTGATGACACGTACCAAGTTTAATGTCATTTAAGTTTTGTGAAGATGCAGCTGCATGACCATTTGGCTTGCTTGCTGTCAAATGTTTTGTAATATTATAAGGCCAGCAAGTGGTGCAGTCCTTTTTTGTCTGTCCTTAGACTGTATCCAGATAGACGGTTTTGGCAGCAACAACATAAACAAACGGCTTTTGTGGTTTTAACGTAACTTACACATAGAATCAAAAACAACAGAGTTCTTTCCCAGTAGTTTATTTCTGATTGCAAGGGAAATAAATGCACAAGTAAAACTTTGTTCATATATCCTATCTAACGCGTACCAACCATTACACTGAGCTAATGTAACTGTGTAAATGAATGTATACAACGTTGGCTACAGGTCTTGGAATTCTTGCCTGGCTGCAAAACCTCTCCTGAAATCCATATTTGCTTGTTTGCAGGTGAATTTATTGAAGTGGTATATGAGAACGGATTGGTATACCAAAAATGTCTTATTAACTTCTGTCCTTTGCGTCTTTAGATGCTACTTGTCAAATTTAGTGCAAATCGACTAATGCTGGGTGGACTTTTGGATCATTTATCAAAACTTTGTACGTGTGATTCATAAACCGAACATACGCACAGAAAACGAGCGTACACCTTTCTTTCAGATGTGAAATGTATAAATCGCGAGTGATCTTGAACTTGTGCGCAGCTGAGCAGTTTCAGATCTCCGCCTTTAAACAATGCCTAATTAATGTCCTAAACATAAAAAAGAGCACTTGTCAATGTTTTAACCCAATTTCGAGCAGCAAGAATGGCTTATATTTCCAAAAACCTGCAGCAATCAGACAGGCAAAAGTGCGTATGTCTGTTCAGACCCTGACGTTGCACTAAGCACTTTTTCACGTCAAAGACAGTTTTTATAAATATGATCACTTTACGATCAAATCTGTGCGTACATATGCTTCATAAAAGAGGCCCCAGTTGTGGTAACAGCGTAGCACCTGCCTATGTGCCAAATTTCATAACTTTCCTACATTTGGTTAAATGGGCTACCATAAATGAAATGGCGTTAGAAAAAGAATAAAGAAGAAAACAAGTGGAAACAATAGGGGTCTTCTCCCCTTTGTGTGAAGTTATAACATAAATCTTATATCATAGTTCTATTACAAATAATCACTTAAACAATACACATATTGTACATTCTGTCTTCATAATACTTACACAAAGTAGAATCCAGCAAGGTACAAGCATGATGGCTATAGCACAAGGAACAATTATAGCCACAACCCACGCTGCACTAGTGCTGTTGTTTGGCCCAGTAGTGTTCACCACAGAGGGAAATGTGGTTGTAGCAGTTGGGTTACTGGCTTCTATAGACAAATGTTTTGGGAAAAATGTAAATAACGTTAATACAAAAGAGAAAACATGAAGTATCAGCTTAAAGAATAATATAAAAATCCTGGGTTTTTCCAACCCACCATTGGGTCTAAGAAGGGATTAATATTGGGTTAAATTAGCCCAGAACATTTTCATATTTGGTCCAACGCTGGGTTGAAAATAACCCAGCATTTTTTAGAGTATAAAGAGCTATTAATATTTAAACTGAATGCAGAACAACATACCTATATTAACAGTGATAAGTGCTTGGAGAAAAGGACTTGGAGACGTGAAGTCTTTGTCTGAGAAAACATACTCGACATCGGCCCTAATCACAGTGGTATTACCCCTGGGAAAATGTCAATATAAACAATGTTGAACATTAGGAGATAATTTAAAGTGATCACATCATCATTATTATACTTGTTCTATCACATTTCATTCAAATATGAAGTCATGACTTACGTAAATTTGGTCCCTTTGAAATTAAATGGTTTGGCGTTTGGGTCATTGAGGATCACATTCAGCTAAACAGGTTGGCAAAAAAACACTGATTATGTATTATTTATAATCAATAAATATGTTAATTATATTTTATAATTGTTTTTTATGCTGGGTTTCATTTAATTCATCTTAATTTCATATTGAAATTTAAATTGTACATTATTTCATATACACTAGCACTATTTCGAATACTTTCGAACTTACCAATTTATTTATTGAATCTTGGATTATTTCATATGTGCCGTTCCTGAGTACAAGATTCTCAGACATGGTGACATTGCTGATTTCAAATCCAAAATTGAGGGCATACGAGTTATCAGAAATTTCTTGAAAATAAATAAAACACAGATCAGACATTAGTACATGTACAAATCTCTTTATAGAAATATGGAGTTATTGTTTCCTGGTGACACAAACTTACTTGTATAGGTGACATTCACAAAGCTCACAGGATCACTGAGTTTTTGTTCTCTCAGGTCTCGTTTGGTTCTTAGACGTTTGTCCAGCAGATTGTTGGCAATCTGTAGAACAGCGCTCTCGCTTGGTATGGGGCCTCTCATTATAAAAACAAGCCGGATGTAAATAATTGCTCTTCCAAGTCTGAAAAAGGTGAATCAAAATAATTTTAAGAAAGAAAATTAACCAAAACAATGCCAGTTTATTCAAGTATGCAAATAAACTTTTTGCACTTACACAGTCGGAGTTGGAGTTGTTGTTACGCCTGCAACACACACACACACACACACAATGATTTTAATGATCATAAAAAAATGTGGAGTATGACATTTATAACATTAAACTGGAATTAGCAGATGTTTCATATGTTCTGTTGAATTATCTGTTTAATGTTGCTTTCTTAGTACTAAAAAGTTAATGAAATGAGACATACTGTTTGCTTTAAGAATTTCCTGGAGAAAATTACTGGGTGACTGGATGCTATTTTTTTGTGAGATATTATAATCCACAACAGCCGTAATCACACTGACATTTTTCCTAAATTGAAAAATAAAATACACAATGATAAATAAAATAAATTATTAGACATGATCTCACTGAACTCAATTTTGTACAAGCACTACATTACATTAAATCCACTGATAAATTAAAGCATAGACTGATTTGTTAAAAACGTAAAATGAATCTTGACTTACGAAAATGTGGCCGCATCAAACTTGATTGGATTGGCTGAGGGATTGTTTAGGATCTCGTTAAGCTACAGAATTTAAAAATAAATACAGACATTAATTGGTTTGTTCTTAATTGGCTAATGCACTTAAAGTGTGAAAAATGTATTTCAGAGAAAAATGTCTAAATTAAATTAACACTTATAAACCCACCAATTTATTTATTTCATTTTGGATGAAGTTGTAGGTTTTGTTTATGGATTTGTCATTCGTTGACATTGATAGATTGCTGATCACATATCCAAATTTTAGGCCATATGAATGATCAGATATTCCTTAGAGAGAAATAAAACCAATTTAGTTGTGTGATTTTTACATATGTGGTACGTATTAGTAATGCGCAGGTTGTCTCGTAACCCGCAGGTTTGAACAATTTACACATCCATTTTCAAAAGGACCTGCTATGTATCACTTACCCTCATAGGAGACATTCATGTTGCTCACAGGTTCAGTTAACTTTATTGTTCTGTCATCTTGTTTAGTTGTGAGACGTGAATCCAGGAATAAATTAACCAAATGCAGAACTTTACTTGCACTTGGGATGGGGCCCAACGTTTCAAATACAATCCGAATCTGAATAACTGCCATCCCACTTTTGAAAAATAAAAATAATGGATGAAAAATTAAAGAGAGAACAAAATAATTTCCTTATACAGAATAAATGAATTACTCTCTTACATAATTTGCCCTTCAGTAGTGGTCTGGATTTTGCCTGCAGTAGTTGTTATTGGTTCTAAAAACACAAAATGAAGATAAATGGATGGGAAACAAATAACAGGACAAATTAGAATCAAAATGTTGTGAAAATCCACAAAAAAAGCTATGAAATATAAAAAACAACTTCACATTTTTGTATTGGAATTGACATACTGTTTAGTGAACGAAGCTCATTTAGGTAGCTGACAGGTTGTATCTCATCTGTTTCCATAAAGACATGGTTCATGGAAACCTCAATCTGTTGTTCTTTTGTCCTAATGGAATAAAATAAATGTTAAAACTTTAACCTTGTTAAAACAGAGACGTAATACGAAGGGGAGTATCATGATTGTAGAGGTTTAATGCAGGGTAAATGTTTTATGGTAAATTAAATTTAAAATTTAATTTCAAAACTTACTTGACTTTGGAGAGTGTAGCTTCAAATGGTGGTTTTTGTGGATCATTCAGAAGAGTGTTGAGCTATAAATAAAAATAATGATAAGTGAAAAACTAAATGATTGAACACGTTACAATACAATGTGATTTCTGAAAATTGATCTTGATGTTTATGCTTACCGCAGCATTGATAGCATTCTGAACTTGCTCGGCAGGATTGCCTTTGGGCACATGACTGTTTGAGGTGCTGAGGTTACTCAGACTAAATTCAAAGATGAGCTCATAGGAGGTGTCTGAGGTTTCTGTTTGCATAGAAATGTTCATAATGTATTTTGTCCTAGTATGTAGATAAACTTGAGATTTTTAATACAAGAACTTTTAAAAGAAAACACTTAAACTTACTGTTATAGGTCACATTCAACAGCTTGAGTGATTTATCAAGTTTTGACTCTCTGGAGTCCCTGAGATTTTTGATAGCACTGAGCACCAGAGCTTCACTGGGGACTGGAGATGAGGAGCTGAACGTCAATGTGCTCGTCACCACTGCAGAATCAATTCTGAAAAGGGCACCACTTTCATTTAATACAGTTCAGGGCTTTACATTTACATGACGACTATATAACAAACATTTTCTGTAATGTAACATCTACACTCACTGCTGCTGGATAGATGTCACATGGGAGACTTTTGTTGTCAGGGGAATAATTGTTGTTGTGGTCAGACCTGACAAATCATAAATAAAAAATTAATAAATTTTCATAAAAATACTGCATGTTTTAGCATGTTCCACACTGCTGTTTAGGATGGCTGAAGGTCACCAATATGAACATACCCATCAGTTTATGGAGCTCATTTAGGTAGCTGACAGGTTGTATGTCATCTGTTTCCGTAAAGACATGGTTCATGAAAACCTCAATCTGCTTTTCTTTTGTCCTAATGGAATAAAATAAATGTTAGAACTTTAACCTTCTTAGAACAGAGATGTAAAAACCTGAGTAAAACGAAGGAGAGTATCATGATTGTAGAGGTTTAATGCATGGCAAATGTTTTATAGTAAATTAAATTAAAAATTGAATTTCAAAGCTTACGTGACTTTGGAGATTGTAGCAACAAATGGTGTTTTGTGTGGATCATTCAGAAGAGTGTTGAGCTATAAATAAAAATAATGATAAGCGAAAAACGAACAGATTACAAAACAATGTGATTTCTGACCATTGGTCTTGATGTTTATGCTTACCGCAGCATTGGTAGCATTCTGAACTTGCTCGGCAGGGTTGCCTTTAGGCACATGACTGTTTGGGGTGCTGATGTTACTCAGATTAAATTCAAAGATGAGCTCATAGGAGGTGTCTGAGGTTTCTGTTTGCATAGAAATGTTCATAATGTTTTTTGTCCTAGTACGTAAATACACTTGGGATTTTAAAATTTTCAAGAACTTTTAAAAGAAAACACTTAAACTTACTGTTATAGGTCACATTCAACAGCTTGAGTGATTTATCAAGTTGTGACTCTCTGGAGTCCCTGAGATTTTTGATAGCACTGAGCACCAGAGCTTCACTGGGGACTGGAGATGAGGAGTTGAACTTCAATGTGCTCATCACCACTGCAGAATCAATTCTGAAAAGGGCACCACTTTCATTTAATACAGTTCAGGGCTTTACATTTACATGATGACTGTATAACAAGGATTTTTTGTAATGTGACATCTACACTCACTGTTGCTCGAAAGACGTCACATGGGAGACTTTTGTTGTCAGGGGAGAAATTGTTGTTGTGGTCAGACCTGACAAATCATAATATAAAAAATTAATCCATTTTCATGAAGAATACTGCATGTTTATGATGGCTGAAGGTCACCAATATGAACGTACTCATCAGTTTATTGAGCTCATTTAGGAAGCTGACAGGTTGTATCTTATTTCCCTTTTGGAAGATGTAATCCATATTGCCATGTATTTGGTCAGATGTGATCCTGAAAGAAGAATACAAAAGTTACTTAAAAACAGCTTAAGTTATCGTAAATAAGACAGTTGTAAAGAGATAAGGCAAACGTGTTTAAATGAATTTGATTTTATAGCAAAATGTTCTAGTGGATTAAAATATGATGCTACTTCATAAATATAATTTAGAGAAGTGAGTTTAAAATCTTACGTGAAGTTGGAGGAGTTGGGTTTAAACTTTTCACTGTCTGGATCATTCAGGAGAGTATTCAACTGCAGGGGGAAACAAACCAAATCCATTAAATTTGAATAAGATTTGCACTGGACCCAAACTCTTGACTGGATGATTTTTTTAAATCTTACCCCATCATTAACCATGTCCTGTATTTGCTTGAAAGTGCTGCTTCTGAGCTCAGAGTCCTCAGGCATGCTGATGTTACTCAGGGAAAATGTAATAAAGACTGCATAGGTGGTGTCAGAGACTCCTGTTTGAAAAGATATGTTAATTTTAGATTTCACCAAAGCTTGCCATTTATTGCTGGCTAATACATTCAAAATTTATGGAGGCAGCTTTTTACTGGAAAATGATGGCACCTACCCTCATATGTGACATTAATCAGCTTGATTAATTCATTGAATTGTGACTCTCTGGAGTCCCTCAGAGTTTTGATAGCACTGAGCACCAGAGCTTCACTGGGGACTGGAGATGAGGAGTTGAACAGCAGTTTGCTTGTCACCACTGCTGAAAAAGATCTGCAAAGGGCACCACTTTCGTTTAATACAGTTCAGCGCTTTAGATTTCAAATAAAGTTTGCATAACTGAGCAAATTTGGTAAGGTATCATCTACACTCACAGTTGCTGGGAAGATGTCACAGGAAAGCTTCTTGTTGTCAGGGGAAACGTTGTAGTGGTAAGACCTGTCAAGTCAGATAGAAACAATAAAATGTAATCAATTTCCATCAGAAATACTGTACACTTTCTCATCTTCAACACTTCGGTTTAGGATGGCTGAAGGTTATCAATATGAACATACCCATCAGTTTACGAAGCTCATTTAGGAAGCTGACAGGTTGTATCTCAGCTTCTTCTTGGAAAGTGTATTCCATAATGCCATGGATTTGGTCTGATGTGCTCCTAAAAGAAGAGCAGAAAATATACTTGAAATAAGCTTCAGATTAACAGTGTTAATTCAAGAGTTGTTTAATATTCCAAAATTCCATATTGCATTATATATGACCATGAGCATAAGTATCTTTCACAGACAGAAGTTTATATCTTACGTGAATGTGGTGGAGTTGGGTTCAAACTTCACACTGTTTGGATCATTCAAAAGAGTGTTCAGCTGCAGAGAAATAAAAACATCCATCAAGATTTGCACGGCACCCAAACATTTTCACTGTGTATTTTTCTGAATGCTTACCGCCTCATTGACCATGTCCTGCACTTGCTTGTAAGTGTTGTTTCTAAGCTCTGGGTCTTCTGGCATGCTGATGTTACTCAAGGTAAATGTGAAGAAGACTGCATAGGAGGTGTCTGAGATTTCTGTTTGGAAAATAAATTCAATTAAAATTTTTCCAAAACTTGCCATTTTTCACTGGTTGAAACGTTTAAACTATTTATAGATAGCTTTAAGCCCAAAAATGACAACACTTACTTTCATAGCTGACATTCACCAGCTTGATTGTTTCTTTCAGTTGTGGAACTCTGGATTCCAGGAGAATGTTGATAGCACTGAGCACCAAAGCTTCACTGGGGACTGGAGATGAGGAGTTGAACACCAGTTTGCTTGTCACCTCTGCTGAACCAGATCTACAAATGGCACAACATAATTTTAATACAGTTCAGGGCTTTAGATTTGAATAAATACTCCATAACTGATCAATTTCTGAAACACTTACACTTGCTGGAAAGAAGTCACAGGGAAGCTACTTGTTGACAGTGGAGACGTTGTTGTAGTGCTCAGACCTGCAAGATCAGATAAAAAAATGTAAACTGAATTTCTTTCCAAGAAAAATGCTGTACGTTTCAGCAGGTTACAAACTTCACTTAAGAATGGCTGAAGATCGCCAATATGAACGTACCCATCAGTTTACGAAGCTCATTGAGGAAGCTGACAGGTTGTATCTCATCTCCATCTTGGAAGGTGTAATCCATATTGCCAAAGATTTGGTCTGATGTGCTCCTAAAAGAAGAGCAAAAAATACACTTGAAATGAGCTTCGGGTTAGGTGTGTTAAACAGTATTATAGACTATTTAGGCAAAAACAATATTCAAGAGTTGTTTTAATACCCCAAAATGTCATGATGCATTAAATATGACCATAATGTATAAGAATCTTTCAGACACAGAAGTCAGTTTAAATCTTACGTGAAGTTGGAGGAGCTGGGGTTAAACTTCACACTGTTTGGATCATTCAGAAGAGTGTTCAGCTGCAGGATTAAAAGAAACCATCCATCAAACACTGGAGAAGATTTGCACTGCAACCAAACTTTTTTGCTGTGTAATTTTCTAAATGCTTACCGCCTCATTGATCATGTCCTGAACTTGCTTGTAAGTGTTGTTTCTAAGCTCTGGGTCTTCTGGCATGCTGATGTTACTCAAGGTAAATGTAAAGAAGACTGCATAGGAGGTGTCTGAGATTTCTGTTTTGAAAGATAAATTCTATTTACATTTCCCCAAAGCTTGCAATGTATCACTGCTTTAAATGTTTATACTGTATAAAGAAAACTTTTCACCTGAAAATGACACCACTTACTTTCATAGCTGACATTCATCAGTTTGACTGTTTCTTTCAGTTGGGAAACTCTGGATTCCAGGAGAATGTTGATAGCACTGAGCACCAAAGCTTCACTGGGGGCTGGAGATGAGGAGTTGAACACCAGTTTGCTTGTCACCTCTGCTGATCCAGATCTAGAAATGGCACAACTTATTTTTAATACAGCTCAGGGCTTCAGATTTAAGTAAAGACTCCATAACTGATTAATTTCTGAAACCCTTACATTTGCTGGAAAGACGTCACAGGGAAGCTACTTGTTGACAGTGGAGACGTTGTTGTAGTGGTCAGACCTGCAAGATCAGATTGAAATATTACAAATGAAATCCTCTCTATGTAAAAAAACTATAAGTTTCAGCAAGTTACAAATTTCACTTAAAGCGTAAATAAACCCCTGGTCAGAGCCTGACTCCACCCACTGGCAATATTTGAAAAATGCAAGAAAAGTGGGCAGATCCCAATGGAGATAGAGGGGACGAACTAAGCTCATACTAAGTGTTCGGTGAGATCGTAAAGAGGGGCGTGGTGAGCTTGAACCTGCTTACATTACAAGATATTTTTTGGACCCAAAATCCAATAGGAAAATTCAACTGCAGTAGCCACCGTTCAACCTGAAGAGGGCAGCACTCAGACGTTTTTACACCATATATTGTAGTATTAAAACACTTTATATCCAAATGTCAAAAAACGTACTAAAATCAATGAACAGCACTAATAAAGCATCATTCTTACACATCATTAACTAAAAAAAAGTTGGTTTAGGGTTTAGTTACTCTTTAAGATTCACTTTATTTGTTTAAGATCACCATTATGAACGTACCCATCAGTTTACGAAGCTCATTGATGAAGCTGACAGGTTGTATCTCATCACCATCTTGGAAGGTGTATTCCATATTGCCAAAGATTTGATCTGATGTGCTTCTAAAAGAAGAGCAAAAAATACACTTGAAATGAGCTTCAGGTTAAGTGTGGTAAACAGTATTATAGACTATTTTGGCAAAAAAAATATTCAAGAGTTGTTTTAATATCCCAAAATGTCATGATGCATTAAATATGAATCTTACGTGAAGTTGGAGGAGCTGGGGTTAAACTTTACACTGTTTGGATCATTCAGAAGAGTGTTCAGCTGCAGGATTAAAACAAACCATCCATCAAACACTGCAGAAGATTTCCACTGCAACCAAACATTTTACTGGCAAATTTTCTAAATGCTTACCGCCTCATTGACCATGTCCTGCACTTGCTTGTAAGTGTTGTTTCTAAGCTCTGGGTCTTCTGGCATGCTGATGTTACTCAATGCAAATGTGAAGAAGACTGCATAGGAGGTGTCTGAGATTTCTGTTTGGAAAGATAAATTCAATTTACATTTCCGTTAAGCTTGCAATCTATTACTGTTTGAAACATTTATAAAGAAAACTTTTGGCCTGAAAATTACAACACTTACTTTCATAGCTGACATTCACCAGCTTGACTGTTTCTTTCAGTTGTAGAACTCTGGATTCCAGGAGAATGTTGATAGCACTGAGCACCAAAGCTTCACTGGGGACTGGAGATGAGGAGTTGAACACCAGTTTGCTTGTAACCTCTGCTGAACCAGATCTACAAATGGCACAACATAATTTTAATACAGTTCAGGGCTTTAGATTTTAATAAAGACTCTATAACTGATCAATTTCTGAAACACTTACACTTGCTGGAAAGAAGTCACAGGGAAGCTACTTGTTGACAGTGGAGACGTTGTTGTAGTGCTCAGACCTGCAAGATCAGATAAAAAAATGTAAACTGAATTTCTTTCCAAGAAAAATGCTGTACGTTTCAGCAGGTTACAAACTTCACTTAAGAATGGCTGAAGATCGCCAATATGAACGTACCCATCAGTTTACGAAGCTCATTGAGGAAGCTGACAGGTTGTATCTCATCTCCATCTTGGAAGGTGTAATCCATATTGCCATGTATTTGGTCTGATGTGCTCCTAAAAGAAGAGCAAAAAATACACTTGAAATGAGCTTCAGGTTAAGTGTGTCCAACAGTATTATAGTCTATTTAGGCAAAAAAATATTCAAGAGTTGTTTTAATATCCAAAAATGTCATGATGCATTAAATATGACCATAATGTATAAGAATCTTTCAGACACAGAAGTCAATTTAAATCTTACGTGAAGTTGGAGGAGCTGGGGTTAAACTTCACACTGTTTGGATCATTCAGAAGAGTGTTCAGCTGCAGGATTAAAAGAAACCATCCATCAAACACTGGAGAAGATTTGCACTGCAACCAAACTTTTTTGCTGGCTAATTTTCTAAATGCTTACCGCCTCGTTGATCATGTCCTGCACTTGCTTGTAAGTGTTGTTTCTAAGCTCTGGGTCTTCTGGCATGCTGATGTTACTCAAGGTAAATGTAAAGAAGACTGCATAAGAGGTGTCTGAGATTTCTGTTTTGAAAGATAAATTCAATTTATATTTCCCGAAAGCTTGCAATGTATCACTGCTTTAAACGTTTATACTGTATAAAGAAAACTTTTCACCTGAAAATGACAACACTTACTTTCATAGCTGACATTCATCAGCTTGACTGTTTCTTTCAGTTGTGAAACTCTGGATTCCAGGAGAATGTTGATAGCACTGAGCACCAAAGCTTCACTGGGGACTGGAGATGAGGAGTTGAACACCAGTTTGCTTGTCACTTCTGCTGATCCAGATCTACAAATGGCATAATTAACTTTTAATACAGTTCAGAGCTTTAGATTTAAATAAAGATTGCATAACTGATCAATTTCTGAAACACTTACATTTGCTGGAAAGAAGTCACAGGGAAGCTGCTTGTTGAGAGTGGAGACAACGTTGTAGTGGTCAGACCTGCAAGATCAGATTGAAATATCACAAATAAAATCCTCTCTATGAAAAATACTATAAGTTTCAGCAAGTTACAAATTTCACTTAAAGCGTAAATAAACCCCTGGTCAGAGTCTGACTCCACCCACTGGCAATATTTGAAAAATGCAAGAAAAGTGGGCAGATCCCAATGGAGATAGAGGGGACGAACTAAGCTCGTACTAAGTATTCGGTGAGATCGTAACGAGGGGCGTGGTGAGCTTGAACCTGCTTACGTCACAAGATTTTTTTGGACCCAACATCCAATAGGAAAATTCAACTGCAGTAGCCACCAATCAACCTGAAGATGGCGGCTTGTTTGAAGACGTGTTCTATTGTTCTGTCCATAATTGTTTATCAAAGTGCAATATTCAGCAATAACCAGTTTTTCTTTACTTATGTGTGCGTCCAAACAACGTTCTTAAAAACTAAAATTGCAAAATGCGTTTTTTATTTTTTTACTTATGTTGTTGCTTGATTCCATGGATCCCTGAGATTGGTGTAGGCCTGCCTCGTTGTTTTGAGGATGCCGAAAGCAGCGATAGTGCCTATGAAGTAATTGCGCTCTATCAGAAGCCTCAACGGCATGATCTGTACGCCGGGACCGCATCGGAATTGTTTAACGATCATGGCCCGATGATCAGGCTATCCTGGAGAGACATTTCTTGTGGATCACTATTCTCTACCGGAGATGTGCCCAGTGGATTACGCTGCTTGTGGTCGAACGGGACTCGGAGACTCACAGCTAATGCATCACCTACCTGTGGAAAAAATCCGACGGCACAGGACGGAGACCGTTGTTAATTCTTATCATGCTCCTACTGTCGGGAAACGTTCATCCCAACCCGGGTCCAACACTAGCCCAACTACAAACGCCTGATGAATTCAAAGCCTCAAAAGGATTACGCTTCTTTCATTTGAATGTGCGCAGCCTTACTAATAAAATGGATTCATTAAGAGTGTGGGCTGATACGAATGGTGCAGATATAATAGTCATAACTGAAACATGGTTAAAATCATCAACTACAAATGATATGATTAATATCGATTCATATAATGTCTTCAGATTGGATCGTGTAAAAAAAGGAGGGGGAGTTGCAATATACGTGAAATCCAATCTAAACTGTTCTGGTATACAGTCAATCGGTAAACCGAACGGATTGGAACTCTTAGCGCTTAAATTAATTATTCCTGGCTCGGATATTGTTGTGGTTGGGTGTTATCGTCCACCGTCATCATCTTCAAGTGAGGTATGTACTTTACTTGCAGACTTTTTACACGACTGGAACAAATATGAATTGATTATACTTGGTGATCTTAACTGGGATTGGCTGTCGTCATCTTCTGATCTATTCAAAGAGACTTGTGACTCTCTCGGTTTGGTACAGTTGATAAATTCAACAACCAGAATGAATCAAAAGGATATAGATAGATCCTCTTTATTAGATTTAATTTTGACTAATGTTTCCCATAGGTATTCAGCATCAGGTGTTTTTTGTAATGATATTAGTGATCACTGTGCAGTTGTTTGTGTGAGAAGTTGCAAAATTACTAGAACATTACCGCGTTATGTCTATAAAAGATTTTTTAAGCATTTTAATGAACAAGCTTTCCTATGCGATCTTTATAATAGCGATCTGGGTGTTGTTTCATGCATACCAGATGTTACCCTGGCTTGGGATTATTTTAATTCAATATTTGCATCCATATGTGATAAACACATTCCAATTAAAAGATTCAGGATAAGTGGTAAAGACAACCCCTGGTTCAATGATAATTTCTCCACTAATATAAAACAGAGGAACGCTGCCTGGGCTTAGGCAAAGAATTCAAACAATTCTCTAGACTGGATTTCATATAGAGCACTACCAAATAAATGCACAAAATTAATTAAAAGTGCAAAACGGGACTATTATTTGTCTGCGATAAATGAAAACCTAAATAATCCCACAAAGTTCTGGAAATTAGTTAAGTCTACTTCGGTGTCAAATTTGTCATCTAAATTTCCAGATCATCTTAAAATTAATCAAATTGTGGTTAAGGATAGAAAAGTTATTGCAGATATTTTTAATAACCATTTTATTTCAGTTGGCTCATCTCCGGAGTCTAATTCGGATGTCAATACTTGTAAAGAAACTGCTGAATCTATCCAATACTGCTCTTCACAATTATTTAATTTTGTGCCAATCACTACTGTCCAGGGGCCGTATTCACAAAGAATTTTAAGGCTAAAAGTAGCTCCTAACTGGCGAATTTAGGAGCAACTCCTAAAAATACTGGGCGTGTCACTCCTAAATTTAGGACTCCTAATTTTTTTCACTAAGAGTAATTCACAAAGCATTTTAGCCCTAAAAGTAGCACCTAAGTCTGGGACAGCTTAAAAGAAGTCGAGAGGACTCCTAACTCACTAAGACCTATTCACAAAGGATCTTAAAATGTCTTAGGTGCTGATCCTCCTTAACATGGACAGTTTCACCAACTCAAAAGCATTGCACATACTTAAAAGCACACTTTAATGTAAGCATATTGTTTATAACATTTGTTTCATAATTCATTACATTCATGGCAAGCAGGAAGTTTTTTTGAATTACATGAAACAATAATGAAATTAAATATTTAATATTATAGGCATATCTGTTTAAAGACTGCAATCTCAACCCTCTAGGCCTCTACTGCGATTGTAATGCATACCACCGCCTCTCGCAGTCGTCCGGGGTCCGCAACACGGGAATGCTGCATTGATCTGCAACAAATCCTCTCCCATCAGTAATGCGCGGGTTGATCCGAAATGAGCGGATGCCTGAGGTCACCCGCGGATTTTTTGCGGCCCGACTTGCGGGCGGGTTAGTTGAAAACGTTGGTCGGGTGCCGGTTGTTTTGTACATTGACCCGCGCATCACTTTCTCGCATGTCTCACGCTTAGTTTTGCTTGATATATCAGTGCCGAATTTCCCTTTTATTACGTTTCTTTTTTCCAGCACCAACTGGAACAGCAGCAGTAACTGATCCTGCATCCAGTTGGGCTTTCTTTTCCGTTTTGGCGAGTTCATAATCCACCGTCATTTATTTATTACATTAGGATTCTTCAATATGGGCAACATTTACTTGCTTTAAGTAGTCTATTTAGGCTAATAGGATGTCAATTAATCAAGCAAGTGTTAATGTAATGTCGTTTTTTATTATTAGGCAATTGACGGTTTTCATTTGGGTATTAGGCTACCTTGATTTAATTTAATTTCATTCACGACTTTTCTTTAATATATGCATTTCGATGGCATTACTATTATTATTTTGTGTAGGACACAGACATATTTCGATGTTGTAATTCCATGCAACTTGGTGCGTCTGTGTTATGTTCCGCATGACAGCTGTCATCTAACAACCAATCACCGTGGTCATTGCGAGGCAGCTCGTGCATGAGAACTGACGTCATCCGTAGCAACGAAGACTCACTCTTAGTTTAGGAGTTATCATTTTTCTTACTAAAAGTAGGTCTGAAAGGCGTTGTGAATAACTTTTAAGAGAAAACTCTTAGCTAAAATCTTTTAGTGCGATTTAGGAGTACTCTTAGTGGTAAGATAAAATGCTTTGTGAATACGGCCCCTGGTTTATAAGACTCTAATGAAATTAGATACAAAGAAAAAGGCAGGAGTAGATAAAATTGAGCCTTATCTCCTAAAATTGGCAGCCGATTTTGTAGCGGAACCTATAGCGTCAATATTTAATTTAAGCCTTGTGTCCAATACTATACCTAAAATGTGGAAATCAGCAATGGTAATTCCTTTATTTAAGGGCGGAGATCCTGAAGATCCAAATAATTATCGTCCAATATCTAGATTGCCAGCTCTAGCAAAGGTTTTGGAATCATTAATAAATGATCAATTAAAACAATATCTGACGGCTAATAATATTCTCCATGATTATCAGTCAGGATTTAGAACCGGACATAGCTGCATTACTGCAGCCATGTTAGTGTCAAATGATATTATAACATCACTAGACAGCAAAAAGTCATGTGCTGCCTTATTTGTTGATCTTTCAAAGGCATTCGATTCCGTAGACCATAAATTATTGATACAGAAACTTCGGTCTATAGGCTTTAGTGAAGCAGCTCTGAGTTGGTTTGAAAATTATTTTTCTGATCGTACTCAATGTGTGTCCGTGGAAAATTATAATTCACCATTCCTTCAAGTAAATACTGGAGTCCCTCAAGGATCTGTTTTAGCTCCTCTTTTATTCTCTATTTATATTAATGATTTAGGTTATGGAATAGATTCCGCCAAATTACACCTGTATGCCGATGATACAATTATTTATTCGACTGCATCTTCCTTAAACCAAGCAATGAAACAATTACAGAACGCTTTCCAAATACTGCAACTAACAT
Source organism: Paramisgurnus dabryanus (assembly GCF_030506205.2). Taxonomy (NCBI): domain Eukaryota; kingdom Metazoa; phylum Chordata; class Actinopteri; order Cypriniformes; family Cobitidae; genus Paramisgurnus; species Paramisgurnus dabryanus. The sequence continues at coordinate 177,422 of NC_133340.1, forward strand.
TGTCGCAGTTAAAATTGGTTTTAAACTCGAAAAAGACAAAATATATGATTTTTAGCCGGGGTCGCCCTAATGTATCGGATATAATAATTACAAATTCAAATGGTCAACCATTAGAAAGAGTAAGCTCCTATAAATATTTAGGTATATGGTTGGACGAAAGACTAGCATTTGACGTACATATCGATAAGTTGCTAAAGAAGCTCAGGCCAAAATTAGGTTTCTTTTATCGTTTAAAAAATTGTTTCCACTTTGAGGCTCGAAAGAAAATAGTAGAGAGTGCTTTTTTATCAATAATTGATTATGGTGATCTTCTTTATATGCACGCAACTACATCGCTACTTGAAAAACTAGACTCTGTGTATCACGCAGCTTTACGCTTTGTCTCCGGCGCAGAGCCACGGACGCATCACTGTATTTTATACACTTCCCTAGCGTGGTCATCGTTACATCAAAGGAGAAGATTACATATGTACTTATTCATCGCAAAAGCTCTTTTAGGCAAATTACCCTCTTATTTATCAAATCTTCTTAAATATTATACAAATATTCATGGTACTAGATCTGGTTCTTATATTCGCTTAAAAGTCCCAAGGGTATTGTCTGAATTCGGCAAATGTGCTTTCTCGCCCTATGCTCCTCGGGCTTGGAATGAATTGCAAAATACTCTTAATTTAAATGCACTTCCAACTTTAAGCACTTTTAAACGTCTTTTACAAAAGGTTTTAATGGATACTTGCAATTGTTTTAACTGATTTGTTGTATTTGTGTTCTTGTTTTAGATCTTTCATTATGTGATTGTTGTAAATTGTGTTGTTGTCTATAATTGTACTCTTTTTGTATGAAACTCAATGTGCCGTCGTCTTGACCAGGTCTCACTGGAAGAAGAGATAGAAATATCTCAATGTGATTTTCCTGGCTAAATAAAGGAAATAATAAAAGAGGGCAGCACTCAGATGTTTTTACACCATATATTGTAGTATTGAAACACTTTATATCAAAATGTCAAAAAACGTACTAAAATCAATGAACAGCACTAATAAAGCATCATTCTTACAGATCATTAACTAAAAAAAAGTTGGTTTAGGGTTTAGTTACTCTTTAAGATTCACTTTATTTGTTTAGGACAGTGTTTCTCAACCCTGGTCCTCAAGGACCCCCTTCCAGAATGTTTTAGATGTCTCCTTATTTAAAAACACCTGTACCAACTCATCAGCCTCCTTCCAGAATGTCTCCCTAACAAGCTAATGATTTAAATCAGGTGTGTTAATTAAGGAGACATCTAAAACATTCTGGAAGGGGGTCCTTGAGGACCAGGGTTGAGAAACACTGGTTTAGGAGATCACCAATATGAACGTACCCATCAGTTTACGAAGCTCATTGAGGAAGCTGACAGGTTGTATCTCATCTCCATCTTGGAAGGTGTATTCCATATTGCCAAAGATTTGATCTGATGTGCTCCTAAAAGAAGAGCAAACAATACACTTGAAATGAGCTTCGGGTTAAGTGTGGTAAACAGTATTATAGACTATTTTGGCAAAAAAATATTCAAGAGTTGTTTTAATATCCCAAAATGTCATGATGCATTAAATATGAACATAAGCAAAAGTATCCTTCAGAGACAGAAGTCAGTTTAAATCTTACGTGAAGTTGGAGGAGCTGGGGTTAAACTTTACACTGTTTGGATCATTCAGAAGAGTGTTCAGCTGCAGGATTAAAAGAAACCATCCATCAAACACTGGAGAAGATTTCCACTGCAACCAAACCTTTTACTGGCTAATTTTCTAAATGCTTACCGCCTCATTGATCATGTCCTGCACTTGCTTGTAAGTGATATTTCTAAGCTCTGGGTCTTCTGGCATGCTGATGTTACTCAAGGTAAATGTAAAGAAGACTGCATAGGAGGTGTCCGAGATTTCTGTTTGGAAAGATATTATTAATTTACATTTCCCCAAAGCTTGCGATCTATTGCTGGTTGAAACGTTTTTACTGTATAAAAATAGTTTTTCACCTGAAAATGACAACACTTACTTTCATAGCTGACATTCACCAGCTTGACTGTTTCTTTCAGTTGTGAAAATCTGGATTCCAGGAGAATGTTGATAGCACTGAGCACCAAAGCTTCACTGGGGACTGGAGATGAGGAGTTGAACACCAGTTTGCTTGTCACCTCTGCTGATCCAGATCTACAAATGGCACAACATAATTTTAATACAGTTCAGGGCTTTAGATTTGAATAAAGACTCCATAACTGATCAATTTCTGAAACACTTACATTTGCTGGAAAGAAGTCACAGGGAAGCTACTAGTTGACAGTGGAGATGTTGTTGTAGTGCTCAGACCTGCAAGATCAGATAAAAAATTTAAACTGAATTTCTTTCCAAGAAAAATGCTGTACGTTTCAGCAGGTTACAAACTTCACTTAAGAATGGCTGAAGATTGCCAATATGAACGTACCCATCAGTTTACGAAGCTCATTGAGGAAGCTGACAGGTTGTATCTCATCTTCATCTTGGAAGGTGTAATCCATATTGCCATGTATTTGGTCTGATGTGCTCCTAAAAGAAGAGCAAAAAATACACTTGAAATGAGCTTCGGGTTAAGTGTGTTCAACAGTATTATAGACTATTTAGGCAAAAACAATATTCAAGAGTTCTTTTAATATCCCAAAATGTCATGATGCATTAAATATGACCATAATGTGTAAGAATCTTTCAGAGACAGAAGTCAGTTTAAATCTTACGTGAAGTTGGAGGAGCTGGGGTTAAACTTCACACTGTTTGGATCATTCAGAAGAGTGTTCAGCTAAAGGATTAAAAAAAAAACATCCATCAAACACTGGAGAAGATTTGCACTGCAACCAAACTTTTTTTGCTGTGTAATTTTCTAAATGCTTACCGCCTCATTGATCATGTCCTGTACTTGCTTGTAAGTGTTGTTTCTAAGCTCTGAGTCTTCTGGCATGCTGATGTTACTCAAGGTAAATGTAAAGAAGACCGCATAGGAGGTGTCTGAGATTTCTGTTTTGAAAGATAAATTCAATTAACATTTCCCAAAACCTTGCAATCTATCAATGCTTTACACGTTTATACTGTATAAAGAAAAATTTTCACCTGAAAATGACACCACTTACTTTCATAGCTGACATTCATCAGTTTGACTGTTTCTTTCAGTTGTGAAACTCTGGATTCCAGGAGAATGTTGATAGCACTGAGCACCAAAGCTTCACTGGGGACTGGAGATGAGGAGTTGAACACCAGTTTGCTTGTCACTTCTGCTGATCCAGATCTACAAATGGCATAATTAACTTTTAATACAGTTCAGAGCTTTAGATTTAAATAAAGATTGCATAACTGATCAATTTCTGAAACACTTACATTTGCTGGAAAGAAGTCACAGGGAAGCTGCTTGTTGAGAGTGGAGACAACGTTGTAGTGGTCAGACCTGCAAGATCAGATTGAAATATCACAAATGAAATCCTCTCTATGAAAAAGACTATAAGTTTCAGCAAGTTACAAATTTCACTTAAAGCGTAAATAAACCCCTGGTCAGAGCCTGACTCCACCCACTGGCAATATTTGAAAAATGCAAGAAAAGTGGGCAGATCCCAACGGAGATAGAGGGGACGAACTAAGCTCGTACTAAGTGTTCGGTGAGATCGTAACGAGGGGCGTGGTGAGCTTGAACCTGCTTACGTCACAAGATTTTTTTGGACCCAACATCCAATAGGAAAATTCAACTGCAGTAGCCACCATTCAACCTGAAGAGGGCAGCACTCAGATGTTTTTACACCATATATTGTAGTATTGAAACACTTTATATCCAAATGTCAAAAAACGTACTAAAATCAATGAACAGCACTAATAAAGCATCATTCTTACAGATCATTAACTAAAAAAAAGTTGGTTTAGGGTTTAGTTACTCTTTAAGATTCACTTTTTTGTTTAGGAGATCGCCAATATGAACGTACCCATCAGTTTACGAAGCTCATTGAGGAAGCTGACAGGTTGTATCTCAGCTCCATCTTGGAAGCTGTATTCCATATTGCCAAAGATTTGATCTGATGTGCTTCTAAAAGAAGAGCAAAAAATACACTTGAAATGAGCTTCAGGTTAAGTGTGGTAAACAGTATTATAGACTATTTTGGCAAAAAAAAAATATTCAAGAGTTGTTTTATTATCCCAAAATGTCATGATGCATTAAATCTGAACATAAGCAAAAGTATCTTTCAGAGACAGAAGTCAGTTTAAATCTTACGTGAAGTTGGAGGAGCTGGGGTTAAACTTTACACTGTTTGGATCATTCAGAAGAGTGTTCAGCTGCAGGATTAAAAGAAACCATCCATCAAACACTGGAGAAGATTTGCACTGCAACCAAACCTTTTACTGGCTAATTTTCTAAATGCTTACCGCCTCATTGATCATGTCCTGCACTTGCTTGTAAGTGTTGTTTCTAAGCTCTGGGTCTTCTGGCATGCTGATGTTACTCAAGGTAAATGTAAAGAAGACTGCATAGGAGGTGTCTGCGGTTTCTGTTTTGAAAGATATATTCAATTTACATTTCCCTTAAGCTTGCAATTTATCACTGCTTTAAACGTTTATACTGTATAAAGAAAACTTTTCACCTGAAAATGACACCACTTACTTTCATAGCTGACATTCACCAGCTTGACTGTTTCTTTCAGTTGTGAAACTCTGGATTCCAGGAGAATGTTGATAGCACTGAGCACCAAAGCTTCACTGGGGACTGGAGATGAGGAGTTGAACACCAGTTTGCTTGTCACCTCTGCTGATCCAGATCTACAAATGGCATTATTAACTTTTATTACAGTTCAGAGCTTTAGATTTAAATAAAGACTGCATAACTGATCAATTTCTGAAACACTTACATTTGCTGGAAAGAAGTCACTGGGAAGCTGCTTGTTGAGAGTGGAGACAACGTTGTAGTGGTCAGACCTGCAAGATCAGATTGAAATATCACAAATAAAATCCTCTCTATGAAAAATACTATAAGTTTCAGCAAGTTACAAATTTCACTTAAAGCGTAAATAAACCCCTGGTCAGAGCCTGACTCCACCCACTGGCAATATTTGAAAAATGCAAGAAAAGTGGGCAGATCCCAACGGAGATAGAGGGGACGAACTAAGCTCGTACTACTGTAAGTGTTCGGTGAGATCGTAACGAGGGGCGTGGTGAGCTTTAACCTGCTTACAACACAATATATTTTTTGGACCCAACATCCAATAGGAAACTGCAGTAGCCACCGTTCAACCTGAAGAGGGCAGCACTCAGACGTTTTTACACCATATATTGTAGTATTGAAACACTTTATATCCAAATGTAAAAAAAAACGTACTAAAATCAATAAACAGCACTAATAAAGCATCATTCTTACAGATCATTAACTAAAAAAAGTTGGTTAAGGGTTTAGTTACTCTTTAAGATTCACTTTATTTGTTTAGGAGATCACCAATATGAACGTACCCATCAGTTTACGAAGCTCATTGAGGAAGCTGACAGGTTGTATCTCATCTCCATCTTGGAAGGTGTATTCCATATTGCCAAAGATTTGATCTGATGTGCTTCTAAAAGAAGAGCAAAAATACACTTGAAATGAGCTTCAGGTTAAGTGTGGTAAACAATATTATAGACTATTTTGGCAAAAAAATATTCAAAAGTTGTTTTAATATCCCAAAATGTCATGATGCATTAAATCTGAACATAAGCAAAAGTATCTTTCAGAGACAGAAGTCAGTTTAAATCTTACGTGAAGTTGGAGGAGCTGGGGTTAAACTTTACACTGTTTTGATCATTCAGAAGAGTGTTCAGCTGCAGGATTAAAACAAACCATCCATCAAACACTGGAGAAGATTTCCACTGCAACCAAACTTTTTTGCTGTGTAATTTTCTAAATGCTTACCGCCTCATTGATAATGTCCTGCACATGTTTGTAAGTGTTGTTTCTAAGCTCTGGGTCTTCTGGCATGCTGATGTTACTCAAGGAAAATGTGAAGAAGACTGCATAGGAGGTGTCTGAGATTTCTGTTTTAGAAGATAAATTCAATTTCCCATAAGCTTGCAATCTATCACTGCTTGAAACATTTATACTCTATAAAGAAAACTTTTCACCTGAAAATGACAACACTTACTTTCATAACTGACATTCATCAGCTTGACTGTTTCTTTCAGTTGTGAAACTCTGGATTCCAGGAGAATGTTGATAGCACTGAGCACCAAAGCTTCACTAGGGACTGGAGATGAGGAGTTGAACACCAGTTTGCTTGTCACTTTTGCTGAAATAGGTTTGACATGTGTTGTAGATGTGAACACCATAGTTGAAGTTGTAGAAGCATCACTTTTTTCAGTTGAAAATGTTGTTGTGGTTTGTGCTGTAGGTTTATTTGCTGAAGCAAGAGATGTTGACGTTTCTCCAAATGTTGTGGTTGTTGCAGAGACAGGTGTGCTGAAAGAAGCAACAGTTGTGTTTTTTGTGGTTGGTACTGTAGCTGGAGTTGATGAAGCGACAACTGTTGATGTTTGACTAAAGGTTGTGCCTGTTGCAGAGACAGTTGTGCTTGTTGGAGCAAAAGTTGTGTTTGTTGTAAGTGTTTTTGTGCTTGTAGTTGCAGCTGTAGTTGATGGGGAAAGAAATGTTGATGTTTGAGCAAAGGTTGTGCCTGTTGCAGAGACAGAGGTGCTGGTTGAAGCAGTTATGGTTTTTGGAATTGTAGTTGTGCTTGATACAAAGATGGTTGTGCTGCTTAAAGCAACTGTTGATGTTGTTGAAGCAACAGTTTTGATCGTTGGAGCAACAGTTGTGGTTGTTGGAGGAATTGTTGTGCTGGTTGGAGAAACTGTTTTGGTAATTTGACCAACAGTTGTGGTCATTGGACCAACAGTTGTGGTCATTGGGTGAACAGCTGTGCTCATTTGAGCAACTGTTGTGCTTGTTGGACCAACTGTTGTGGTTGCTGGAGCAACTGTTGTGCTTGTTGGAGAAAGTGTTTTGGTCATTGTACCAACGGTTGTGGTGGTTGGACCAACTTTTGTGGTTGCTGGAGCAACTGTTGTGCCTGTTGGAGCAACTGTTTTGGTCATTGGACGAACAGCTGTGGTCATTGGGTGAAGGGTTGTGTTCATTTGAGCAACTGTTGTGCGTGTTGGACCAACTGTTGTATTTGTTAGAGCAATGGTTGTGGTTGTTGGAGGAACTGTTGTGCTGGTTGGAGTAAAAGTTGTGGTCATTGAAGCAACAGTTGTGGTTGTTGGGCGAACAATAGTGGTAGTTGGAGCAACTGTGGAAGTTGTTGGAGGAACTCTTGTGGTCATTGGAGCAACAGTTGTGGTTGTTGGAGCAGCAGTTGTTGTAGTTGGAGCAGCAGTTGTGGTAGTTGGAGCAACAATTGTGGTCATTGATGCAACAGTTGTGGTTGTTTGAATAGCAGTTGTGGTCGTTGGACCAACAGTTGTGGTTGTTGGAGGAACTGTTATGGTAGTTGGAGCAACAATTGTCGTTTTTGGAGAAACTGTGGTGGTTGTTGGAGCAACAGTTATGGTCGTTGGAGCAACTTTTGTGGTTGTTGGAGAATGTGTGGTGGTCGTTGGACCTACAATTGTGGTTGTTGGACCAACTGTGGTGGTTGTTGGAACAACAAATGTGGTCGTTGGAGCAACAGTTGTGGTTGTTTGAGCAACAGTTGTGATTGTTGGAGCAACTGTTGTAGTTGGTGGAGGAACTGTGGTGGTTGCTGGAGCAACAGTTGTGGTTGTTGGAGCAATAGTTGTGGTTGTTGGAGCAACAGTTGTGGACGTTTGAGCCGCAGTTGTGGTCATTGGACTAACTGTGGTGGTGGTTAGAGGAACTGTGGTGGACGTTGGAGCTGCAGTTCTGGTTGTTGGACCAACTGTGGTGGTGATTGGAGCAACCGTTTTAGTCGTTGGAGACACAGTTGTTTTCACTGGAGCAACAGTTGTGGTTGTTGGAGCAACAGTTGTGGTCGTTGGCGCAATAGTTGTGGTCGTTGGAACAACAGTTGTGGTCGTTGGAGCAGCAGTTGTGGACGTTGGAGCAACAGTTGTGGTTGTTGGAGCAACAGTTGTGGTTGTTTTAGCAACTGTTGTGGTTGTTGGGGAAACTGTTGTGGTAGTTAGAGCAACAGTTGAGGTTGTTGGAGCAACAGTTATGGTAGTTGTAGCAGCAGGTTTGGTCATTGGGGCAACATTTGTGGTTGTTGGAGCTACAGTTGTCGTGGTTGGAGCAATAGTTGTGGTCGTTGAAGCAGTAGTTGTGGTTGTTGGAGCAACAGTTGTGGTCATTTGAGCCGCAGTTGTGGGCGTTAGACCAACTGTGGTGGTGATTGGAGGAACTGTGGTGAGCGTTGGAGCTGCAGTTTTGGTTGTTTGAGCAACTGTGGTAGTTGATGGAGGAACTGTGGAAGTTGATGGAGGAACTGCTGTGGTCGTTGGAGCAACAGTTGTGGTTGTTGGAAGAACAGTTGTGGTCGTTGGTGCAGCAGATGTGGTCGTTTTAGCAACAGTTGTAGTTGTTGGAGCAACAGTTGTGGTCGTTGGAGCAAAAGTTGTGGTCGTTGGTGCACCAGATGTGGTAGTTTTAGCAACAGTTGTAGTTGTTGGAGCAACAGTTGTGGTCGTTGGAGCATCAGTTGTGATCGTTGGAGCAATAGTTGTGGTCGTTGGAGCAACAGTTGTGGTTGTTGGACCAACAGTTTTAGTCATTGGAAACACAGTTGTTTTCACTGGAGCAACAATTGTGCTTGTTGGAGCAACAGTTGTAGTTGTTGGAGCAACAGTTGTGGTCGTTGGAGCAACAGTTGTGGTCGTTGGTGCAGCAGATGTGGTCGTTTTAGCAAAAGTTGTAGTTGTTGGAGCAAAATTTGTGGTTATTGGAGCTACAGTTGTCGTGGTTAGAGCAACAGTTGTGGTTGTTGAAGCAACAGATGTGGTCGTTGGTGCAGCAAATGTGGTCGTTTTAGCAAAAGTTGTAGTTGTTGGAGCAAAATTTGTGGTTATTGGAGCTACAGTTGTCGTGGTTGGAGCAACAGTGGTGGTCGTTGGAGGAACTGTGTTGGTCATTGGAGCTGCAGTTGTGGTTGTTAAACCAACTGTGGTGGTGGTTGGAGTAACAGTTTTAGTCGTTGGAGACACAGTTGTTTTCACTGGAGCAACAGTTGTTGTTGTTGTTGGAGCAACAGTTGTGGTCGTTGGAGCAACAGTTGTGGTCGTTGGAGCAACAGTTGTGGTTGTTGAAGCAACAGGTGTGGTCGTTGGAGCAGTAGTTGTGGTTGTTGGAGCAACAGTTGTCGTCGTTTGAGTCGCAGTTGTGGTTGTTGGACCAACTGTGGTGGTGGTTGGGAGAACTGTGGTGGTCGTTCGAGCTGCAGTTGTGGTTGTTGGAGCAACAGTTGTGGTCGTTGGAGCAACAGTTGTGGTTGTTGGAGCAACAGTTGTGGTCGTTGGAGCAACAGTTGTGGTTGTTGGAGCAACAGGTGTGGAAGTTGGAGCAGTAGTTGTGATCGTTAGAGCAGCAGTTGGGGTCGTTTGAGCCGCATGTGTGGTTGTTGGAGCAACTGTGGAAGATGTTGGAAGAACTGTGCTGGTCATTGGAGCTGCAGTTGTGGTTGTTGGACCAACTGTGGTGGTGGTTGGAACAACATTTTTAGTCGTTGGAGAAACAGTTGTTTTCACTGGAGCAACAGTTGTGGTTGTTGTAGCAACAGTTGTGGTCGTTGGAGCAACAGATGTGGTTGTTGGAGCAACAGCTGTGAGCGTTGGAGCAGCAGTTGTGGTTTTTGGAGCTACAGTTGTCGTGTTTGGAGCAACAGTTGTGGTAGTTTGAGCCCCAGTCGTGGTCGTTTGAGCAACTGTGGTAGTTGTTGGAAGAAGTGTTGTAGTCGTTGGAGCAACAGTTGTGATTGTTGGAGCAACTGTGGTAGTTGTTGGAGGAACTGTGGTGGTCAATAGAGCTGAAGTTGTGGTTGTTGGACCAACTGTGGTGGTGGTTGGAGCAACAGTTGTGGTCATTGGAGCAACAGTTGTGGTTATTGGAGCAACAGTTGTGGTCATTGGAGCAACAGTTGTGGTCATTGGAGCAACAGTTGTGGTTATCGGTGCAACAGTTGTGGTCGTTGGAGCCACAGTTGTGGTCGTTGGTGCAGCAGTTGTGGTCGTTGGAGAAACAGTGGTGGTTTTTGGAGAAACAGTTGTGGTCGTTTTAGCAACTGTTGTGGTTGTTGGGGGAACTGTTGTGGTAGTTGGAGCAACTGTGGTAGTTGTTGTAGGAACTGTTGTGGTCGTTGGAGGAACACTTGTGGTTGTTGGAGCAACTGTGGTAGTTGTTGGAGCAATTGTGGTAGTCGTTGGAGGAACTGTTGTCGTTGTTAGAGCAACAGTTGTGGTTGTTGGAGCAACAGTTGTGGTCGTTGGAGCAGTAGTTGTAGTCGTTGGAGCAGTAGTTGTGGTTGTTGGAGCAACAGTTGTGGTCATTTGAGCCGCAGTTGTGGTCATTGGACCAACTGTGGTGGTGGTTGGAGCAACAGTTTTGGTCGTTGCAGCCGCAGTTGTGGTCATTGGACCAACTGTGGCGGTTGTTGGAGCAACAGCTGTGGTCATTGGTGCAGCAGATGTGGTCGTTTTATCAACAGTTGTGGTTGTTGGAGCAACAAATGTGGTTGTAGGAGCAACAGTTGTGGTCGTTGGAGCAACAGTTGTGGTCGTTGGAGCAACAGTTGTGGTCGTTGGAGCAACAGTTGTGGTTGTTTTAGCAACTGTTGTGGTTGTTGGGGAAACTGTTGTGGTAGTTGGAGCAACAGTTGAGGTTGTTGGAGCAACAGCTGTCGTAGTTGTAGCATCAGTTTTGGCCGTTAGGGCAACATTTGTGGTTGTGAAAGCTACAGTTGTTGTGGTTGGGGAAACAGTTGTGGTCGTTGGAGCAACAGTTGTGGTTGTTGGAGCAACAGTTGTGGTCGTTTGAGCCGCAGTTGGGGGTTTTGGACCAACTGTGGTGGTGATTGGAAGAAATGTGGTGGGTGTTGGAGCTGCGGTTGAGGTTGTTGGACCAAATGTGGTGGTGATTGGAGCAACAGTTTCAGTCGTTGGAGACACAGTTGTGGTCGTTGGTGCAGCAGTTGTGGTTGTTGGAGCAACAGTTGTGGTCGTTGGAGCAACAGTTGTGGTTGTTTTAGCAACTGTTGTGGTTGTTGGGAGAACTGTTGTGGTAGTTTTAGCAACTGTGGTAGTTGTTGTAGCAACAGCTGTGCTCGTTGAAGCAACAGTTGTGGTTGTTGGAGGAAATGTTGAGGTCGCTGGAGCAACAGTTGTGGTTTTTGGAGCAACAGATGTGGTCGTTGGTGCAGCAGATGTGGTCGTTTTAGCAACATTTGTAGTTGTTGGAGCAAAATTTGTGGTTGTTGGAGTTACAGTTGTCATGGTTGGAGCAACAGTTGCGGTAGTTGAAGCAACAGTTGTGGTTGTTGGAGCAACAGATATGGTCGTTGGAGCAACAGATTTGGTTGTTGTAGCAACAGTTGTGGGCGTTGGAGCAGCAGTTGTGGTTGTTGGAGCTACAGTTGTCGTGGTAGGAGCAACAGTTGTGGTAATTTGACCCGCAGTTGTGGTCGTTGGACCAACTGTGGTGGTGGTTGGAGGAACTGTGGTGGTCATTGGAGCTGCAGTTGTGGTTGTTAAAGCAACTGTGGTGGTTGTTGGAGTTACAGTTTTAGTCATTGGAGACACAGTTGTTTCCACTGGAGCAACAGTTGCTGTTGTTGGAGCAACAGTTGGGGTTGTTGGAGCAACAGTTGTGGTTGTTGGAGCAACAGGTGTGGTCGTTGGAGTAGTAGTTGTGGTTGTTGGAGCAACAGTTGTGGTCGTTTGAGCCGCAGTTGTGGTCATTGGACCAACTGTGGTGGTGGTTGGAGGAACTGTGGTGGTCGTTGGAGCAACAGTTTTAGATGTTGTAGCAACAGTTGTGGTTGTTGGAGCAACAGATATGGTCGTTGAAGCAACAGATTTGGTTGTTGTAGCAACAGTTGTGGGCGTTGGAGCAGCAGTTGTGGTTGTTGGAGCTACAGTTGTCGTGGTAGGAGCAACAGTTGTGGTAATTTGACCTGCAGTTGTGGTTGTTGGACCATCTGTGGTGGTGATTGGAGGAACTGTGGTGTGCATTGGAGCTGCAGTTGTGGTTGTTGGACCAACTGTGGTGGTGAATGGAGCAACAGTTTTAGTCGTTGGAGACACAGTTGTTTTCACTGGAGCAACAGTTGTGTTTGATGGAGCAACAGTTGTGGTTGTTGGAGCAACAGCTGTGGTTGTTGGAGCAACAGGTGTGGTAGTTGGAGCAGTAGTTGTGGTTGTTGGAGCAACAGTTGTGGTTGTTTGAGCAGCAGTTGTGAGCGTTGGACCAACTGTGGTGGTAATTGGAGGAACTGTGCTGGGCGTTGGAGCTGCAGTTGTGGTTGTTGGACCAACTGTGGTGGTGATTGGAGCAACAGTTTTAGTCGTTGGAGGCATGGTTGTTTTCACTGGAGCAACAGTTGTGGTTGTTGGAGCAACAGCTGTGGTTGTTGGAGCAACAGCTGTGGTTGTTGGAGCAACAGATGTGGTAGTTGGAGCAGTAGTTGCGGTTGTTGGAGCAACAGTTGTGGTCGTTTGAGCCGCAGTTGTGGGCGTTGGACCAACTGTGGTGGTGATTGGAAGAAATGTGGTGGGTGTTGGAGCTGCAGTTGTGGTTGTTGGACCAAATGTGGTGGTGATTGGAGCAACAGTTTTAGTCGTTGGAGACACAGTTGTTTTCACTGGACCAACAGTTTTGCTTGTTGGAGCAACAGGTGTGGTCGTTGGAGCAACAGTTGTGGTTGTTTGAGCAACAGTTGTAGTTGTTGGAGCAACTGTGGTAGTTGATGGAGGAACTGCTGTGGTCGTTGGAGCAACAGTTGTGGTTATTGGAACAACAGTTGTGGTCGTTGGTGCAGTTGATGTGGTCGTTTTAGCAACAGTTGTAGGTGTTGGAGCAACAATTGTGGTTGTTGGAGCAACAGTTGTGGTCGTTGGACCAATAGTTGTGGTCGTTGGAGCAACAGTTGTGGTTGTTAAAGCAACAGTTGTGGTCGTTGGTGCAGCAGTTGTGGTCGTTGGAGAAATAATTGTGGTTGTTGGAGCAACAGTTGTGGTCGTTGGTGCAGCAGTTGTGGTCGTTGGTGCAGCAGTTGTGGTCGTTGGTGCAGCAGTTGTGGTCGTTGGAGAAACAGTTGTGGTTGTTGGAGCAACAGTTGTGGTCGTTGGAGCAACAGTTGTGGTTGTTTTAGCAACTGTTGTGGTTGTTGGGAGAACTGTTGTGGTAGTTGTAGCAACTGTGGTAGTTGTTGTAGCAACAGCTGTGCTCGTTGAAGCAACAGTTGTGTTTGTTGGAGGAACTGTTGAGGTCGCTGGAGCAACAGTTGTGGTTGTTGGAGCAACAGATGTGGTCGTTGGTGCAGCAGATGTGGTCGTTTTAGCAAGAGTTGTAGTTGTTGGAGCAAATTTTGTGGTTGTTGGAGTTACAGTTGTCATGGTTGGAGCAACCCTTGTGGTAGTTGAAGCAACAGTTGTGGTTGTTGGAGCAACAGTTTTAGATGTTGTAGCAACAGTTGTGGTTGTTGGAGCAACAGATATGGTCGTTGGAGCAACAGATGTGGTTGTTGTAGCAACAGTTGTGGGCGTTGGAGCAGCAGTTGTGGTTGTTGGAGCTACAGTTGTTGTGGTAGGAGCAACAGTTGTGGTAGTTTGAGCCGCAGTTGTGGTCGTTGGACCAACTGTGGTGGTGGTTGGAGGAACTGTGGTGGTCATTGGAACTGCAGTTGTGGTTGATAAAGCAACTGTGGTGGTGGTTGGAGTAACAGTTTTAGTCATTGGAGACACAGTTGTTTTCACTGGAGCAACAGTTGCTGTTGTTGGAGCAACAGTTGGGGTTGTTGGAGCAACAGTTGTGGTTGCTGGAGCAACAGGTGTGGTCGTTGGAGCAGTAGTTGTGGTTGTTGGAGCAACAGTTGTGGTCGTTTGAGCTGCAGTTGTGGTCATTGGACCAACTGTGGTGGTGGTTGGAGGAACTGTGGTGGTCGTTGGAGCTGCAGTTGTGGTTGTTGGACCATCTGTGGTGGTGATTGGAGGAACTGTGGTGTGCGTTGGAGCTGCAGTTGTGGTTGTTGGACCAACTGTGGTGGTGATTGGAGCAACAGTTTTAGTCGTTGGAGACACAGTTGTTTTCACTGGAGCAACTGTTGTGGTTGTTGGAGCAACAGTTGTGGTTGTTGGAGCAACAGCTGTGGTTGTTGGAGCAACAGGTGTGGTAGTTGGAGCAGTAGTTGTGGTTGTTGGAGAAACAGTTGTGGTTGTTTGAGCAGCAGTTGTGAGCGTTGGACCAACTGTGGTGGTGATTGGAGGAACTGTGCTGAGCGTTGGAGCTGCAGTTGTGGTTGTTGGACCAACTGTGGTGGTGATTGGAGCAACAGTTTTAGTCGTTGGAGACACGGTTGTTTTCAATGGAGCAACAGATGTGCTTGTTGGAGCAACAGTTGTGGTCGTTGGAGCAACAGTTGTGGTTGTTTGAGCAACAGTTGTAGTTGTTGGAGCAACTGTGGTATTTGATGTATGAACTACTGTGGTCGTTGGAGCAACAGTTGTGGTCGTGCGAGCAATAGTTTTGGTCGTTGGAGCAACAGTTGTGGTTGTTGGAGCAACAGTTGTGATCGTTGGTGCAGCAGCTGTGGTCGTTGGTGCAGCAGTTGTGGTCGTTGGAGAAACAGTTGTGGTCGTTGGAGAAACAGTTGTGGTTGTTGGAGCAACAGTTGTGGTCATTGGAGCAAAAGTTGTGGTTGTTTTAGCAACTGTTGTGGTTGTTTGGAGACCTGTTGTGGTAGTTGGAGCAACTGTGGTAGTTTTTGGAGAAACAGTTGTGATCGTTTGAGCTGCAGTTGTGGTCATTGGACCAACTGTGGTGGTGGTTGGAGGAACTGTGGTGGTCGTTGGAGCTGCAGTTGTGGTTGTTGGACCATCTGTGGTGGTGATTGGAGGAACTGTGGTGTGCGTTGGAGCTGCAGTTGTGGTTGTTGGACCAACTGTGGTGGTGATTGGAGCAACAGTTTTAGTCGTTGGAGACACAGTTGTTTTCACTGGAGCAACAGTTGTGGTTGTTGGAGCAACAGCTGTGGTTGTTGGAGCAACAGGTGTGGTAGTTGGAGCAGTAGTTGTGGTTGTTGGAGAAACAGTTGTGGTTGTTTGAGCAGCAGTTGTGAGCGTTGGACCAACTGTGGTGGTGATTGGAGGAACAGTTTTAGTCGTTGGAGACACGGTTGTTTTCAATGGAGCAACAGATGTGCTTGTTGGAGCAACAGTTGTGGTCGTTGGAGCAACAGTTGTGGTTGTTTGAGCAACAGTTGTAGTTGTTGGAGCAACTGTGGTACTTGATGGATGAACTACTGTGGTCGTTGGAGCAACAGTTGTGGTCGTGCGAACAATAGTTTTGGTCGTTGGAGCAACAGTTGTGGTTGTTGGAGCAACAGTTGTGATCGTTGGTGCAGCAGCTGTGGTCGTTGGTGCAGCAGTTGTGGTCGTTGGAGAAACAGTTGTGGTCGTTGGAGAAACAGCTGTGGTTGTTGGAGCAACAGGTGTGGTAGTTGGAGCAGTAGTTGTGGTTGTTGGAGAAACAGTTGTGGTTGTTTGAGCAGCAGTTGTGAGCGTTGGACCAACTGTGGTGGTGATTGGAGGAACTGTGCTGAGCGTTGGAGCTGCAGTTGTGGTTGTTGGACCAACTGTGGTGGTGATTGGAGCAACAGTTTTAGTCGTTGGAGACACGGTTGTTTTCAATGGAGCAACAGATGTGCTTGTTGGAGCAACAGTTGTGGTCGTTGGAGCAACAGTTGTGGTTGTTTGAGCAACAGTTGTAGTTGTTGGAGCAGCTGTGGTATTTGATGGATGAACTACTGTGGTCGTTGGAGCAACAGTTGTGGTCGTGCGAGCAATAGTTTTGGTCGTTGGAGCAACAGTTGTGGTTGTTGGAGCAACAGTTGTGATCGTTGGTGCAGCAGCTGTGGTCGTTGGTGCAGCAGTTGTGGTCGTTGGAGAAACAGTTGTGGTCGTTGGAGAAACAGTTGTGGTTGTTGGAGCAACAGTTGTGGTCGTTGGAGCAAAAGTTGTGGTTGTTTTAGCAACTGTTGTGGTTGTTTGGAGACCTGTTGTTGTAGTTGGAGCAACTGTGGTAGTTTTTGGAGAAACAGTTGTGATCGTTTGAGCTGCAGTTGTGGTCATTGGACCAACTGTGGTGGTGGTTGGAGGAACTGTGGTGGTCGTTGGAGCTGCAGTTGTGGTTGTTGGACCATCTGTGGTGGTGATTGGAGGAACTGTGGTGTGCGTTGGAGCTGCAGTTGTGGTTGTTGGACCAACTGTGGTGGTGATTGGAGCAACAGTTTTAGTCGTTGGAGACACAGTTGTTTTCACTGGAGCAACAGTTGTGGTTGTTGGAGCAACAGGTGTGGTAGTTGGAGCAGTAGTTGTGGTTGTTGGAGAAACAGTTGTGGTTGTTTGAGCAGCAGTTGTGAGCGTTGGACCAACTGTGGTGGTGATTGGAGGAACAGTTTTAGTCGTTGGAGACACGGTTGTTTTCAATGGAGCAACAGATGTGCTTGTTGGAGCAACAGTTGTGGTTGTTGGAGCAACAGTTGTGGTTGTTTGAGCAATAGTTTTGGTCGTTGGAGCAACAGTTGTGGTCGTTGGAGCAACAGTTGTGGTCGTTGGAGCAACTATGGTAGTTGTTTTAGCAACTGTTGTGGTTGTTGAGGGAACTGTTGTGGTAGTTGAAGCAACTGTGATAGTTGTTGGAGGAACTGTTGTCGTCGTTGGAGAAAAAGTTGTGGTTGTTGGAGCAACTGTGGTAGTTGTTGGAGCAAAAGTTGTGGTCGTTGGAGCAACAGATGTGGTTGTTGGAGCAACAGTTGTGGGCGTTGGAGCAGCAGTTGTGGTTGTTTGAGCTTCAGTTGACGTGGCTGGAGCAACAGTTGTGGTAGTTTGAGCCGCAGTTGTGGTTGTTAAACCAATTGTGGTGGTGGTTGGAGTAACAGTTTTAGTCGTTGGAGACACAGTTGTTTTCACTGGAGCAACAGTTGTTGTTGTTGGAGCAACAGTTGTGGACGTTGGAGCAACAGTTGTGGTTGTTGGAGCAACAGGTGTGGTCGTTGGAGAAGTAGTTGTGGTTGTTGGAGCAACAGCTATGGTCGTTTGAGCCGCAGTTGTGGTCGTTGGACCAACTGAGGTGGTGGGTGCAGGAACTGTGGTGATCGTTGGAGCTGCAGTTGTGTTTGTTGGACCAACTGTGGTGGTGGTTGGAGCAACAGTTTTGGTCATTGGAGCAACTGTGGTGGATGTTGGAGCAACAGTTGTGGTCGTTGGAGCAGAGGTTGTGGTCGATGGAGCAGCCGTTGTGGTCGTTTGAGCCGCAGTTGTGGTCGTTGGAGCAACTGTGGTAATTGTTGGGGGAACTGTGGTGGTCATTGGAGCTGCAGTTGTGGTTGTTGGACCAACTGTGGTGGTGGTTGGAACAACATTTTTTGTTGTTGGAGAAACAGTTGTTTTCACTGGAGCAACAGTTGTGGTTGTTGTAGCAACAGTTGTGGTCGTTGGAGCAACAGTTGTGGTCATTGGAGCAACAGATGTGGTTGTTGGAGCAACAGCTGTGGGCGTTGGAGCAGCAGTTGTGGTTGTTGGAGCTACAGTTGTCGTGGTTGGAGAAACAGTTGTGGTAATTTGATCCACAGTCGTGGTTGTTGGAGCAACTGTGGTAGTTGTTGGAAGCAGTGTTGTAGTCGTTGGAGCAACAGTTGTGGTTGTTGGAGCAACTGTGGTAGTTGTTTGAGCTATAGTTGTGGTCGTTGGTGCAGCAGTTGTGGTTGTTGGAGAAACAGTTGTGGTTGTTGGAGCAACAGTTGTGGTCGTTTTAGCAACTGTTGTGGTTGTTGGGGGAACTGTTGTGGTAGTTGGAGCAACTGTGGTAGTTGTTGGAGGAACTGTAGTGGTCGTTGAAGCAGCAGTTGTGGTTGTTGGAGCAACTGTGGTAGTTGTTGGAGGAATTTTTGTGGTAGTTGGAGCAACTGTGGTAGTTGTTGGGGGAACTGTTGTGGTAGTTGGAGCAACTGTGGTAGTTGTTGGAGGAACTGTTGTGGTCGTTGGAGCAATAGTTGTGGTCATTGGTGCAGCAGTTGTGGTTGTTGGAGAAACAGTTGTGGTTGTTGGAGCAACAGTTGTGGTTGTTGGAGCAACTGTGGTAGTCGTTGGAGGAACTGTAGTGGTCGTTGAAGCAACAGTTGTGGTTGTTGGAGCAACAGTTGTTGTCGTCGGAGTAGCAGTTGTGGTCTTTCGAGCAGCAGTTGTGGATGTTGGAGCTACAGTTGTCGTGGTTGGAGCAACCGTTGTGGTTGTTGAAACAACAGTTGTAGTCGTTGGAGCAACAGTTGTGGTTGTTGGAGGAAATGTGGTAGTTGTTGGAAGAACTGTTGTTGTTGTTGGAGCAACAGTTGTGGTTATGGAAGCAAAAGTTGTGGTTGTTAGATCACCTGTGGTAGTTGTTGGAGGAACTGTTGTGGTCGTTGGAGCAACAGTTGTGGTTGTTGGAACAGCAATTGTGGTCTTTGGACCAACAGTTGTGGTTGTTGGAGCAACAGTTGTGTTCATTGCAACAGCAGTTGTGGCTGTTGGACCATCTCTGGTAGTTGTTTTATCAACTGTTGTGGTTGTTGGGGGAACTGTTGTGGTAGTTGGAGCAACTGTGGTAGTTGTTGGAGGAACTGTTGTGGTCGCTAGTGTAGCAGTTGTGTTCGTTGAAGAAACAGTTGTAGTTGTTGGAGCAACTGTGGTAGTTGTTGGAGGAACTGCTGTGGTCATTGGAGCAACAGTTGTTGTTGTTGGAACAACAGTTGTGGTCGTTGGTGCAGCAGATGTTGTAGTTTTAACAACAGTTGTAGTTGTTGGAGCAACTGTTGTGGTTGTTGGAGCAACAATTGTGGTCGTTGGAGCAACAGTTGTGGTTGTTGGTGCAGCAGTTGTGGTAGTTGGTGCAGCAGATGTGGTCGTTGGTGCAGCAGTTGTGGTCGTTGGAGAAACAATCGTGGTTGTTGGAGCAACAGTTGTGGTCACTGGAACAACAGTTATGGTCGTTTTAGCAACTGTTGTGGTTGTTGAAGGAACTGTGGTCGTTGTTGGAGCAACAGTTGTGCTCGTTGAAGCAACAGATGTGGTTGTTGGAAGAACTGTTGAGTTCACTGGAGCAACAGTTGTGGTCGTTTTAGCAACAGTTGTAGTTGTCAGAGCAAAATTTGTGGTTGTTGGAGCTACAGTTGTCGTGGTTGGAGCAACAGTTGTGGTAGTTGAAGCAACGGTTGTCATCGTTGGAGCAACTGTGCTGGTTGTTGGAGCAACAGTTGTGGTCGTTGGAGCAACAGTTGTGGTTGTTGGAGCAACAGGTGTGGACATTGGAGCAGTAGTTGTGGTCATTGGAGCCGCAGTTGTGGTCATTGGAGCAACTGTGGCAGTTGTTGGAGGAACTCTGGTGGTCATTGGAGCTGCAGTTGTGGTTGTTGGACCAACTGTGGTGGTAGTTGGAACAACATTTTTAGTCGATGGAGAAACAGTTGTTTTCACTGGAGCAACAGTTTTGGTTGTTGTAGCAACAGTTATGGTCATTGGAGCAACAGTTGTGGTTGTTGGAGCAACAGATGTGGTTGTTGGAGCAACATTTGTGGGCGTTGGAGCAGCAGTTGTGGTTGTTGGAGCTACAGTTGTCGTGGTTGGAGCAACCGTTGTGGTAGCTTGAGCCGCAGTCATGGTCGTTGGAGCAACTGTGGTAGTTGTTGGAAGAAGTGTTGTAGTCGTTGGAGCAACAGTTGTGGTTGTTGGAGCAACTGTGGTAGTTGTTGGAGGAACTGTTGTGGTCGTTGGAGCACCAGTTGTGGTTATTGGAGGAACTGTTGTGGTCGTTGGAGCAGCAGTTGTGGTCGTTGGAAGAACACTTGTGGTTGTTGGAGCAACTGTGGTAGTTGTTGGAGGAACTGTTGTTGTCGTTGGAGCTACAGTTGTGGTTGTTGGAGCAACTGTGGTAGTTGTTGGAGGAACTGTTGTGGTCTTTGGACCTACAGTTGTCGTGGTTGGAGCAACAGTTGTGGTCGTATGAGCCGCAGGTGTGGTCATTGGAGCAACTGTGGTGGTTGTTGGAGGAACTGTTGTAGTAGTCGGAGCAACAGTTGTGGATGTTGGCGCAAATGTGGTAGTTGTTGGAGGAACTGTTGTGCTCATTGGAGCAACAGTTGTGGTTGTTGGAGCTACAGTTGTCGAGGTTGGAGCCACAGTTGTCGTGGATTGAGCAACAGTTGTGAATATTTGAGCTGCAGTTCTGATAGTTGGAGCAACTATGGTTGTTGTTGGAGGAACTGTTGCAGTCATTGGAGCAACAGCTGTGGTAGTTGGAGCAACAGTTGTGGTAGTTGGAGCAACTGTGGTAGTTGTTGTAGCAACAGTTGTGGTCGTTGGAGCAGCAGTTGTGGTCGTTGGAGCAACAGTTGTGGTTGTTGGTGCAACAGTAGTGGTTGTTGGAGCAACAGTTGTGGTTGTTGCAGCAGCAGCTGTGGTAGTTGGACCAACTGTGGTAGTTGTTTTAACAACTGTTGTGGTTGTTGGGGGAACTGTTGTGGTTGTTGGGGGAACTGTTGTGGTAGTTGGAACAACTGTGGTAGTTGTTGGAGGAACTGTTGTGGTCATTGGAGCTACAGTAGTCGTGGTTGGAGCAACAGTTGTGGTCAAATGAGCCGCAGATTTGGTAGTTGGAGCAACTGTGGTAGTTGTTGGAAGAACTGTTGTAGTCCTTGGAGCAACAGTTGTGGTCGTTGGAGCAGCAGTTGTGGTTATTGGAGCAGCAGTTGTTGTTGTTGGAGCTACAGTTGTCGTGGTTGGAGCAACAGTTGTGGTTGTTGGAGCAACAGGTGTGGAAGTTGGAGCAGTAGTTGTGGTTGTTGGAGCAGCAGCTGTGGTTGTTGGACCAACTGTGGTAGTTGTTTTAGCAACTGTTGTGGTTGTTGGAGGATCTGTTGTGGTAGATGGAGCAACTGTGGTAGTTGTTGGAGGAACTGTTGTGGTTGTTGGACCAACTGTGGTAGTTGTTGGAGGAACTGTTGTAGTCGTTGGAGCTACAGTTGTGGTTGTTGGAGCAACTGTGGTAGTTGTTGGAGGAACTGTTGCGGTCGTTGGACCTACAGTTGTCGTGGTTGGAGCAACAGTTGTGGTCGTATGAGCCGCAGGTGTGGTCATTGAAGCAACTGTGGTGGTTGTTGGAGGAATTGTTGTAGTAGTCGGAGCAACAGTTGTGGATGTTGGCGCAAATGTGGTAGTTGTTGGAGGAACTGTGGTGCTCATTGGAGCAACAGTTGTGGTTGTTGGAGCTACAGTTGTCGAGGTTGGAGCCACAGTTGTCGTGGATGGAGCAACAGTTGTGATAATTTGAGCTGCAGTTCTGATAGTTGGAGCAACTATGGTTGTTGTTGGAGGAACTGTTGCAGTCATTGGAGCAACAGCTGTGGTAGTTGGAGCAACAGTTGTGGTAGTTGGAGCAACTGTGGTAGTTGTTGTAGCAACAGTTGTGGTCGTTGGAGCAGCAGTTGTGGTCGTTGGAGCAACAGTTGTGGTTGTTGGTGCAACAGTAGTGGTTGTTGGAGCAACAGTTGTGGTTGTTGCAGCAGCAGCTGTGGTTGTTGGACCAACTGTGGTAGTTGTTTTAACAACTGTTGTGGTTGTTGGGGGAACTGTTGTGGTAGTTGGAGCAACTGTGGTAGTTGTTGGGGGAACTGTTGTGGTCATTGGAGCTACAGTTGTCGTGGTTGGAGCAACAGTTGTGGTCAAATGAGCCGCAGATTTGGTAGTTGGAGCAACTGTGGTAGTTGTTGGAAGAACTATTGTAGTCCTTGGAGCAACAGTTGTGGTCGTTGGAGCAGCAGTTGTGGTTGTTGGAGCAGCAGTTGTTGTTGTTGGAGCTACAGTTGTTGTGGTTGGAGCAAGAGTTGTCGTGGTTGGAGCAACAGTTGTGGTTGTTGGAGCAACAGGTGTGGAAGTTGGAGCAGTAGTTGTGGTCGTTGGAGCAGCCGTTGTGGTCCTTGGAGCAACAGTTGTGGTTGTTGGTGCAACAGTTGTGGTTGTTGGAGCAACAATTTTGGTCGTTGCAGCAGCAGCTGTGTTTGTTGGACCAACTGTGGTAGTTGTTTTAGCAACTGTTGTGGTTGTTGGAGGATCTGTTGTGGTAGATGGAGCAACTGTGGTAGTTGTTGGAGGAACTGTTGTGGTTGTTGGACCAACTGTGGTAGTTGTTGGAGGAACTGTTGTAGTCGTCGGAGCAATTGTTGTGGTAGTTGGAGCAACTGTGGTAGTTGTTGGAGGAACTGTTGTGGTCGCTGGTGCAGCAGTTGTGGTCGTTGAAGAAACATTTGTAGTTGTTTGAGCAACAGTTGTAGTTGTTGGAGCAACTGTCGTAGTTGTTGGAGGAACTGCTGTGGTCGTTGGAGCAACAGTTGTGGTTGTTTGAACAACAGTTGTGGTCGTTGGTGCAGCAGATGTGGTCGTTTTAACAACAGTTGTGGTTGTTGGAGCAACAGTTGTGGTTGTTGGAGCAACAGTTGTGGTCGTTGGAGCAACAGTTGTGGTCGTTGGTGCAGCAGTTGTGGTCGTTGGTGCAGCAGTTGTGGTCGTTGGTGCAGCAGTTGTGGTCGTTGGAGAAACAGTTGTGGTTGTTGAAGCAACAGTTGTGGTCGCTGGAGCAACAGTTGTGCTCATTTTAGCAACTGTTGTGGTTGTTGAAGGAACTGTTGTGGTAGTTGTAGCAACTTTGGTCGTTGTTGGAGCAACAGTTGTGCTCGTTGAAGCAACAGTTGTGGTTGTTGGAAGAACTGTTGAGGTCGCTGGAGCAACAGTTGTGGTAGTTTTAGCAACAGTTGTTGTTGTCGGAGCAAAATTTGTGGTTGTTGGAGCTACAGTTGTCGTGGTTGGAGCAACAGTTGTGGTAATTGAAGCAACAGTTGTCATCGCTGGAGCAACTGTGCTGGTTGTTGGAGCAACAGTTGTGGTCGTTGGAGCAACAGTTGTGGTTGTTGGAGCAACAGGTGTGGACGTTGGAGCAGTAGTTGTGGTCGTTGGAGCAGCAGTTGTGGTCATTTGAGCCGCAGTTGTGGTCATTGGAGCAACTGTGGTAGTTGTTGGAGAAACTATGGTGGTCATTGGAGCTGCAGTTATGGTTGTTGGAGCAACTGTGGTAGTTGTTGGAGGAACTGTTGTGGTCATTGGACCTACAGTTGTCTTGGTTGGAACAACAGTTGTGGTCGTATGAGCCGCAGTTGTGGTTCTTGGAGCAACTGTGGGGGTTGTTGGAGGAACTTTTGTAGTCGTCAGAGCAACAGTTGTGGATGTAGGCGCAAATGTGGTAGTTGTTGGAGGAACTGTTGTGCTAATTGATGCAACAGTGGTGGTTGTTGGAGCAACAGTTGTGGTTGTTGGAGCAACAGTTGTGATCGTTGGAGCAGCATTTGTGGTAGTTGGAGCAACTGTGGTAGTTGTTGGAGCAACATTTGTGGTGGTTGGAGCAACAGTTGTGGTTGTTGGACCAACTGTGGTAGTTGTTTTAGCAACTGTTGTGGTTGTTGGAGGATCTGTTGTGGTAGATGGAGCAACTGTGGTAGTTGTTGGAGGAACTGTTGTGGTTGTTGGACCAACTGTGGTAGTTGTTGGAGGAACTGTTGTAGTCGTTGGAGCTACAGTTGTGGTTGTTGGAGCAACTGTGGTAGTTGTTGGAGGAACTGTTGTGGTCGTTGGACCTACAGTTGTCGTGGTTGGAGCAACAGTTGTGGTCGTATGAGCCGCAGGTGTGGTCATTGAAGCAACTGTGGTGGTTGTTGGAGGAATTGTTGTAGTAGTCGGAGCAACAGTTGTGGATGTTGGCGCAAATGTGGTAGTTGTTGGAGGAACTGTGGTGCTCATTGGAGCAACAGTTGTGGTTGTTGGAGCTACAGTTGTCGAGGTTGGAGCCACAGTTGTCGTGGATGGAGCAACAGTTGTGATAATTTGAGCTGCAGTTCTGATAGTTGGAGCAACTATGGTTGTTGTTGGAGGAACTGTTGCAGTCATTGGAGCAACAGCTGTGGTAGTTGGAGCAACAGTTGTGGTAGTTGGAGCAACTGTGGTAGTTGTTGTAGCAACAGTTGTGGTCGTTGGAGCAGCAGTTGTGGTCGTTGGAGCAACAGTTGTGGTTGTTGGTGCAACAGTAGTGGTTGTTGGAGCAACAGTTGTGGTTGTTGCAGCAGCAGCTGTGGTTGTTGGACCAACTGTGGTAGTTGTTTTAACAACTGTTGTGGTTGTTGGGGGAACTGTTGTGGTAGTTGGAGCAACTGTGGTAGTTGTTGGGGGAACTGTTGTGGTCATTGGAGCTACAGTTGTCGTGGTTGGAGCAACAGTTGTGGTCAAATGAGCCGCAGATTTGGTAGTTGGAGCAACTGTGGTAGTTGTTGGAAGAACTGTTGTAGTCCTTGGAGCAACAGTTGTGGTCGTTGGAGCAGCAGTTGTGGTTGTTGGAGCAGCAGTTGTTGTTGTTGGAGCTACAGTTGTTGTGGTTGGAGCAAGAGTTGTCGTGGTTGGAGCAACAGTTGTGGTTGTTGGAGCAACAGGTGTGGAAGTTGGAGCAGTAGTTGTGGTCGTTGGAGCAGCCGTTGTGGTCCTTGGAGCAACAGTTGTGGTTGTTGGTGCAACAGTTGTGGTTGTTGGAGCAACAATTTTGGTCGTTGCAGCAGCAGCTGTGTTTGTTGGACCAACTGTGGTAGTTGTTTTAGCAACTGTTGTGGTTGTTGGAGGATCTGTTGTGGTAGATGGAGCAACTGTGGTAGTTGTTGGAGGAACTGTTGTGGTTGTTGGACCAACTGTGGTAGTTGTTGGAGGAACTGTTGTAGTCGTCGGAGCAATTGTTGTGGTAGTTGGAGCAACTGTGGTAGTTGTTGGAGGAACTGTTGTGGTCGCTGGTGCAGCAGTTGTGGTCGTTGAAGAAACATTTGTAGTTGTTTGAGCAACAGTTGTAGTTGTTGGAGCAACTGTCGTAGTTGTTGGAGGAACTGCTGTGGTCGTTGGAGCAACAGTTGTGGTTGTTTGAACAACAGTTGTGGTCGTTGGTGCAGCAGATGTGGTCGTTTTAACAACAGTTGTGGTTGTTGGAGCAACAGTTGTGGTTGTTGGAGCAACAGTTGTGGTCGTTGGAGCAACAGTTGTGGTCGTTGGTGCAGCAGTTGTGGTCGTTGGTGCAGCAGTTGTGGTCGTTGGTGCAGCAGTTGTGGTCGTTGGAGAAACAGTTGTGGTTGTTGAAGCAACAGTTGTGGTCGCTGGAGCAACAGTTGTGCTCATTTTAGCAACTGTTGTGGTTGTTGAAGGAACTGTTGTGGTAGTTGTAGCAACTTTGGTCGTTGTTGGAGCAACAGTTGTGCTCGTTGAAGCAACAGTTGTGGTTGTTGGAAGAACTGTTGAGGTCGCTGGAGCAACAGTTGTGGTAGTTTTAGCAACAGTTGTTGTTGTCGGAGCAAAATTTGTGGTTGTTGGAGCTACAGTTGTCGTGGTTGGAGCAACAGTTGTGGTAATTGAAGCAACAGTTGTCATCGCTGGAGCAACTGTGCTGGTTGTTGGAGCAACAGTTGTGGTCGTTGGAGCAACAGTTGTGGTTGTTGGAGCAACAGGTGTGGACGTTGGAGCAGTAGTTGTGGTCGTTGGAGCAGCAGTTGTGGTCATTTGAGCCGCAGTTGTGGTCATTGGAGCAACTGTGGTAGTTGTTGGAGAAACTATGGTGGTCATTGGAGCTGCAGTTATGGTTGTTGGAGCAACTGTGGTAGTTGTTGGAGGAACTGTTGTGGTCATTGGACCTACAGTTGTCTTGGTTGGAACAACAGTTGTGGTCGTATGAGCCGCAGTTGTGGTTCTTGGAGCAACTGTGGGGGTTGTTGGAGGAACTTTTGTAGTCGTCAGAGCAACAGTTGTGGATGTAGGCGCAAATGTGGTAGTTGTTGGAGGAACTGTTGTGCTAATTGATGCAACAGTGGTGGTTGTTGGAGCAACAGTTGTGGTTGTTGGAGCAACAGTTGTGATCGTTGGAGCAGCATTTGTGGTAGTTGGAGCAACTGTGGTAGTTGTTGGAGCAACATTTGTGGTGGTTGGAGCAACAGTTGTGGTTGTTGGACCAACTGTGGTAGTTGTTTTAACAACTGTTGTGGTTGTTGGGGGAACTGTTGTGGTAGTTGGAGCAACTGTGGTAGTTGTTGGAGGAATTGTTGTGGTCAATGGAGCTACAGTTGTCGTGGTTGGAGCTACAGTTGTGGTCGTATGAGCCGCAGATTTGGTCATTGGAGCAACTGTGGTAGTTGTTGGAGGAACTGTTGTAGTCGTTGGAGCAACAGTTGTGGTCGTTGGAGCAGCAGTTGTGGTTGTTGGAGCAGCAGTTGTTATTGTTGGAGCTACAGTTGTTGTGGTTGGAGCAACAGTTGTGGTCGTTGGAGCAGCCGTTGTGGTCGTTGGAGCAACAATTGTGGTTGTTGGTGCAACAGTTGTGGTTGTTGGACCAACTGTGGTAGTTGTTTTAGCAACTGTTGTGGTTGTTGGGGGAACTGTTGTTGTAGTTGGAGCAACTGTGGTTGTTGTTGGACGAACTGTTGTGGTTTTTGGAGCAACTGTGGTAGTTGTTGGAGGAACTGTTGTAGTCATCGGAGCAACAATTTTGGTTGTTGGAGCAACTGTGGTAGTTGTTGGAGGAACTGTTGTGGTCATTGGAGCAACAGTTGTGGTCGTTTTAGCCTCATTTGTGGTCGTTGGACCAACTGTGGTGGTGGTCGGAGCTGCAGTTGTGGTTGTTAAACCAACTGTGGTGGTGGTTGGAGCAATAGTTGTGGTAATTTTAGCAACTGTTGTGGTTGTTGAAGGAAATGTTGTGGTAGTTGTAGCAACTGTGGTCGTTGTTGGAGCAACAGTTGTGCTCGTTGAAGCAACAGTTGTGGTTGTTGGAAGAACTGTTGAGGTTGCTGGAGCAACAGTTGTGGTCGTTTTAGCAACAGTTGTTGTTGTCGGAGCAAAATGTGTGGTTGTTGGAGCTACAGTTGTCGTGGTTGGAGCAACAGTTGTCATCGTTGGAGCAACTGTGCTGGTTGTTGGAGCAACAGTTGTGGTCGTTGGAGCAACAGTTGTGGTTGTTGGAGCAACAGGTGTGGAAGTTGGAGCAGTAGTTGTGGTCGTTGGAGTAGCAGTTGTGGTCATTTGAGCCGCAGTTGTGGTCATTGGAGCAACTGTGGTAGTTGTTGGAGAAACTGTGGTGGTCATTGGAGCTGCAGTTGTTGTTGTTGGACCAACTGTGGTGATAGTTGGAACAACATTTTTAGTCGTTGGAGCTACAGTTGTGGTTGTTGGAGGAACTGTTGTGGTCGTTGGACCTACAGTTGTCTTGGTTGGAGCAACAGTTGTGGTCGTATGAGCCGCAGTTGTGGTTCTTGGAGCAACTGTGCTAGTTGTTGGAGGAACTTTTGTATTCGTCGGAGCAACAGTTGTGAATGTTGGCGCAAATTTGGTAGTTGTTGGAGGAACTGTTGTGCTAGTTGATGCAACAGTTGTGGTTGTTGGAGCTACAGTTGTCGAGGTTGGAGCCACAGTTGTCGTTGTTGGAGCAACAGTTGTTGTAGTTGGAGCAACTGTGGTAGTTGTTGGAGCAAAAGTTGTGGTCGTTGGAGCAGCAGTTGTGGTGGTTGGAGCAACTGTGGTAGTTGTTGTAGGAACTGTTGTGGTCATTGGAGCTACAGTTGTCGTGGTTGGAGCTACAGTTGTGGTCGTATGAGTCGCAGATTTGGTCGTTGGAGCAACTGTGGTAGTTGTTGGAGGAACTGTTGTAGTCGTTGGAGCAACAGTTGTGGTCGTTGGAGCAGCAGTTGTGGTTGTTGGGGCAGCAGTTGTTATTGTTGGAGCTACAGTTGTTGTGGTTGGAGCAACAGTTGTGGTTGTTGGAGCAACAGGTGTGGAAGTTGGAGCAGTAGTTGTGGTAGTTGGAGCAGCCGTTGTGGTCGTTGGAGCAACAGTTGTCGTTGTTGGAGCAACAGTTGTGGTTGTTGGACCAACTGTGGTAGTTGTTTTAGCAACTGTTGTGGTTGTTGGGGGAACTGTTGTGGTAGTTGGAGCAACTGTGGTAGTTGTTGGAGGAACTGTTGTGGTTGTTGGAGCAACTGTGGTAGTTGTTGGAGGAACTCTTGTAGTCATCGGAGCAACAATTTTGGTTGTTGGAGCAACTGTGGTAGTTGTTGGAGGAACTGTTGTGGTCGTTGGAGCAACAGTTGTGGTCGTTTTAGCCTCATTTGTGGTCGTTGGACCAACTGTGGTGGTGGTCGGAGGAACTGTGGTGGTTGTTGGAGCAACGGTTGTGGTCGCTGGAACAACTGTTGTGGTCGTTTTAGCAACTGTTGTGGTTGTTGAAGGAACTGTTGTGGTAGTTGTAGCAACTGTTGTCGTTGTTGGAGCAACAGTTGTGCTCGTTGAAGCAACAGTTGTGGTTGTTGGAAGAACTGTTGAGGTCGCTGGAGCAACAGTTATGGTCGTTTTAGCAACAGTTGTAGTTGTCGGAGCAAAATTTGTGGTTGTTGGAGCTACAGTTGTTGTGGTTGGAGCAACAGTTGAGGTAGTTGAAGCAACGGTTGTCATAGTTGGAGCAACTGTGCTGGTTGTTGGAGCAACAGTTGTGGTCGTTGGAGCAACAGTTGTGGTTGTTGGAGCAACATTTGTGGACGTTGGAGCAACTGTGGTAGTTGTTGGAGGAACTGTGGTGGTCATTGGAGCAGCAGTTGTGGTGGTTGGAGCAGCAGTTGTTGTGGTTGGAGCAACAGTTGTGGTTGTTGGAGCAACTGTGGTAGTTGTTGGAGGAACTGTTGTGGTTGTTGGAGCAACTGTGGTAGTCGTTGGAAGAACTGTTGTGGTTGTTGGAGCAACAGTTGTGGTCATTGGAGCAGCAGTTGTGGTTGTTGGAGCAGCAGTTGTGGTTGTTGGAGCAGCAGTTGTTGTGGTTGGAGGAACTGTTGTGGTCGTTGGAGCAACAGTTGTGGTTGTTGGAGCAACTGTGGTAGTCGTTGGAAGAACTGTTGTGGTTGTTGGAGCAACAGTTGTGGTCGTTGGAGCAGCAGTTGTGGTTGATGGAGCAGCAGTTGTTGTGGTTGGAGCAACAGTGGTGGTTGTTGGAGCAACTATGGTAGTTGTTGGAGGAACTGTTGTGGTCGTTGGAGCAACAGTTGTGGTTGTTGGAGCAACTGTGGTAGTTGTTGGAGGAACTGTTGTCGTCGTTGGAGCAACAGTTTTGGTTGTTGGAGCAACTGTGGTAGTCGTTGGAAGAACTGTTGTGGTTGTTGGAGCAACAGTTGTGGTCGTTGGAACAGCAGTTGTGGTGGTTTGAGCAGCAGCTGTTGTGGTTGGAGGAACTGTTGTGGTCGTTGGAGCAACAGTTGTAGTTGTTGGAGCAACGGTTGTAGTGGTTGGAAGAACTGTTGTGGTTGTTGGAGCAGCAGTTGTGGTTGTTGGAGCAACAGTGGTAGTCATTGGAAGAACTGTTGTGGATGTTGGAGAAACAGTTGTGGTCGTTGGAGCAGCAGTTGTGGTTGTTCGAGCAGCAGTTGTTGTGGTTGGAGCAACAGTTGTGGTTGTTGGAGCAACTGTGGTAGTTGTTGGAGGAACTGTTGTGGTTGTTGGAGCAACTGTGGTAGTTGTTGGAAGAACTGTTGTGGTTGTTGGAGCAGCAGTTGTGGTTGTTGGAGCAGCTGTTGTTGTTGTTGGAGGAACTGTTGTGGTCGTTGGAGCAACAGTTGTGGTTGTTGGAGCAACTGTGGTAGTCGTTGGAAGAACTGTTGTGGTTGTTGGAGTAACAGTTGTGGTCGTTGGAGCAGCAGTTGTGGTTGTTGGAGCAGCGGTTGTTGTGGTTGGAGCAACAGTTGTGGTTGTTGGAGCAACTGTGGTAGTTGTTGGAGGAACTGTTGTGGTTGTTGGAGCAACTGTGGTAGTTGTTGGAAGAACTGTTGTGGATGTTGGAGCAACAGTTGTGGTCGTTGGAGCAGCAGTTGTGGTTGTTTGAGCTACAGTTGTCGTGGTTGGAGCTACAGTTGTAGTGGTTGGAGCAACAGTTGTGGTTATTTGAGCCGCAGGTGTGGTCGTTGGACCAACTGTGGTAGTTGTTGGAGCAACAGTTGTAGTCGTTGGAGCAACAGTTGTGGTTGTTGGAGCAACTGTTGTAGTTGTTGGAGGAACTGTTGTGGTTGTTGGAGCAACAGTTGTGGTTGTTGGAGCAGCAGTTGTGGTTGTTGGAGCAGCAGTTGTTGTGGTTGGAGCAACAGTTGTGGTTGTTGGAGCAACTGTGGTAGTCGTTGGAAGAACTGTTGTGGTCGTTGAAGCAACAGTTCTGGTTGTTGGTGCAACTGTGGTAGTCGTTGGAGGGACTGTTGTGGTCGTTGGAGCAACAGTTGTGGTTGTTGGAGCAACTGTGGTAGTCGTTGGAAGAACTGTTGTGGTCGTTGGAGCAGCAGTTGTGGTTGTTGGAGCAGCAGTTGTTGTCGTTGGAGCAACAGTTGTGGTTGTTGGAGCAACTGTGGTAGTTGTTGGAGGAACTGTTGTGGTCGTTGGAGCAACAGTTGTGGTTGTTGGAGCAACTGTGGTAGTTGTTGGAGGAACTGTTGTGGTCGTTGGAGCAACAGTTGTGGTTGTTGGAGCAACTGTGGTAGTCGTTGAAAGAACTGTTGTGGTTGTTGGAGCAACAGTTGTGGTCGTTGGAGCAGCAGTTGTGGTTGTTGGAGCAACTGTGGTAGTCGTTGGAAGAATTGTTGTGGTTGTTGGAGCAACTGTGGTCGTTGTTGGAGGAACAGTTGTGGTCTTTGGAGCAACTGTGGTAGTTGTTGGAGAAACTGTTGTGGTCGTTGAAGCAACAGTTGTGGTTGTTGGAGCAACTGTGGTAGTTGTTGGAGGAACTGTTGTGGTCGTTGAAGCAACAGTTGTGGTTGTTGGAGCAACTGTGGTAGTTGTTGGAAGAACTGTTGTGGTTGTTGGAGCAACAGTTGTGGTCGTTGGATTAGCAGTTGTGGTTGTTGGAGCAGCAGTTGTTGTCGTTGGAGCAACAGTTGTGGTTGTTGGAGCAACTGTGGTAGTTGCTGGAGGAACTGTTGTGGTCGTTGGAGCAACAGTTGTGGTTGTTGGAGCAACTGTTGTCGTCGTTGGAGGAACTGTTGTCGTCGTTGGAGCAACAGTTGTGGTTGTTGGAGCAACTGTTGTAGTCGTTGGAAGAACTGTTGTGGTTGTTGGAGCAACAGTTGTGGTCGTTGGAGCAACAGTTGTGGTTGTTTGAGCTACAGTTGTCGTGGTTGGAGCTACAGTTGTAGTGGTTGGAGCAACAGTTGTGGTTATTTGAGCCGCAGGTGTGGTCGTTTGACCAACTGTGGTAGTTGTTGGAGCAACAGTTGTAGTCGTTGGAGAAACAGTTGTCGTTGTTGGAGCAACTGTGGTAGTTGTTGGAGGAACTGTTGTGGTTGTTGGAGCAACAGTTGTGGTTGTTGGAGCAGCAGTTGTGGTTGTTGGAGCAGCAGTTGTGGTTGTTGGAGCAGCAGTTGTTGTGGTTGGAGCAACAGTTGTGGTTGTTGGAGCAACTGTGGTAGTCGTTGGAAGAACTGTTTTGGTCGTTGAAGCAACAGTTGTGGTAGTTGGAGCAACTGTGGTAGTCGTTGGAGGAACTGTTGTGGTTGTTGGAGCAACAGCTGTGGTTGTTGGAGCAACTGTGGTAGTTGTTGGAGGAACTGTTGTGGTCGTTGGAGCAACAGTTGTGGTTGTTTGAGCTACAGTTGTCGTGGTTGGAGCTACAGTTGTAGTGGTTGGAGCAACAGTTGTGGTTATTTGAGCCACAGTTGTGGTCGTTGGACCAACTGTGGTAGTTGTTGGAGCAACAGTTGTAGTCGTTGGAGCAACAGTTGTGGTTGTTGGAGCAACTGTGGTAGTTGTTGGAGGAACTGTTGTCGTCATTGGAGCAACCGTTGTGGTTGTTGGAGCAACTGTGGTAGTCGTTGGAAGAACTGTTGTGGTTGTTGGAGCAACAGTTGTGGTCGTTGGAGCAGCGGTTGTGGTTATAAAAGCAGTTGTTGTGGTTGGAGGAACTGTTGTGGTCGTTGGAGCAACAGTTGTGGTTGTTGGAGCAACTGAGGTAGTCGTTGGAAGAACTGTTGTGGTTGTTGCAGCAACAGTTGTGGTTGTTGGAGCAACTGTGGTAGTTGTTGGAGGAACTGTTGTCGTCATTGGAGCAACCGTTGTGGTTGTTGGAGCAACTGTGGTAGTCGTTGGAAGAACTGTTGTGGTCGTCGGAGCAACAGTTGTGGTTGTTGGAGCAACTGTGGTAGTTGTTGGAAGAACTGTTGTCGTCATTGGAGGAACTGTTGTGGTCGTTGGAGCACCAGTTGTGGTTGTTGGAGCAACTGAGGTAGTCGTTGGAAGAACTGTTGTGGTTGTTGCAGCAACAGTTGTGGTTGTTGGAGCAACTGTGGTAGTCGTTGGAAGAACTGTTGTGGTTGTTGGAGCAACAGTTGTGGTCGTTGGAGCAACTGTGGTAGTTGTGGGAGGAACTGTGTTGGTCGATGAAGCAACAGTTGTGGTTGTTGGAGCAACTGTGGTAGTTGTTGGAGGAACTGTTGTGGTCGTCGGAGCAACAGTTGTGGTTGTTGGAGCAACTGTGGTAGTCGTTGGAAGAACTGTTGTGGTTGTTGGAGCAACTGTGGTAGTTGTTGGAGGAACTGTTGTGGTCGTTGGAGCAACAGTTGTGGTTGTTGGAGCAACTGTGGTAGTTGTTGGAGGAACTGTTGTCGTCGTTGGAGGAACTGTTTTGGTCGTTGGAGCAACAGTTGTGGTTGTTGGAGCAACTGTGGTAGTCGTTGGAAGAACTGTTGTGGTTGTTGGAGCAAAAGTTGTGGTCGTTGGAGCAGCAGTTGTTGTGGTTGGAGGAACTGTTGTGGTCATTGGAACAACAGTTGTGGTTGTTGGAGCAACTGTGGTAGTCGTTGGAAGAACTGTTGTGGTTGTTGGAGCAACAGTTGTGGTCGTTGGAGCAGCAGTTGTGGTTGTTGGAGAAGCAGTTGTTGTGGTTGGAGCAACAATTGTTGTGATTGGAGCAACAGTTGTGGTTGTTGGAGCAACTGTGGTAGTTGTTGGAGGAACTGTTGTGGTCGTTGAAGCAACAGTTGTGGTAGTTGGAGCAACTGTGGTAGTCGTTGAAGGAACTGTTGTGGTTGTTGGAGCAACTGTGGTAGTTGTTGGAGGAACTGTTGTGGTCGTTGGAGCAACAGTTGTGGTTGTTTGAGCTACAGTTGTCGTGGTTGGAGCTACAGTTGTAGTGGTTGGAGCAACAGTTGTGGTTATTTGAGCCACAGTTGTGGTCGTTGGACCAACTGTGGTAGTTGTTGGAGCAACAGTTGTAGTCGTTGGAACAACAGTTGTGGTTGTTGGAGCAACTGTGGTAGTTGTTGGAGGAACTGTTGTCATCGTTGGAGCAACCGTTGTGGTTGTTGGAGCAACTGTGGTAGTCGTTGGAAGAACTGTTGTGGTTGTTGGAGCAACAGTTGTGGTCGTTGGAGCAGCAGTTGTGGTTATTGGAGCAGCAGTTGTTGTGGTTGGAGGAACTGTTGTGGTCGTTGGAGCAACAGTTGTGGTTGTTGGAGCAACTGTGGTAGTCGTTGGAAGAACTGTTGTTGTTGTTGGAGACACAGTTGTGGTCGTTGGATTAGCAGTTGTGGTTGTTGGAGCAGCAGTTGTTGTCGTTGGAGCAACAGTTGTGGTTGTTGGAGCAACTGTGGTAGTTGTTGGAAGAACTGTTGTCGTCGTTGGAGCAACAGTTGTGGTTGTTGGAGCAACTGTGGTAGTTGTTGGAGGAACTGTTTTCGTCGTTGGAGCAACCGTTGTGGTTGTTGGAGCAACTGTGGTAGTCGTTGGAAGAACTGTTGTGGTTGTTGGAGCAACAGTTGTGGTCGTTGGAGCAGCAGTTGTTTTTATTGGAGCAGCAGAAGTTGTGGTTGGAGGAACTGTTGTGGTCGTTGGATTAGCAGTTGTGGTTGTTGGAGCAGCAGTTGTTGTCGTTGGAGCAACAGTTGTGGTTGTTGGAGCAACTGTGGTAGTTGTTGGAAGAACTGTTGTCGTCGTTGGAGCAACAGTTGTGGTTGTTGGAGCAACTGTGGTAGTTGTTGGAGGAACTGTTGTCGTCGTTGGAGCAACCGTTGTGGTTGTTGGAGCAACTGTGGTAGTCGTTGGAAGAACTGTTGTGGTTGTTGGAGCAAAAGTTGTGGTCGTTGGAGCAGCAGTTGTTGTGGTTGGAGGAACTGTTGTAGTCATTGGAACAACATTTGTGGTTGTTGGAGCAACTGTGGTTGTCGTTGGAAGAACTGTTGTGGTTGTTGGAGCAACAGTTGTGGTCGTTGGAGCAGCAGTTGTGGTTGTTGGAGCAGCAGTTGTTGTGGTTGGAGCAACAGTTGTGGTTGTTGGAGCAACTGTGGTAGTTGTTGGAGGAACTGTTGTGGTAGTTAGAGGAACTGTTGTGGTCGTTGAAGCAACAGTTGTGGTTGTTGGTGCAGCAGTTGTGGTTGTTGGAGCAGCAGTTGTTGTCGTTGGAGCAACGGTTGTGGTTGTTGGAGCAACTGTGGTAGTTGTTGGAGGAACTGTTGTGGTCGTTGGAGCAACAGTTGTGGTTGTTGGAGCAACTGTGGTAGTTGTTGGAGGAACTGTTGTGGTAGTTGGAGCAACAGTTGTGGTTGTTGGAGCAACTGTGTTAGTCGTTGGAAGAACTGTTGTGGTTGTTGGAGCAACTGTGGTTGTTGTTGGAGGAACTGTTGTGGTCGTTGAAGCAACTGTGGTAGTTGTTGGAGGAACTGTTGTGGTCGTTGGAGCAATTGTGGTAGTCGTTGGAAGAACTGTTGTGGTCGTTGGAGCAACAGTTGTGGTCGTTGGAACAACAGTTGTCGTTGTTGGAGCAACTGTGGTAGTCGTTGGAAGAACTGTTGTGGTTGTTGGAGCAACTGTGGTTGTTGTTGGAGGAACTGTTGTGGTCGTTGAAGCAACTGTGGTAGTTGTTGGAGGAACTGTTGTGGTCGTTGGAGCAATTGTGGTAGTCGTCGGAAGAACTGTTGTGGTCGTTGGAGCAACAGTTGTGATTGTTGGAACAACTGTGGTAGTTGTTGGAGGAACTGTTGTGGTCTTTGGAGCAACAGTTGTGGTCGTTGGAGCAGCAGTTGTGGTTGTTGGAGCAGCAGTTGTTGTGGTTGGAGGAACTGTTGTGGTCGTTGGAGGAACTGTTGTGGTCGTTGGAACAACAGTTGTGGTTGTTTGAGCTACAGTTGTCGTGGTTGGAGCTACAGTTGTAGTGGTTGGAGCAACAGTTGAGGTTATTTGAGCAGCAGTTGTGGTCGTTGGACCAACTGTGGTAGTTGTTGGAGCAACAGTTGTAGTCGTTGGAGCAACAGTTGTGATTGTTGGAGTAGCAGTTTTTGTGGTTGGAGCAACAGTTGTGGTTGTTGGAGCAACTGTGGTAGTTGTTGGAGGAACTGTTGTCGTCGTTGAAGCAACAGTTGTGGTTGTTGGTGCAACTGTGGTAGTCGTTGGAGGAACTGTTGTGGTCGTTGGAGCAACAGTTGTGGTTGTTGGAGCAACTGTGGTAGTCGTTGGAGGAACCGTTGTGGTCGTTGGAGCAGCAGTTGTGGTTGTTGGAGCAGCAGTTGTTGTGGTTGGAGCAACAGTTGTGGTTGTTGGAGCAACTGTGGTAGTTGTTGGAGGAACTGTTGTGGTCGTTGGAGCAACAGTTGTGGTTGTTGGAGCAACTGTGGTAGTCATTGGAAGAACTGTTGTGGTTGTTGGAGCAACAGTTGTGGTCGTTGGAGCAGCAGTTGTGGTTGTTGGAGCAACTGTGGTAGTCGTTGGAAAAATTGTTGTGGTTGTTGGAGCAACAGTTGTGGTCGTTGGAGCAGCAGTTGTGGTTGTTGGAGCAATTGTGGTCGTTGTTGGAGGAACTGTTGTGGTCGTTGAAGCAACAGTTGTGGTTGTTGGAGCATCTGTGGTAGTCGTTGGAGAAACTGTTGTGGTTGTTGGAGCAAAAGTTATGGTCGTTGGAGCAGCAGTTGTGGTTGTTGGAGATGCAGTTGTTGTGGTTGGAGCAACAGTTGTGGTTGTTGGAGCAACTGTGGTAGTTGTTGGAGGAACTGTTGTGGTTGTTGGAGCAACAGTTGTGGTCGTTGGAGCAGCAGTTGTGGTTGTTGGAGCAGCAGTTGTTGTGGTTGGAGGAACTGTTGTGGTCGTTGGAGCAACTGTGGTAGTTGTTGGAGGAACTGTTGTGGTTGTTGGAGCAACTGTGGTAGTCATTGGAAGAACTGTTGTGGTCGTTGGAGCAACAGTTGTGGTTGTTGGAACAACTGTGGTAGTTGTTGGAGGAACTGTTGTGCTTGTTGGAGCAACAGTTGTGGTTGTTGGAGCAGCAGTTGTTGTGGTTGGAGGAACTGTTGTGGTCGTTGGAGCAACAGTTGTGGTTGTTGGAGCAGCAGTTGTTGTGGTTGGAGGAACTGTTGTGGTCGTTGGAGCAAAAGTTGTGGTTGTTGGAGCAACTGTGGTAGTCGTTGGAAGAACTGTTGTGGTTGTTGGAGCAGCAGTTTTTGTGGTTGGAGCAACATTTGTGGTTGTTGGAGCAACTGTGGTAGTTGTTGGAGGAACTGTTGTGGTCGTTGAAGCAACAGTTGTGGTAGTTGGAGCAACTGTGGTAGTCGTTGGAGGAACTGTTGTGGTTGTTGGAGCAACAGTTGTGGTTGTTGGAGCAACTGTGGTAGTCGTTGGAAGAACTGTTGTGGTTGTTGGAGCAACAGTTGTAGTCGTTGGATTAGCAGTTGTGGTTGTTGGAGCAGCAGTTGTTGTCGTTGGAGCAACAGTTGTGGTTGTTGGAACAACTGTGGTAGTTGTTGGAGGAACTGTTGTGGTCGTTGGAGCAACTGTGATAGTTGTTGAAGGAACAGTTGTGGTTAAGGAAGCAACTGTTGTAGTCTTTGGAAGAACTGTTGTGGTCGTTGGAGCAACAGTTGTGGTTGTTGGAGCAACTGTGGTAGATGTTGGAGGAACTGTTGTGGTTGTTGGAGCAACAGTTGTGGTTGTTGGAGCAGCAGTTGTGGTTGTTGGAGCAGCAGTTGTTGTGGTTGGATGAACTGTTGTGGTCGTTAGAGCAACTGTGGTAGTTGTTGGAGGAACTGTTGTGGTTGTTGGAGCAACTGTGGTAGTCGTTGGAAGAACTGATGTGGTCGTTGGAGCAACAGTTGTGGTTGTTGGAACAACTGTGGTAGTTGTTGGAGGAACTGTTGTGGTTGTTGGAGTAACAGTTGTGGTTGTTGGAGCAGCAGTTGTTGTGGTTGGAGGAACTGTTGTGGTCGTTGGAGCAACAGTTGTGGTTGTTGGAGCAACTGTGGTAGTCGTTGGAAGAACTGTTGTGGTTGTTGGAGCAAAAGTTGTGGTTGTTGGAGCAATAGTTGTTGTGGTTGGAGGAACAGTTGTGGTCGTTGGAGCAACAGTTGTGGTTGTTGGAGCAACTGTGGTTGTCGTTGGAGGAACTGTTGTGGTTGTTGGAGCTACAGTTGTAGTGGTTGGAGCAACAGTTGTGGTTATTTGAGCCACAGTTGTGGTCGTTGGACCAACTGTGGTAGTTGTTGGAGCAACAGTTGTAGTCGTTGGAGCAACAGTTGTGGTTGTTGGAGCAACTGTGGTAGTTGTTGGAGGAACTGTTGTGGTAGTTGGAGGAACTGTTGTCGTCGTTGAAGCAACAGTTGTGGTTGTTGGTGCAACTGTGATAGTCGTTGGAGGAACTGTTGTGGTCGTTGGAGCAACAGTTGTGGTTGTTGGAGCAACTGTGGTAGTCGTTGGAAGAACTGTTGTGGTCGTTGGAGCAGCAGTTGTGGTTGTTGGAGCAGCAGTTGTTGTAGTTGGAGCAACAGTTGTGGTTGTTGGAGCAACTGTGGTAGTTGTTGGAGGAACTGTTGTGGTCATTGAAGCAACAGTTATGGTAGTTGGAGCAACTGTGGTAGTCGTTGGAAGAACTGTTGTGGTTGTTGGAGCAACAGTTGTGGTCGTTGGAGCAGCAGTTGTGGTTGTTGGAGCAACTGTGGTAGTCGTTGGAAGAATTGTTGTGGTTGTTGGAGCAACAGTTGTGGTCGTTGGAGCAGCAGTTGTGGTTGTTGGAGCAATTGTGGTCGTTTTTGGAGGAACTGTTGTGGTTGTTGGAGCAACTGTGGTAGTCGTTGGAAGAACTGTTGTGGTCGTTGGAGCAACAGTTGTGGTTGTTGGAACAACTGTGGTAGTTGTTGGAGGAACTGTTGTGCTTGTTGGAGCAACAGTTGTGGTTGTTGGAGCAGCAGTTGTTGTGGTTGGAGGAACTGTTGTGGTCGTTGGAGCAACAGTTGTGGTTGTTGGATCAGCCATTGTTGTGGTTGGAGGAACTGTTGTGGTCATTGGAGCAAAAGTTGTGGTTGTTGGAGCAACTGTGGTAGTCGTTGGAAGAACTGTTGTGGTTGTTGGAGCAACAGTTGTGGTCGTTGGAGCAGCAGTTGTGGTTGTTGGAGCAGCAGTTGTTGTGGTTGGAGCAACATTTGTGGTTGTTGGAGCAACTGTGGTAGTTGTTGGAGGAACTGTTGTGGTCGTTGAAGCAACAGTTGTGGTAGTTGGAGCAACTGTGGTAGTCGTTGGAGGAACTGTTGTGGTTGTTGGAGCAACAGTTGTGGTTGTTGGAGCAACTGTGGTAGTCGTTGGAAGAACTGGTGTGGTTGTTGGAGCAACAGTTTTGGTCGTTGGATTAGCAGTTGTGGTTGTTGGAGCAGCAGTTGTTGTCGTTGGAGCAACAGTTGTGGTTGTTGGAACAACTGTGGTAGTCGTTGGAAGAACTGTTGTGGTCGTTGGAGCAACAGTTGTGGTTGTTGGAGCAACTGTGGTAGTTGTTGGAGGAACTGTTGTGGTTGTTGGAGCAACAGTTGTGGTCGTTGGAGCAGCAGTTGTGGTTGTTGGAGCAGCAGTTGTTGTGGTTGGATGAACTGTTGTGGTCGTTAGAGCAACTGTGGTAGTTGTTGGAGGAACTGTTGTGGTTGTTGGAGCAACTGTGGTAGTCGTTGGAAGAACTGTTGTGGTCGTTAGAGCAACAGTTGTGGTTGTTGGAACAACTTTGGTAGTTGTTGGAGGAACTGTTGTGGTTGTTGGAGTAACAGTTGTGGTTGTTGGAGCAGCAGTTGTTGTGGTTGGAGGAACTGTTGTGGTCGTTGGAGCAACAGTTGTGGTTGTTGGAGCAACTGTGGTAGTCGTTGGAAGAACTGTTGTGGTTGTTGGAGCAAAAGTTGTGGTCGTTGGAGCAGCAGTTGTGGTTGTTGGAGCAATAGTTGTTGTGGTTGGAGGAACTGTTGTGGTCGTTGGAGCAACAGTTGTGGTTGTTGGAGCAACTGTGGTAGTCGTTGGAAGAACTGTTGTGGTTGTTGGAGCAACAGATGTGGTCGTTGGAGCAGCAGTTGTGGTTGTTGGAGCAGCAGTTGTTGTGGTTGGAGCAACAGTTGTTGTGGTTGGAGCAACAGTTGTGGTTGTTGGAGCAACTGTGGTAGTCGTTGGAAGAACTGTTGTGGTTGTTGGAGCAGCAGTTGTGGTTGTTGGAGCAGCAGTTGTTGTGGTTGGAGCAACAGTTGTGGTTGTTGGAGCAACTGTGGTAGTTGTTGGAGGAACTGTTGTGGTCATTGAAGCAACAGTTATGGTAGTTGGAGCAACTGTGGTAGTCGTTGGAAGAACTGTTGTGGTTGTTGGAGCAACAGTTGTGGTCGTTGGAGCAGCAGTTGTGGTTGTTGGAGCAACTGTGGTAGTCGTTGGAAGAATTGTTGTGGTTGTTGGAGCAACAGTTGTGGTCGTTGGAGCAGCAGTTGTGGTTGTTGGAGCAATTGTGGTCGTTGTTGGAGGAACTGTTGTGGTTGTTGGAGCAACTGTGGTAGTCGTTGGAAGAACTGTTGTGGTCGTTGGAGCAACAGTTGTGGTTGTTGGAACAACTGTGGTAGTTGTTGGAGGAACTGTTGTGCTTGTTGGAGCAACAGTTGTGGTTGTTGGAGCAGCAGTTGTTGAGGTTGGAGGAACTGTTGTGGTCGTTGGAGCAACAGTTGTGGTTGTTGGAGCAGCAGTTGTTGTGGTTGGAGGAACTGTTGTGGTTGTTGGAGCAACAGTTGTGGTTGTTGGAGCAACTGTGGTAGTTGTTGGAGGAACTGTTGTGGTTGTTGGAGCAACAGTTGTGGTCGTTGGAGCAGCAGTTGTGGTTGTTGGAGCAGCAGTTGTTGTGGTTGGAGGAACTGTTGTGGTCGTTGGAGCAACAGTTGTGGTTGTTGGAGCAACTGTGGTAGTCG
Organism: Paramisgurnus dabryanus; assembly: GCF_030506205.2. Classification (NCBI taxonomy): domain Eukaryota; kingdom Metazoa; phylum Chordata; class Actinopteri; order Cypriniformes; family Cobitidae; genus Paramisgurnus; species Paramisgurnus dabryanus. The sequence goes on from NC_133340.1 coordinate 217,926, forward strand.
TTGGAAGAACTGTTGTGGTCGTTGGAGCAACAGTTGTGGTTGTTGGAACAACTGTGGTAGTTGTTGGAGGAACTGTTGTGGTTGTTGGAGCAACAGTTGTGGTCGTTGGAGCAGCAGTTGTGGTTGTTGGACTAGCAGTTGTTGTGGTTGGAGGAACTGTTGTGGTCGTTGGAGGAACTGTTGTGGTCGTTGGAGCAACAGTTGTGGTTGTTTGAGCTACAGTTGTCGTGGTTGGAGCTACAGTTGTAGTGGTTGGAGCAACAGTTGTGGTTATAAGAGCCGCAGTTGTGGTCGTTGGACCAACTGTGGTAGTTGTTGGAGCAACAGTTGTAGTCGTTGGAGCAACAGTTGTGGTTGTTGGAGCAGCAGTTGTTGTGGTTGGAGCAACAGTTGTGGTTGTTGGAGCAACTGTGGTAGTTGTTGGAGGAACTGTTGTGGTAGTTGGAGGAACTGTTGTCGTCGTTGAAGCAACAGTTGTGGTTGTTGGTGCAACTGTGGTAGTCGTTGGAGGAACTGTTGTGGTCGTTGGAGCAACAGTTGTGGTTGTTGGAGCAACTGTGGTAGTCGTTGGAAGAACTGTTGTGGTCGTTGGAGCAGCAGTTGTGGTTGTTGGAGCAGCAGTTGTTGTGGTTGGAGCAACAGTTGTGGTTGTTGGAGCAACTGTGGTAGTTGTTGGAGGAACTGTTGTGGTCGTTGAAGCAACAGTTGTCGTAGTTGGAGCAACTGTGGTAGTCGTTGGAGGAACTGTTGTGGTTGTTGGAGCAACAGTTGTGGTTGTTGGAGCAACTGTGGTAGTCGTTGGAAGAACTGTTGTGGTTGTTGGAGCAACAGTTGTGGTCGTTGGAGCAGCAGTTGTGGTTGTTGGAGCAACTGTGGTAGTCGTTGGAAGAATTGTTGTGGTTGTTGGAGCAACAGTTGTGGTCGTTGGAGCAGCAGTTGTGGTTGTTGGAGCAACTGTGGTAGTCGTTGGAAGAACTGTTGTGGTCGTTGGAGCAACAGTTGTGGTTGTTGGAGCAACTGTATTAGTCGTTGGAAGAACTGTTGTGGTTGTTGGAGCAACAGTTGTGGTCGTTGGAGCAGCAGTTGTGGTTGTTGGAGCAACTGTGGTAGTTGTTGGAAGAATTGTTGTGGTTGTTGGAGCAAAAGTTGTGGTCGTTGGAGCAGCAATTGTGGTTGTTGGAGCAACTGTGGTCGTTGTTGGAGGAACTGTTGTGGTCGTTGAAGCAACTGTGGTAGTTGTTGGAGGAACTGTTGTGGTCGTTGGAGCAATTGTGGTAGTCGTTGGAAGAACTGTTGTGGTCGTTGGAGCAACAGTTGTGGTTGTTGGAGCAACTGTGGTAGTTGTTGGAGGAACTGTTGTGGTTGTTGGAGCAACAGTTGTGGTCGTTGGAGCAGCAGTTGTGGTTGTTGGAGCAGCAGTTGTTGTGGTTGGAGGAACTGTTGTGGTCGTTGGAGCAACAGTTGTGGTTGTTGGAGCAACAGTTGTGGTCGTTGGAGGAACTGTTGTGGTCGTTGGAGCAACAGTTGTGGTTGTTTGAGCTACAGTTGTCGTGGTTGGAGCTACAGTTGTAGTGGTTGGAGCAACAGTTGTGGTTATAAGAGCCGCAGTTGTGGTCGTTGGACCAACTGTGGTAGTTGTTGGAGCAACAGTTGTAGTCGTTGGAGCAACAGTTGTGGTTGTTGGAGCAGCAGTTGTTGTGGTTGGAGCAACAGTTGTGGTTGTTGGAGCAACTGTGGTAGTTGTTGGAGGAACTGTTGTGGTAGTTGGAGGAACTGTTGTCGTCGTTGAAGCAACAGTTGTGGTTGTTGGTGCAACTGTGGTAGTCGTTGGAGGAACTGTTGTGGTCGTTGGAGCAACAGTTGTGGTTGTTGGAGCAACTGTGGTAGTCGTTGGAAGAACTGTTGTGGTCGTTGGAGCAGCAGTTGTGGTTGTTGGAGCAGCAGTTGTTGTGGTTGGAGCAACAGTTGTGGTTGTTGGAGCAACTGTGGTAGTTGTTGGAGGAACTGTTGTGGTCGTTGAAGCAACAGTTGTCGTAGTTGGAGCAACTGTGGTAGTCGTTGGAGGAACTGTTGTGGTTGTTGGAGCAACAGTTGTGGTTGTTGGAGCAACTGTGGTAGTCGTTGGAAGAACTGTTGTGGTTGTTGGAGCAACAGTTGTGGTCGTTGGAGCAGCAGTTGTGGTTGTTGGAGCAACTGTGGTAGTCGTTGGAAGAATTGTTGTGGTTGTTGGAGCAACAGTTGTGGTCGTTGGAGCAGCAGTTGTGGTTGTTGGAGCAACTGTGGTAGTCGTTGGAAGAACTGTTGTGGTCGTTGGAGCAACAGTTGTGGTTGTTGGAGCAACTGTATTAGTCGTTGGAAGAACTGTTGTGGTTGTTGGAGCAACAGTTGTGGTCGTTGGAGCAGCAGTTGTGGTTGTTGGAGCAACTGTGGTAGTTGTTGGAAGAATTGTTGTGGTTGTTGGAGCAAAAGTTGTGGTCGTTGGAGCAGCAATTGTGGTTGTTGGAGCAACTGTGGTCGTTGTTGGAGGAACTGTTGTGGTCGTTGAAGCAACTGTGGTAGTTGTTGGAGGAACTGTTGTGGTCGTTGGAGCAATTGTGGTAGTCGTTGGAAGAACTGTTGTGGTCGTTGGAGCAACAGTTGTGGTTGTTGGAGCAACTGTGGTAGTTGTTGGAGGAACTGTTGTGGTTGTTGGAGCAACAGTTGTGGTCGTTGGAGCAGCAGTTGTGGTTGTTGGAGCAGCAGTTGTTGTGGTTGGAGGAACTGTTGTGGTCGTTGGAGCAACAGTTGTGGTTGTTGGAGCAACTGTGGTAGTCGTTGGAAGAACTGTTGTGGTCGTTGGAGCAACAGTTGTGGTTGTTGGAACAACTGTGGTAGTTGTTGGAGGAACTGTTGTGGTTGTTGGAGCAACAGTTGTGGTTGTTGGAGCAACTGTGGTAGTCGTTGGAAGAACTGTTGTGGTTGTTGGAGCAACAGTTGTGGTCGTTGGAGCAGCAGTTGTGGTTGTTGGAGCAGCAGTTGTTGTGGTTGGAGCAACAGTTGTTGTGGTTGGAGCAACAGTTGTGGTTGTTGGAGCAACTGTGGTAGTCGTTGGAAGAACTGTTGTGGTCGTTGGAGCAGCAGTTGTGGTTGTTGGAGCAGCAGTTGTTGTGGTTGGAGCAACAGTTGTGGTTGTTGGAGCAACTGTGGTAGTTGTTGGAGGAACTGTTGTGGTCATTGAAGCAACAGTTATGGTAGTTGGAGCAACTGTGGTAGTCGTTGGAAGAACTGTTGTGGTTGTTGGAGCAACAGTTGTGGTCGTTGGAGCAGCAGTTGTGGTTGTTGGAGCAACTGTGGTAGTCGTTGGAAGAATTGTTGTGGTTGTTGGAGCAACAGTTGTGGTCGTTGGAGCAGCAGTTGTGGTTGTTGGAGCAATTGTGGTCGTTGTTGGAGGAACTGTTGTGGTTGTTGGAGCAACTGTGGTAGTCGTTGGAAGAACTGTTGTGGTCGTTGGAGCAACAGTTGTGGTTGTTGGAACAACTGTGGTAGTTGTTGGAGGAACTGTTGTGCTTGTTGGAGCAACAGTTGTGGTTGTTGGAGCAGCAGTTGTTGTGGTTGGAGGAACTGTTGTGGTCGTTGGAGCAACAGTTGTGGTTGTTGGAGCAGCAGTTGTTGTTGTTGGAGGAACTGTTGTGGTCGTTGGAGCAACAGTTGTGGTTGTTGGAGCAACTGTGGTAGTTGTTGGAGGAACTGTTGTGGTTGTTGGAGCAACAGTTGTGGTCGTTGGAGCAGCAGTTGTGGTTGTTGGAGCAGCAGTTGTTGTGGTTGGAGGAACTGTTGTGGTCGTTGGAGCAACAGTTGTGGTTGTTGGAGCAACTGTGGTAGTCGTTGGAAGAACTGTTGTGGTCGTTGGAGCAACAGTTGTGGTTGTTGGAACAACTGTGGTAGTTGTTGGAGGAACTGTTGTGGTTGTTGGAGCAACAGTTGTGGTCGTTGGAGCAGCAGTTGTGGTTGTTGGACTAGCAGTTGTTGTGGTTGGAGGAACTGTTGTGGTCGTTGGAGGAACTGTTGTGGTCGTTGGAGCAACAGTTGTGGTTGTTTGAGATACAGTTGTCGTGGTTGGAGCTACAGTTGTAGTGGTTGGAGCAACAGTTGTGGTTATAAGAGCCGCAGTTGTGGTCGTTGGACCAACTGTGGTAGTTGTTGGAGCAACAGTTGTAGTCGTTGGAGCAACAGTTGTGGTTGTTGGAGCAGCAGTTGTTGTGGTTGGAGCAACAGTTGTGGTTGTTGGAGCAACTGTGGTAGTTGTTGGAGGAACTGTTGTGGTAGTTGGAGGAACTGTTGTCGTCGTTGAAGCAACAGTAGTGGTTGATGGTGCAACTGTGGTAGTCGTTGGAGGAACTGTTGTGGTCGTTGGAGCAACAGTTGTGGTTGTTGGAGCAACTGTGGTAGTCGTTGGAAGAACTGTTGTGGTCGTTGGAGCAGCAGTTGTGGTTGTTGGAGCAGCAGTTGTTGTGGTTGGAGCAACAGTTGTGGTTGTTGGAGCAACTGTGGTAGTTGTTGGAGGAACTGTTGTGGTCGTTGAAGCAACAGTTGTCGTAGTTGGAGCAACTGTGGTAGTCGTTGGAGGAACTGTTGTGGTTGTTGGAGCAACAGTTGTGGTTGTTGGAGCAACTGTGGTAGTCGTTGGAAGAACTGTTGTGGTTGTTGGAGCAACAGTTGTGGTCGTTGGAGCAGCAGTTGTGGTTGTTGGAGCAACTGTGGTAGTCGTTGGAAGAATTGTTGTGGTTGTTGGAGCAACAGTTGTGGTCGTTGGAGCAGCAGTTGTGGTTGTTGGAGCAACTGTGGTAGTCGTTGGAAGAACTGTTGTGGTCGTTGGAGCAACAGTTGTGGTTGTTGGAGCAACTGTGGTAGTTGTTGGAGGAACTGTTGTGGTTGTTGGAGCAACAGTTGTTGTCGTTGGAGCAGCAGTTGTGGTTGTTGGAGCAGCAGTTGTTGTGGTTGGAGGAACTGTTGTGGTCGTTGGAGCAACTGTGGTAGTTGTTGGAGGAACTGTTGTGGTTGTTGGAAGAACTGTTGTGGTCGTTGGAGCAACAGTTGTGGTTGTTGGAGCAACTGTGGTAGTCGTTGGAAGAACTGTTGTGGTTGTTGGAGCAACAGTTGTGGTCGTTGGAGCAGCAGTTGTGGTTGTTGGAGCAACTGTGGTAGTTGTTGGAAGAATTGTTGTGGTTGTTGGAGCAAAAGTTGTGGTCGTTGGAGCAGCAGTTGTGGTTGTTGGAGCAACTGTGGTCGTTGTTGGAGGAACTGTTGTGGTCGTTGAAGCAACTGTGGTAGTTGTTGGAGGAACTGTTGTGGTCGTTGGAGCAATTGTGGTAGTCGTTGGAAGAACTGTTGTGGTCGTTGGAGCAACAGTTGTGATTGTTGGAGCAACTGTGGTAGTTGTTGGAGGAACTGTTGTGGTTGTTGGAGCAACAGTTGTGGTCGTTGGAGCAGCAGTTGTGGTTGTTGGAGCAGCAGTTGTTGTGGTTGGAGGAACTGTTGTGGTCGTTGGAGCAACAGTTGTGGTTGTTGGAGCAACTGTGGTAGTCGATGGAAGAACTGTTGTGGTCGTTGGAGCAACAGTTGTGGTTGTTGGAACAACTGTGGTAGTTGTTGGAGGAACTGTTGTGGTTGTTGGAGCAACAGTTGTGGTTGTTGGAGCAACTGTGGTAGTCGTTGGAAGAACTGTTGTGGTTGTTGGAGCAACAGTTGTGGTAGTTGGAGCAGCAGTTGTGGTTGTTGGAGCAGCAGTTGTTGTGGTTGGAGCAACAGTTGTTGTGGTTGGAGCAACAGTTGTGGTTGTTGGAGCAACTGTGGTAGTCGTTGGAAGAACTGTTGTGGTCGTTGGAGCAGCAGTTGTGGTTGTTGGAGCAGCAGTTGTTGTGGTTGGAGCAACAGTTGTGGTTGTTGGAGCAACTGTGGTAGTTGTTGGAGGAACTGTTGTGGTCATTGAAGCAACAGTTATGGTAGTTGGAGCAACTGTGGTAGTCGTTGGAAGAACTGTTGTGGTTGTTGGAGCAACAGTTGTGGTCGTTGGAGCAGCAGTTGTGGTTGTTGGAGCAACTGTGGTAGTCGTTGGAAGAATTGTTGTGGTTGTTGGAGCAACAGTTGTGGTCGTTGGAGCAGCAGTTGTGGTTGTTGGAGCAATTGTGGTCGTTGTTGGAGGAACTGTTGTGGTTGTTGGAGCAACTGTGGTAGTCGTTGGAAGAACTGTTGTGGTTGTTGGAGCAACAGTTGTGGTTGTTGGAACAACTGTGGTAGTTGTTGGAGGAACTGTTGTGCTTGTTGGAGCAACAGTTGTGGTTGTTGGAACAGCAGTTGTTGTGGTTGGAGGAACTGTTGTGGTCGTTGGAGCAACAGTTGTGGTTGTTGGAGAAGCAGTTGTTGTGGTTGGAGGAACTGTTGTGGTCGTTGGAGCAACAGTTGTGGTTGTTGGAGCAACTGTGGTAGTTGTTGGAGGAACTGTTGTGGTTGTTGGAGCAACAGTTGTGGTCGTTGGAGCAGCAGTTGTGGTTGTTGGAGCAGCAGTTGTTGTGGTTGGAGGAATTGTTGTGGTCGTTGGAGCAACAGTTGTGGTTGTTGGAGCAACTGTGGTAGTCGTTGGAAGAACTGTTGTGGTCGTTGGAGCAACAGTTGTGGTTGTTGGAACAACTGTGGTAGTTGTTGGAGGAACTGTTGTGGTTGTTGGAGCAACAGTTGTGGTCGTTGGAGCAGCAGTTGTGGTTGTTGGACTAGCAGTTGTTGTGGTTGGAGGAACTGTTGTGGTCGTTGGAGGAACTGTTGTGATCGTTGGAGCAACAGTTGTGGTTGTTTGAGCTACAGTTGTCGTGGTTGGAGCTACAGTTGTAGTGGTTGGAGCAACAGTTGTGGTTATAAGAGCCGCAGTTGTGGTCGTTGGACCAACTGTGGTAGTTGTTGGAGCAACAGTTGTAGTCGTTGGAGCAACAGTTGTGGTTGTTGGAGCAGCAGTTGTTGTGGTTGGAGCAACAGTTGTGGTTGTTGGAGCAACTGTGGTAGTTGTTGGAGGAACTGTTGTGGTAGTTGGAGGAACTGTTGTCGTCGTTGAAGCAACAGTAGTGGTTGATGGTGCAACTGTGGTAGTCGTTGGAGGAACTGTTGTGGTCGTTGGAGCAACAGTTGTGGTTGTTGGAGCAACTGTGGTAGTCGTTGGAAGAACTGTTGTGGTTGTTGGAGCAGCAGTTGTGGTTGTTGGAGCAGCAGTTGTTGTGGTTGGAGCAACAGTTGTGGTTGTTGGAGCAACTGTGGTAGTTGTTGGAGGAACTGTTGTGGTCGTTGAAGCAACAGTTGTCGTAGTTGGAGCAACTGTGGTAGTCGTTGGAGGAACTGTTGTGGTTGTTGGAGCAACAGTTGTGGTTGTTGGAGCAACTGTGGTAGTCGTTGGAAGAACTGTTGTGGTTGTTGGAGCAACAGTTGTGGTCGTTGGAGCAGCAGTTGTGGTTGTTGGAGCAACTGTGGTAGTCGTTGGAAGAATTGTTGTGGTTGTTGGAGCAACAGTTGTGGTCGTTGGAGCAGCAGTTGTGGTTGTTGGAGCAACTGTGGTAGTCTTTGGAAGAACTGTTGTGGTTGTTGGAGCAACAGTTGTGGTCGTTGGAGCAGCAGTTGTGGTTGTTGGAGCAACTGTGGTAGTCGTTGGAAGAATTGTTGTGGTTGTTGGAGCAACAGTTGTGGTCGTTGGAGCAGCAGTTGTGGTTGTTGGAGCAATTGTGGTCGTTGTTGGAGGAACTGTTGTGGTTGTTGGAGCAACTGTGGTAGTCGTTGGAAGAACTGTTGTGGTCGTTGGAGCAACAGTTGTGGTTGTTGGAACAACTGTGGTAGTTGTTGGAGGAACTGTTGTGCTTGTTGGAGCAACAGTTGTGGTTGTTGGAGCAGCAGTTGTTGTGGTTGGAGGAACTGTTGTGGTCGTTGGAGCAACAGTTGTGGTTGTTGGAGCAGCAGTTGTTGTGGTTGGAGGAACTGTTGTGGTCGTTGGAGCAACAGTTGTGGTTGTTGGAGCAACTGTGGTAGTTGTTGGAGGAACTGTTGTGGTTGTTGGAGCAACAGTTGTGGTCGTTGGAGCAGCAGTTGTGGTTGTTGGAGCAATTGTGGTCGTTGTTGGAGGAACTGTTGTGGTTGTTGGAGCAACTGTGGTAGTCGTTGGAAGAACTGTTGTGGTTGTTGGAGCAACAGTTGTGGTTGTTGGAACAACTGTGGTAGTTGTTGGAGGAACTGTTGTGCTTGTTGGAGCAACAGTTGTGGTTGTTGGAGCAGCAGTTGTTGTGGTTGGAGGAACTGTTGTGGTCGTTGGAGCAACAGTTGTGGTTGTTGGAGAAGCAGTTGTTGTGGTTGGAGGAACTGTTGTGGTCGTTGGAGCAACAGTTGTGGTTGTTGGAGCAACTGTGGTAGTTGTTGGAGGAACTGTTGTGGTTGTTGGAGCAACAGTTGTGGTCGTTGGAGCAGCAGTTGTGGTTGTTGGAGCAGCAGTTGTTGTGGTTGGAGGAATTGTTGTGGTCGTTGGAGCAACAGTTGTGGTTGTTGGAGCAACTGTGGTAGTCGTTGGAAGAACTGTTGTGGTCGTTGGAGCAACAGTTGTGGTTGTTGGAACAACTGTGGTAGTTGTTGGAGGAACTGTTGTGGTTGTTGGAGCAACAGTTGTGGTCGTTGGAGCAGCAGTTGTGGTTGTTGGACTAGCAGTTGTTGTGGTTGGAGGAACTGTTGTGGTCGTTGGAGGAACTGTTGTGGTCGTTGGAGCAACAGTTGTGGTTGTTTGAGCTACAGTTGTCGTGGTTGGAGCTACAGTTGTAGTGGTTGGAGCAACAGTTGTGGTTATAAGAGCCGCAGTTGTGGTCGTTGGACCAACTGTGGTAGTTGTTGGAGCAACAGTTGTAGTCGTTGGAGCAACAGTTGTGGTTGTTGGAGCAGCAGTTGTTGTGGTTGGAGCAACAGTTGTGGTTGTTGGAGCAACTGTGGTAGTTGTTGGAGGAACTGTTGTGGTAGTTGGAGGAACTGTTGTCGTCGTTGAAGCAACAGTAGTGGTTGATGGTGCAACTGTGGTCGTCGTTGGAGGAACTGTTGTGGTCGTTGGAGCAACAGTTGTGGTTGTTGGAGCAACTGTGGTAGTCGTTGGAAGAACTGTTGTGGTTGTTGGAGCAGCAGTTGTGGTTGTTGGAGCAGCAGTTGTGGTTGTTGGAGCAGCAGTTGTTGTGGTTGGAGCAACAGTTGTGGTTGTTGGAGCAACTGTGGTAGTTGTTGGAAGAACTGTTGTGGTCGTTGAAGCAACAGTTGTCGTAGTTGGAGCAACTGTGGTAGTCGTTGGAGGAACTGTTGTGGTTGTTGGAGCAACAGTTGTGGTTGTTGGAGCAACTGTGGTAGTCGTTGGAAGAACTGTTGTGGTTGTTGGAGCAACAGTTGTGGTCGTTGGAGCAGCAGTTGTGGTTGTTGGAGCAACTGTGGTAGTCGTTGGAAGAATTGTTGTGGTTGTTGGAGCAACAGTTGTGGTCGTTGGAGCAGCAGTTGTGGTTGTTGGAGCAACTGTGGTAGTCTTTGGAAGAACTGCTGTGGTCGTTGGAGCAACAGTTGTGGTTGTTGGAGCAACTGTGGTAGTCGTTGGAAGAACTGTTGTGGTTGTTGGAGCAACAGTTGTGGTCGTTGGAGCAGCAGTTGTGGTTGTTGGAGCAACTGTGGTAGTCGTTGGAAGAATTGTTGTGGTTGTTGGAGCAACAGTTGTGGTCGTTGGAGCAGCAGTTGTGGTTGTTGGAGCAATTGTGGTCGTTGTTGGAGGAAATGTTGTGGTTGTTGGAGCAACTGTGGTAGTCGTTGGAAGAACTGTTGTGGTCGTTGGAGCAACAGTTGTGGTTGTTGGAACAACTGTGGTAGTTGTTGGAGGAACTGTTGTGCTTGTTGGAGCAACAGTTGTGGTTTTTGGAGCAGCAGTTGTTGTGGTTGGAGGAACTGTTGTGGTCGTTGGAGCAACAGTTGTGGTTGTTGGAGCAGCAGTTGTTGTGGTTGGAGGAACTGTTGTGGTCGTTGGAGCAACAGTTGTGGTTGTTGGAGCAACTGTGGTAGTTGTTGGAGGAACTGTTGTGGTTGTTGGAGCAACAGTTGTGGTCGTTGGAGCAGCAGTTGTGGTTGTTGGAGCAGCAGTTGTTGTGGTTGGAGGAACTGTTGTGGTCGTTGGAGCAACAGTTGTGGTTGTTGGAGCAACTGTGGTAGTCGTTGGAAGAACTGTTGTGGTCGTTGGAGCAACAGTTGTGGTTGTTGGAACAACTGTGGTAGTTGTTGGAGGAACTGTTGTGGTTGTTGGAGCAACAGTTGTGGTCGTTGGAGCAGCAGTTGTGGTTGTTGGACTAGCAGTTGTTGTGGTTGGAGGAACTGTTGTGGTCGTTGGAGGAACTGTTGTGGTCGTTGGAGCAACAGTTGTGGTTGTTTGAGCTACAGTTGTCGTGGTTGGAGCTACAGTTGTAGTGGTTGGAGCAACAGTTGTGGTTATAAGAGCCGCAGTTGTGGTCGTTGGACCAACTGTGGTAGTTGTTGGAGCAACAGTTGTAGTCGTTGGAGCAACAGTTGTGGTTGTTGGAGCAGCAGTTGTTGTGGTTGGAGCAACAGTTGTGGTTGTTGGAGCAACTGTGGTAGTTGTTGGAGGAACTGTTGTGGTAGTTGGAGGAACTGTTGTCGTCGTTGAAGCAACAGTTGTGGTTGTTGGTGCAACTGTGGTAGTCGTTGGAGGAACTGTTGTGGTCGTTGGAGCAACAGTTGTGGTTGTTGGAGCAACTGTGGTAGTCGTTGGAAGAACTGTTGTGGTCGTTGGAGCAGCAGTTGTGGTTGTTGGAGCAGCAGTTGTTGTGGTTGGAGCAACAGTTGTGGTTGTTGGAGCAACTGTGGTAGTTGTTGGAGGAACTGTTGTGGTCGTTGAAGCAACAGTTGTCGTAGTTGGAGCAACTGTGGTAGTCGTTGGAGGAACTGTTGTGGTTGTTGGAGCAACAGTTGTGGTTGTTGGAGCAACTGTGGTAGTCGTTGGAAGAACTGTTGTGGTTGTTGGAGCAACAGTTGTGGTCGTTGGAGCAGCAGTTGTGGTTGTTGGAGCAACTGTGGTAGTCGTTGGAAGAATTGTTGTGGTTGTTGGAGCAACAGTTGTGGTCGTTGGAGCAGCAGTTGTGGTTGTTGGAGCAACTGTGGTAGTCGTTGGAAGAACTGTTGTGGTCGTTGGAGCAACAGTTGTGGTTGTTGGAGCAACTGTGGTAGTCGTTGGAAGAACTGTTGTGGTTGTTGGAGCAACAGTTGTGGTCGTTGGAGCAGCAGTTGTGGTTGTTGGAGCAACTGTGGTAGTTGTTGGAAGAATTGTTGTGGTTGTTGGAGCAAAAGTTGTGGTCGTTGGAGCAGCAGTTGTGGTTGTTGGAGCAACTGTGGTCGTTGTTGGAGGAACTGTTGTGGTCGTTGAAGCAACTGTGGTAGTTGTTGGAGGAACTGTTGTGGTCGTTGAAGCAACTGTGGTAGTCGTTGGAAGAACTGTTGTGGTCGTTGGAGCAACAGTTGTGGTTGTTGGAGCAACTGTGGCAGTTGTTGGAGGAACTGTTGTGGTTGTTGGAGCAACAGTTGTTGTCGTTGGAGCAGCAGTTGTGGTTGTTGGAGCAGCAGTTGTTGTGGTTGGAGGAACTGTTGTGGTCGTTGGAGCAACAGTTGTGGTTGTTTGAGCTACAGTTGTCGTGGTTGGAGCTACAGTTGTAGTGGTTGGAGCAACAGTTGTGGTTATATGAGCCGCAGTTGTGGTCGTTGGACCAACTGTGGTAGTTGTTGGAGTAACAGTTGTAGTCGTTGGAGCAACAGTTGTGGTTGTTGGAGCAGCAGTTGTTGTGGTTGGAGCAACAGTTGTGGTTGTTGGAGCAACTGTGGTAGTTGTTGGAGGAACTGTTGTGGTAGTTGGAGGAACTGTTGTTGTCGTTGAAGCAACAGTTGTGGTTGTTGGTGCAACTGTGGTAGTCGTTGGAAGAACTGTTGTGGTCGTTGGAGCAGCAGTTGTGGTTGTTGGAGCAACTGTGGTAGTCGTTGGAAGAACTGTTGTGGTCGTTGGAGCAGCAGTTGTGGTTGTTGGAGCAGCAGTTGTTGTGGTTGCAGCAACAGTTGTGGTTGTTGGAGCAACTGTGGTAGTTGTTGGAAGAACTGTTGTGGTCGTTGGAGCAACAGTTGTGGTTGTTGGAGCAACTGTGGTAGTTGTTGGAGGAACTGTTGTGGTTGTTGGAGCAACAGTTGTGGTCGTTGGAGCAGCAGTTGTGGTTGTTGGAGCAGCAGTTGTTGTGGTTGGAGGAACTGTTGTGGTCGTTGGAGCAACTGTGGTAGTTGTTGGAGGAACTGTTGTGGTTGTTGGAGCAACTGTGGAAGTCGTTGGAAGAACTGTTGTGGTCGTTGGAGCAACAGTTGTGGTTGTTGGAACAACTGTGGTAGTTGTTGGAGGAACTGTTGTGCTTGTTGGAGCAACAGTTGTGGTTGTTGGAGCAGCAGTTGTTGTGGTTGGAGGAACTGTTGTGGTCGTTGGAGCAACAGTTGTGGTTGTTGGAGCAGCAGTTGTTGTGGTTGGAGGAACTGTTGTGGTCGTTGGAGCAACAGTTGTGGTTGTTGGAGCAACTGTGGTAGTCGTTGGAAGAACTGTTGTGGTTGTTGGAGCAACAGTTGTGGTCGTTGGAGCAGCAGTTGTGGTTGATGGAGCAGCAGTTGTTGTGGTTGGAGCAACATTTGTGGTTGTTGGAGCAACTGTGGTAGTTGTTGGAGGAACTGTTGTGGTAGTTGGAGGAACTGTTGTCGTCGTTGAAGCAACAGTTGTGGTTGTTGGTGCAATTGTGGTAGTCGTTGGAGGAACTGTTGTGGTCGTTGGAGCAACAGTTGTGGTTGTTGGAGCAACTGTGGTAGTCGTTGGAGAAACTGTTGTGGTCGTTGGAGCAACTGTGGTAGTTGTTGGAGGAACTGTTGTGGTTGTTGGAGCAACTGTGGAAGTCGTTGGAAGAACTGTTGTGGTCGTTGGAGCAACAGTTGTGGTTGTTGGAACAACTGTGGTAGTTGTTGGAGGAACTGTTGTGCTTGTTGGAGCAACAGTTGTGGTTGTTGGAGCAGCAGTTGTTGTGGTTGGAGGAACTGTTGTGGTCGTTGGAGCAACAGTTGTGGTTGTTGGAGCAGCAGTTGTTGTGGTTGGAGGAACTGTTGTGGTCGTTGGAGCAACAGTTGTGGTTGTTGGAGCAACTGTGGTAGTCGTTGGAAGAACTGTTGTGGTTGTTGGAGCAACAGTTGTGGTCATTGGAGCAGCAGTTGTGGTTGATGGAGCAGCAGTTGTTGTGGTTGGAGCAACATTTTTGGTTGTTGGAGCAACTGTGGTAGTTGTTGGAGGAACTGTTGTGGTAGTTGGAGGAACTGTTGTCGTCGTTGAAGCAACAGTTGTGGTTGTTGGTGCAATTGTGGTAGTCGTTGGAGGAACTGTTGTGGTCGTTGGAGCAACAGTTGTGGTTGTTGGAGCAACTGTGGTAGTCGTTGGAGAAACTGTTGTGGTCGTTGGAGCAGCAGTTGTGGTTGTTGGAGCAACTGTGGTAGTTGTTGGAGGAACTGTTGTGGTCGTTGAAGCAACAGTTGTGGTAGTTGGAGCAACTGTGGTAGTCGTTGGAGGAACTGTTGTGGTTGTTGGAGCAACAGTTGTGGTTGTTGGAGCAACTGTGGTAGTCGTTGGAAGAACTGTTGTGGTTGTTGGAGCAACAGTTGTGGTCGTTGGAGCAGCAGTTGTGGTTGTCGGAGCAACTGTGGTAGTCGTTGGAAGAATTGTTGTGGTTGTTGGAGCAACAGTTGTGGTCGTTGGAGCAGCAGTTGTGGTTGTTGGAGCAATTGTGGTTGTTGTTGGAGGAACTGTTGTGGTCGTTGAAGCAACAGTTGTGGTTGTTGGTGCAACTGTGGTAGTCGTTGGAGGAACTGTTGTGGTCGTTGGAGCAACAGTTGTGGTTGTTGGAGCAACTGTGGTAGTTGTTAGAGGAACTGTTGTGGTAGTTGGAGGAACTGTTGTCGTCGTTGAAGCAACAGTTGTGGTTGTTGGTGCAACTGTGGTAGTCGTTGGAGGAACTGTTGTGGTCGTTGGAGCAACAGTTGTGGTTGTTGGAGCAACTGTGGTAGTCGTTGGAGAAACTGTTGTGGTCGTTGGAGCAGCAGTTGTGGTTGTTGGAGCAACTGTGGTAGTTGTTGGAGGAACTGTTGTGGTCGTTGAAGCAACAGTTGTGGTAGTTGGAGCAACTGTGGTAGTCGTTGGAGGAACTGTTGTGGTTGTTGGAGCAACAGTTGTGGTTGTTGGAGCAACTGTGGTAGTCGTTGGAAGAACTGTTGTGGTTGTTGGAGCAACAGTTGTGGTCGTTGGAGCAGCAGTTGTGGTTGTTGGAAAAACTGTGGTAGTCGTTGGAAGAATTGTTGTGGTTGTTGGAGCAACAGTTGTGGTCGTTGGAGCAGCAGTTGTGGTTGTTGGAGCAATTGTGGTTGTTGTTGGAGGAACTGTTGTGGTCGTTGAAGCAACAGTTGTGGTTGTTGGAGCAACTGTGGTAGTCGTTGGAGAAACTGTTGTGGTTGTTGGAGCAACAGTTATGGTCGTTGGAGCAGCAGTTGTGGTTGTTGGAGATGCAGTTGTTGTGGTTGGAGCAACAGTTGTGGTTGTTGGAGCAACTGTGGTAGTTGTTGGAGGAACTGTTGTTGTTGTTGGAGCAACTGTGGTAGTCGTTGGAAGAGCTGTTGTGGTCGTTGGAGCAACAGTTGTGGTTGTTGGAGCAACTGTGGAAGTCGTTGGAGGAACTGTTGTGGTTGTTGGAGCAACAGTTGTGGTCGTTGGAGCAGCAGTTGTGGTTGTTGGAGCAGCAGTTGTTGTGGTTGGAGGAACTGTTGTGGTCGTTGGAGCAACTGTGGTAGTTGTTGGAGGAACTGTTGTGGTTGTTGGAGCAACTGTGGAAGTCGTTGGAAGAACTGTTGTGGTCGTTGGAGCAACAGTTGTGGTTGTTGGAACAACTGTGGTAGTTGTTGGAGGAACTGTTGTGGTTGTTGGAGCAGCAGTTGTTGTGGTTGGAGGAACTGTTGTGGTCTTTGGAGCAACAGTTGTGGTTGTTGGAGCAGCAGTTGTTGTGGTTGGAGGAACTGTTGTGGTCGTTGGAGCAACAGTTGTGGTTGTTGGAGCAACTGTGGTAGTCGTTGGAAGAACTGTTGTGGTTGTTGGAGCAACAGTTGTGGTCGTTGGAGCAGCAGTTGTGGTTGTTGGAGCAGCAGTTGTTGTGGTTGGAGGAACTGTTGTGGTCGTTGGAGCAACTGTGGTAGTTGTTGGAGGAACTGTTGTGGTTGTTGGAGCAACTGTGGAAGTCGTTGGAAGAACTGTTGTGGTCGTTGGAGCAACAGTTGTGGTTGTTGGAACAACTGTGGTAGTTGTTGGAGGAACTGTTGTGCTTGTTGGAGCAACAGTTGTGGTTGTTGGAGCAGCAGTTGTTGTGGTTGGAGGAACTGTTGTGGTCGTTGGAGCAACAGTTGTGGTTGTTGGAGCAGCAGTTGTTGTGGTTGGAGGAACTGTTGTGGTCGTTGGAGCAACA
Organism: Paramisgurnus dabryanus; assembly: GCF_030506205.2. NCBI lineage: Eukaryota > Metazoa > Chordata > Actinopteri > Cypriniformes > Cobitidae > Paramisgurnus > Paramisgurnus dabryanus. Next base: position 233,519 of record NC_133340.1, read on the forward strand.
GTTGTGGATGTTGGAGCAACTGTGGTAGTCGTTGGAAGAACTGTTGTGGTTGTTGGAGCAACAGTTGTGGTCGTTGGAGCAGCAGTTGTGGTTGATGGAGCAGCAGTTGTTGTGGTTGGAGCAACATTTGTGGTTGTTGGAGCAACTGTGGTAGTTGTTAGAGGAACTGTTGTGCTTGTTGGAGGAACTGTTGTCGTCGTTGAAGCAACAGTTGTGGTTGTTGGTGCAACTGTGGTAGTCGTTGGAGGAACTGTTGTGGTCGTTGGAGCAACAGTTGTGGTTGTTGGAGCAACTGTGGTAGTCGTTGGAGAAACTGTTGTGGTCGTTGGAGCAGCAGTTGTGGATGTTGGAGCAACTGTGGTAGTTGTTGGAGGAACTGTTGTGGTCGTTGAAGCAACAGTTGTGGTAGTTGGAGCAACTGTGGTAGTCGTTGGAGGAACTGTTGTGGTTGTTGGAGCAACAGTTGTGGTTGTTGGAGCAACTGTGGTAGTCGTTGGAAGAACTGTTGTGGTTGTTGGAGCAACAGTTGTGGTCGTTGGAGCAGCAGTTGTGGTTGTTGGAGAAACTGTGGTAGTCGTTGGAAGAATTGTTGTGGTTGTTGGAGCAACAGTTGTGGTCGTTGGAGCAGCAGTTGTGGTTGTTGGAGCAATTGTGGTTGTTGTTGGAGGAACTGTTGTGGTCGTTGAAGCAACAGTTGTGGTTGTTGGAGCAACTGTGGTAGTCGTTGGAGAAACTGTTGTGGTTGTTGGAGCAACAGTTATGGTCGTTGGAGCAGCAGTTGTGGTTGTTGGAGATGCAGTTGTTGTGGTTGGAGCAACAGTTGTGGTTGTTGGAGCAACTGTGGTAGTTGTTGGAGGAACTGTTGTTGTTGTTGGAGCAACTGTGGTAGTCGTTGGAAGAGCTGTTGTGGTCGTTGGAGCAACAGTTGTGGTTGTTGGAACAACTGTGGAAGTCGTTGGAGGAACTGTTGTGGTTGTTGGAGCAACAGTTGTGGTCGTTGGAGCAGCAGTTGTGGTTGTTGGAGCAGCAGTTGTTGTGGTTGGAGGAACTGTTGTGGTCGTTGGAGCAACTGTGGTAGTTGTTGGAGGAACTGTTGTGGTTGTTGGAGCAGCAGTTGTGGTTGATGGAGCAGCAGTTGTTGTGGTTGGAGCAACATTTGTGGTTGTTGGAGCAACTGTGGTAGTTGTTGGAGGAACTGTTGTGGTCGTTGAAGCAACAGTTGTGGTAGTTGGAGCAACTGTGGTAGTCGTTGGAGGAACTGTTGTGGTTGTTGGAGCAACAGTTGTGGTTGTTGGAGCAACAGTTGTGGTTGTTGGAGCAACTGTGGTAGTCGTTGGAAGAACTGTTGTGGTTGTTGGAGCAACAGTTGTGGTCGTTGGATTAGCAGTTGTGGTTGTTGGAGCAGCAGTTGTTGTCGTTGGAGCAACAGTTGTGGTTGTTGGAACAACTGTGGTAGTTGTTGGAGGAACTGTTGTGGTTGTTGGAGCAGCAGTTGTTGTCGTTGGAGCAACAGTTGTGGTTGTTGGAGCAACTGTGGTAGTTGTTGGAGGAACTGTTGTGGTCTTTGAAGCAACAGTTGTGGTTGTTGGAGCAACTGTGGTAGTTGTTGGAGGAACTGTTGTGGTCGTTGAAGCAACAGTTGTGGTTGTTGGAGCAACTGTGGTAGTCGTTGGAGGAACTGTTGTGGTCGTTGGAGCAACAGTTGTGGTTGTTGGAGCAACAGTGGTAGTCGTTGGAAGAACTGTTGTTGTTGTTGGAGCAACAGTTGTGGTTGTTTGAGCTACAGTTGTCGTGGTTGGAGCTACAGTTGTCGTGGTTGGAGCAACAGTTGTGGTTATTTGAGCCGCAGTTGTGGTCGTTTGACCAACTGTGGTAGTTGTTGGAGGAACTGTTGTGGTTGTTGGAGCAACTGTGGAAGTCGTTGGAAGAACTGTTGTAGTCGTTGGAGCAACAGTTGTGGTTGTTGGAGCAACTGTGGTAGTTGTTGGAGGAACTGTTGTTGTTGTTGGTGGAGCAACAGTTGTGGTTGTTTGAGCCGCAGTTGTGGTCGTTGGAGCAACTGTGGTAGTTGTTGGAGGAACTGTTGTAGTCGTTGGAGCCGCAGTTGTCGTGGTTGGAGCTACAGTTGTTGTGGTTGGAGCAACAGTTGTGGTAGTTTGAGCCGCAGTTGTGGTCGTTGGAGCAACTGTGGTAGTTGTTGGAGGAACTGTTGTAGTCGTTGGAGCTGCAGTTGTGGTGGTTGGAGCAACTGTGGTAGTTGTTGGAGGAACTGTTGTAGTCGTCGGAGCAACAGTTGTGGTTGTTGGAGCAACTGTGGTAGTTGTTGGAGGAACTGTTGTGCTCGATGGAGCAACAGTTGTGGTTGTTGGAGAAACAGTTGTGGTCGTTAGAGCAACAGTTTTGGTTATTGGTGCAACAGTTGTGGTTGTTGGAGCAACTGTGGTAGTTGTTGGAGGTACTGTTGTGGTCGTTGGAGCAACAGTTGTGGTCGTTGGACCAACTGTGGTAGTTGTTTGAGTAACAGTTGTGTATGTTGAAGCAGATGTTGTGCTTGCATAAGCTCCTCCACACAATGCGCACCAAATACATACTATTTGAAAAAAAAAAACATTTCTTCAGTTGTATATAACTATGTGTTCTAAATTTAATTCCTTATTTCTACTTAATGAACAAAAATGATTTAATATGCGATTTTTAATGAATGTTTTATAAGGGTAGATTTTTTTTGACATTCTTTATTTTCCTACACTAAACCATATATTGAAATATATATATATACATTTTTTATTCATATTATACATATTATATAAATACAAGTACATAGTGCATAAAGGTTCACTTACATATGGTGACGAAATTTTTTCTTTTGCCATTATACTTTGAAATAAAGGACCTGCCAAAATAAATTAAAAATAAATAATTTGTAAAATGCATTAGTTTCATTTGACAGTGTTTCCCACACACTGAGTTTACTTAAGTGGGCTGCCCTTGTATATTATCAACCGCCCAAATATATCTGGGATCACATTTTGTGTTTTTTTGCTCTTCCGTGATAATGACACTCTTTGACAATGACATTGATAAGCAATGACAAGCATATCATGTCTCTCCCATTGAGTTCAGTGTGCTTTCGTGTGCTCTCTGTTTTTCAAAAAATTGGGTGCATCGCGAAACTAGCAGCCCAGATTAATGCTGCGTGGAAACATTCATTTTAAGTACTCTTCTATACTGTATCAAAGTAGGCTTCAAGATTAGTGATTATTTTATTCCAAATTCCTAATCAACCTGCCTTATGTAACTTCAGTTATTGGATTATAGCAAACATTATTTGCCTATTTTTGGATAAGCGAAGTTAAAGTGTCATTGTCAAAATTTGTTATGTTACAGATTCAAAAAAATAATACAGACAACAACGCTTAGATTTAAAAATTGTTTATAAAGCTGCCATAAATTTTGAAAAATATGTATGTAAAAATAAAGTGTGTAATCTTTGCAAACCAACGCTTTGTTTGTCTGTCTGTGTTGAAAACCTCAAGCACAGTAAGTAATTTTAGCCAAATTAATCCTCCCGATTTAATGCTTCTGTATCACATGTCTATTTCGATTTTAAGTGATGAATCCATGTTTTCCATTATTCCCAAAACGAATCTTTCCTGATACAGTTTTGAAACAAACCCATAAGAACACTAACGTTGTTTTTGCGGCACTGCTTTAGCATATGCCAATCAAACATATCCATTTATAACTTATATTATACTTTGTGCATTTCTCAATGCACATGATTTAATTATATTCCTAGTTCATTAATAATAAATATTAATAACGATGCATGACTCTTATCATAAAAAGCTGAAATTAAAGTGTTTCTAAGTCATTTAAAACATTTTTATGCTTTTTTATGCCAATTCATTGTCAATTTAAAAGACTGCAGTTTCAGATAAATATTTAATTGTTTTGTTCACAAACTAAAACAATACTGAAAGGTCACATATTACTAGTTGTTTGTCACACGTTTGTCAGCCTTTTCCCCCGGCCACCACCACAAGTATATTTCAGATCAGCTTTGTTTGAGGATTCAAAAAGAAAGTGGATGCAGGCACAAAAGGAAGGTTTTACATTTTTGGTGGTTGGTTTTGGCAGCATTTTGAGGTCTCACTGGATGGCATTACAAGTGCATGTGGTCCATAGTTAAGATTGTGTAAGTTTAACTGGATTGCATACGATGCTGCGCAGACCAAACAGCAAATTATATCACATACTATATTTTATTAGAAAAATATATAGCCTATAACATAAACTCCTTATTAGTTAATGTTTATAATAGTTTGTGATGTGTTTGCGCGTAACATTACTTTTGTTGTGTTTTAAATGATTTTTTTTTAAATAAGCAAATAATTTCATAAGCTCATGTCTTCTCTACTGCATAATAATATGTCTATAACACGAAAAACAATACTGAAAACATTTAATAGTAGTTTATGTTTAGTATGGTTTGTTTATATAACTTACAAACAATGTGTTGAATGAGAAGCATAAGTTAGCCTACTGCTGCTGTCGGTTCGCGTGAAGCTTGATGTGTCGCCATAAAAACTCAAATAAGTCGTTTAAAAATTGCCCTTTAAAAAAAAACTCACACCAGGGACAGTTGTGACATTTTAAACCATCAACTGAAAAGGTTAAAAACAAGATGTCTCTGTATATTCCATGTATTAAACACTCGACTGACTGTCCCACTGTATATATACAGTGTTTAATACATGTTTAATACTGGTATGCCTCTGTTCTTTATATTTGCGCATTGAAGACCCGTCACCCCAGAGGAACAGCTTGAAACGATTGAATATATCTTCATGTGATATATCAGGAGGACACTTCTTAATTTCATCCTCACAAGGCTCATACATGAAATTAAGACCGACCGTAATCATCACGGAAAACGCCGGTTCTGGTTCAGTGACAGTAGGCCCTACGGAAGTCGCACCCATAATTTGCGCAAAGCGTCATGGGGCGTAGGAATTGTGCTGATAGAGAATTTAGCATTTGTATGTTAACATTCATCCATTTTAAAATGTTAAAGTGTTGTAAGGCAGTTCTGTGAACGCAAACAGTTCATAAAGAAATCAGATGGGGTAATTTTTAACCCAGAATGTGTTCTGTCCAATATTTACCCATTATGGGTCAAAAATAACCCAGCCATTTTTAAAGTGTAGGCTATTGTAAAATTATGTAGGTCCATCCTATTTCACCAAGGTCCCCTCAGTTAAATTTCTGGCCTCGCCACTGCGCGGGACAAACATTATCGACCAACCCCATCCTTCCTCTGCTACTGAACAAAAACATAAAAGTTAATATAGCGTGTCGATTACTAAATATAACACCTCGTGCTACCACAATATGAATACGCATTGATTAAACAGATTAAGCAACCAAAGAACATAAGTGCTTCCAAAGCGCCATCATGCGGTCATATTTAAAACAACCACTGGCGTATTCAACCTTCGGTTGGGCTAATTTTACCTCAAGAGATGGTACAAATGAATGACCTGTTGAACTAATGTACTGTTCACTGCATATGAATTTTCCGTTTCGTTTTAACTTGTATTTTGAATAAGGCATTGAATTGTGATGTGTTTTAGCATTGTGTTTTAGAAAATGTCCTAAAATGAACTAACTCTGTTTTGCCTCTTAACTTTAATATAATTGTTATTTATAGATACTGTCAAACTGTAATTCATCATGATTTATTACTTCAATGTTTGATCACAAGTAATTTCACTGATTTAAGTAGGTAATGATATTATTAATACAAACATACAAATATTTGTCCTCATTCTTTACTTTTAACTGTGTATTATAGCCTACAGTTTTTATCTAAAATTTAGGCAATGTTATGTTAATATAGTCAACGAACATGTTTTCATTAATTTTAATTATCTAGTTATCTAGACCAGTCTGCCCCTCTTAAGCTCATACATCAAGCTACGCCTGTGGGTTTTTTTTACAATTTTTAAAATTAATGTAATTTTTAAAATTTACACATTTTATTTTTTTAATTATTGTGCTAGTACTGTTAATGAACATAGCCTTATTATCAAATCAATTATCAGCTTTGTTTTTACTAAAAAAAATTGACGAAGGCCTGGTTTCACAGACAAGGCTTAGTTAAAACCAGGACCTTAGTTTAATAAAAATGTTTAAAGCATCTTTTATAAACATGTATTAGAAAAAGACGATACTGTGTAACCAAGACAACTCAATGGCACTGGGATATTTTAAGATCTGTACGTGCAGTTTATTTTCAGTTGAGACAGCTCAATCGTGTTTTAGTCTAGAACAGGGGTGGGCATTCCTGGTCCTGGAGAGCCACTGTCCTGCAAGGTTTAGCTCCCACTCTAATCAAACATAACTTAAAAAAACTAATTAAACAGAACTTAAAAAACTAATTTAAGGCTGCAGGATGACTTGGAAATTACTTGTAGGTGTGTTTGATTAGGACTGGAGCTAAACTTTGCAGGACAATGGCCTTCCAGGACCAGGGATGCCTACCCCAGGTCTAGGACTACTCTTAAGCCTTTTGTGAAATGCGGAGTTAATGCTTCTCAAACTGTGGGCCGCCAGATGGCGCCAGAAGGGCCATTATTTTATTTTTAAATTTACCGTTTAATGAGACATCAGAAAAACATTCTACCAAACAACATATCAGACATTTCATCATTGTATAATTTAATACTTATGTTCAATTCCAATTCCAAGTTTATGATTGTTTTTGGGTGCACCTAGTAACATTAGTCATTTTGCATCATTAATAAAAGTCAAGGTATGGCTTGTCAAGACATCAGCCAATCGTAGTCTCGTTTTATTTTATTCCAGAGTGATTACTGTGTTATCCGAGGTTGTGTTGATTTGTAGTTTTTTGTCTAAATGTTGTCTAAATGGTGGTTCTATAAAGCGCCTTTAACACCCGAAGAACCTTTCTGCTTCAAAAAAGGTTCTTGTGGCGAATAAAGGTCCTTCAGATTATGTAAAAATGTGGAAGAATTGACTAAATAGTTATTTGAGGAACCAGAAATGGTTATTCTAGGACTATGGCAGCGCTGTTCAAACACCTTAATTTTTAAGAGTGTATTACTAAACTTAAAACACAAATGGATGATTTATTTAATACTTATGGTATGTTTTTTTCAAAAATAATTGTGTTTAAAGGTAGTTTATTAAGCATTTTAAAATATACTGTTTGAGGACGTCAGGCTATTAGTGCTTTTAATGCAAGGTACAGTTACTGATGCTTCATTTCATACATAGAGATCATTATTTTCAACTTTTCTTGTCACAACATAAATACTGTTGTTGCCATGAGTCAGTTTCGATGATTTTGCAATAATTATAAAATGATAAAAATTGTAATTTTAATTGTAAAAACTTTAAAAAGAAGCAAACCTGCGTTTAATTTATGTAAGAATGCCAAAGCCCAGACACGAAGTTGATAAGTAGCTACAGTACAAAGACATGTATAGAAAATTATCTCTCAAAGTGTCGCGACGCAGAGCTAAAAAAAGCTTAAGGTTAGACAGTTTTTTATTTAGCTTCACCGGAGCGGCGCTAAGCAAGTACAAAACAAAATAATGCGCTTATACGCATGCGTTCACGTTTATAAAGAGAAATGCCTTAAAAATGAACTTCACATTTTTTAATAGATCTAAATAATTTACAATACCTGCTACACCCTAGCACATATAATGATATTTGTCAGCATTATTTTTACTGAAAGAAAAATATTTGTGGGACCCTGTAAGTGTATTTTTACTTCTTATATGGGGGTCCCTCCCTACTGCCCCCAGCCCAATTCGAACACTGATTCCAGGTGCCAACGATTTTTCTCTAAACATATTCAATTAATCAATCAAGCAATCAGTGGATCGATCAATAACTTTGTAAGCATAAACATGTCTCTTTTAAAAACTCGGTAAAATGGTAAAATTCAGAAGGCAAAGGACGCATTACAATAAGTAGGAGTTACTGACGATGGATAATAATGATGGATGAACACATTTGAGATCACTAGATGCAATAATTGTGATTTTAATGGTTTGTTTGGGTATTCCCTGTGACCTTGAATTTATTTGACAGAAAACAAATAATTGTGGGAATCTTTAGCCTACAATTTTACCTTCTTAAAACTACCAAATGTTTAATTACATGTATAAACGAAGTAAAACATACAGTCCACAAAGACGACAGAACAAACAGAAGAATCTGAAAATGCATTAAATGATCAGCTTATTCAAACAGAATGTATAGCTATTCCTAGTCCTATAGCTCTAAATGTAGGCACGGAGACAATGTTATGTCAAGTATTGTCTTAAATAAATAAATAACAATGCAAAGATTAAAGATAAGGATTTGATAAACAATTTAAGATTTTTCTCTACTGTTAGTAACCTACCTTGTATCGCTGTTCAAATTCATAACCACACGGACTAACAGGTTTTATTGCCCTTGCAGAGCGTCCTGTGATGTCCTCGTAGAGTTAAATTAGCAAACTAGGGAGAAGAAAGTTTAGATGCTAGTTTAAACGTTGACATTTGTAAGGTGTGGTAATTTGGTGACTGATCGCTTTAGCGTGCATACCGAAGCACGGACGGTGTTATTCTTTTTCCTGTCAACAATACAGGGTGTATATCCAAACAATGCGTATTAGCTAATGTTGAACTCCATTCAATAAGAATCAGATATTTGTCTGATACAATATTTCATTTCAACGACCGTATCTGACATCTGTCTTTTTTTTGTTTTGTACTCAACACACTGTGCTACATAAACTGTGGTTTTAAATAAGATTGTTTAATATAAATCATACTAAATTCGTTTTTAATACAGTGTGTTTTATTATGTTCTCTTCAAAGTGTAATAACTAATTTACAATATATATGTGGTATACAATACCACAATTATCAATGATTCACATCTGATGTGTTGATATAATGTAAAAAAAAAAATGACGGAGATTATGAAACTGATATTCATGTATGTTGTGTAATTGACGGGGAATACCGTATCATCTTTTTGATGACTTGAGGCAGATGCAATAGGATTTAGTATTGACCAGATAAAAAATGAAATACCGTTTCGCTTCATGATGACACTAACAAGTAATTTGTTATATTCTTTTGCTAAAAAAAGGTCAAGTATTCACAGGTAAGAAAAAATATTCACACGTAGCCGATACATTTTCTTTATTTCTTGAATAAATCATTGGGTGCGAACTGAGTTTCACAATAACTTTTCATATAAGCATATCCAAATACATACACAGTGATTGTTATCATGCATCAATATTGCTTTCAATTGTCAATGTTTTTGTTCTAATGTCATTGGGTGTGTCCATTACACATTTAGGTCCCACAGGGTGATACTTATAGACACAGCATTGTACATTTAACAAGAGCGATTTTTCTGTACGTTAATATACACATACTGTAGCTACGTTTTATTGTTTTATTATTTATTACTTATAATAGCATAGATTCTGTGTCCCATTTTCCACAATTCTACACTTGAAAAAGCTTGTCAAACAAATAAATAATCTTGTCTGGTAGAGAATTGACTAAAACGCTTAGATGTTTACCCGGTAAAGTTAAGTTCATCATAGTAAATAGAAATAAATCATTAAAACCGCATTTTAACCCTAACCAAAATAATAAAAGCAGGCAATACAGATCACTTGCTAGTTATTGCTTTCATTCAGTTTTCTACACATGTTTGTCTGATTTTGTTTAGTTACTTTGTTCTTAATAAGACTTGTAGTGTTATAGCTGAGGATATTTTCAACAACATTTTCAAAACATGTTTGCTTATAATGGCATGAATGTGGCACTTAAATAGGGTAAATGGAAAGATAAAATAACTTGCTAATATTCTATAGAATCTTAAAGCTATTTTAAAGCTTGAAAAAAGAAGTTGAAATAAAATATATAATTTTGTTGCCATTAAAGGTATTAAAGAAATTATTAAAAATTGTATTTTTGTTATTTCACTTCATAACTCTTCATTTTTATTGAACCATAGACCAGGTTGAAATATTTTGACTTTGTTCATAACTAAAAAAATTTGGAATGAGTTGAGCTCATTCATATTGTTCAGTTTAAGTCATGGACATCTTATAATTATCAAGATATGTATTCACCTATTGTCATGGCACACCCATTGTCGCATAACAGGTCTTTATTTATTTGTAATTTCGAATTGCAACACAGCCTATGGCCCTACAGTGGGAGCCTTTGGTGCTGCACAGTAAAAGTAAAAAATTTTTGGGAATGCTTGCCTAAATATATCATAAACCGATAATTTTACTTGTGTCAGATATTACTAGTGTAAATATCATACATTGCAACATGTCTAAAAGTTTTGCTATTTCACCCATTATTTCAATAAAACCATGAAGCATGCAAACATATTATGTAGTGGTTAGCAAATAAAAATAATTGCATTGACCGTGACACTGAAGAAAGTGGCTGTGAGATTCATTGCACTTGTTGAGACTTCTATCTTTTCTGATACAGGACACATAAATGAAAAAACCCACCCAAAATAATGATGCTACGAGCTATCACAGACAGATATACTCCTATAAATTTGGAAGCCATAACAAAACATGACATAAAATGAAAGTAAATGTTGTGGTGATATCAGATGCGATCCAGTGGCTCTGGTTTGTCAGTCTGAAGTTGTGAGGCAAGTTTCTCATATTACTTTAATAAGTAAGTCTAAAATAACAAAAAAGGTCTTGGTATAGAGGGAGTTCTTTTCCTTGACTGTTGTTTGGTCAAAGGCACAGGTGAGAAAGAGGAGGGAGTGTAAGGTAAGAAAAGACAGTATAAAGGGTAACGACAATCACTTCAAAGGAACATATTTTAGTGGGTGGAAGTTTATGACAAGAGAATGACAGCAGGAATGACATTGAGCATTCATTACGTAAAACAGCAGCTATAAAAAAATAAAGGTGGATTCTGTTTTCATTTCAGTATTTCAAAATCGCATATTAAAAACACAGCACTTTTTAATATTTGTATTAGGAATGGTATTATATTAGTTCTTCCAACTGTTAATTGGTGCTTAATCACTTAGCACTAGCTTTGGGTAGAAGGATAAAAATCAAATAATATAAGACAAAATCAGCGTAAGGCCTTTTCTAGATTTTGTTGATATGAAAAAGGAATTTATTTACAAGGTGGTATATTCTTGAAGCCACTTGCATACTTGTAGTTACATATACAAAATATAAAAAAATGTATCAAAGTCTCTTGGGAAATATTTAAACTTTACCAATCAACGTAAAGAAACATAAAGTCCTATTAAAAAAACAAATCATAAATATTCTGTTCTCTTTCCTTCAACAAACATGTTCATTTAATATTAACAATTTAATCATGCTTATCATATGATCATTTTAAAAATCATTTCACACTTCTAATTGTTTAATATGTTTGCATTGTTGGATGCTTCAGATTTTTCCTGTTTGAGTTGTTGACGTATGTGTTTATGAATGCATTTGAATTTCTTAAAATAAATATATGAAATGTTCTATGTACTGAAACGTCTGAAGGCGTAGAAACCGGTTCAGCATAATTCTATAGCAATTCAAAAGAGTTATTCTGTATTAATAACTATACAGCATGCAATATATTGTTAATGTAACTAGTGGGTCTAGTGGGGGGGCTGCATGAAAATAGCACTAAAAGTGGTTTACTGGCTCGTAATCATAGGGAAACCACTGTAAGTGCTGTAAAGCAGCCATATAGAACTCACTGATCTGTATAAATTACTTGATTGGGCATGATTTCACAATATTGAAGCCATGCACCACGCCTCCCTACTGGTATGCATAAACATTCTAATAAATTATTAGGACATATTTTCGATTATACAACCATACTTTACCAGTCACTGTTTTTATATCTGAAGTCTCGCTGTTTATTTTTACAACACAAATGTCCTTAGCATGTACATGGTTATTTATTTAAAGTTATATTCAGTTATATTCTTTGATATATAACGATTTAATTAATAACGTGTATAACTGCATTTATCCAATGATCACAACTACCTAAACTTAGGTAGTTGGATTCTGCGTGAAAATAAAAAACAGTACAGTGGCATCCAGTGACTTAGGAAGAATTTCCTTGATTGATGTTCCAGACTGAGAGGTTTTAAACATTCATTCCTAAAATGAAAATCACACTAGCAAGTAATGATCATCATCAAAAGAAAACACAAAAGCGAAACATCAGGCTGCCTTCTAGGCTAACAACTTCAGTCTCCAGCAAAAATTAAGCAACCTTATTTATAGGCTTTATTTTCTAAACGTGAATTTTGTCAGCGTTCTGGACAAGGGCGTATCATTGGAAAGGCATGGCATGCATAGCCTCCCCCCATTTTGATAAACAGGCCCACCTTTATTATAATTTATAGTATTGTTATTTTATTGCTTTAAGTATAATTACAAAGATGACCACCATTTAAAATGTTTAAATAAAGAAAATGTGATTTTGGATGAAGCTTAATGACTTTGATTGACATCTGTGTTGCAATTGACCCTTCTCCGGAAGCTTGATTGACAGGTGACCTGACCAATAATACCACCGATATTATGTGTTCTTGTTGCTATGGACCCTTTTCACACTTTTGCTTTAGCAGAAGTTGTCATAGTTGGGTAAAGGCAACTATGGCAAGGCTGAGGTGTATGTGCATTCATTTTAAAGTGTCAAAAAAAAACTAGATTTCAAATTGTTGTTGTTAGAATTGCAATATATAAATGAGGTGGTGAAAATCAAAAGAAAAACATTTGTCAAATTCTTTGTCTTGTATCATTTTTAAAGAATCGCTTTATGTGTAAGGAAACCACAACTGGATTTATTTCAGTTTAGTAATTTGTTTTTCTTCTTTCCAGTTATATTGTTCTGTAAGTTATATCATCACACATTTCTAATATTTTAATAAAGTAAGAAAAGTGAAATGGTGCATGTTTTCACATTCCCTGAAAATTTGTACGTTTTTACCTTTACGTTTGAATTGATCTCCTTGTCCAAATGAATGAATCAACTGTTAACAAAACTTGAGAAATCCTAACTCAAGAAAGGCGTACAGTAGTGATATTACGCACTGCCTGAAAATAGTCACCTTGGTTACTTTCAATAGCAGGAAACTATTTAAGTAAAAACCTATGTAACTACATAAGAGTCAAGTTTTAAATAGGAAAAATATCAAAACTTGTTTTTGTGCGATGCTAATGGTCTAATCAGATTCAATGAATTATGCTAAGCTATGCTAAAAGTGAGACCGCCAGATCCGGAGATCGACTGTATGGAATCCAAAACAGTAAAAATCGAATGTTTAACTATAGGGGAGCTGGAAAATGACCATAAAGTGTTACCTATATTTTGTTCTGTAATTACAATTTATATTCATGTGTTGTATTATAAAGGTCATGGTGCGATGGGAAAAAGAGTCTAATTGCTATAAGCCTAAAGTAAAGTGTACTAAAGTTTTAGAACTTAGAACATAAGCTGCCTTTCTCTTGGAGGTGTGCCTTTACCAGCAAACTTCTGGATATTTTACCTGGTGCCATTTAAGGTAACATGAACCTGACCAAACAAATTTTTTTTAGCTTTAGCTATAATTTTATGACTCTTTTGTTCTACTGGTGAATAAGGTGCATTGACAAAAGACTCAAGGAAGCATTATGTACTCAGAAACTTTCCACACCAGGGACGTGCACAGGATTTTTTAGGGGCAGTTGCTCTGACCTATATAAAGGGCACAATTTTTTTTTTTTAACTCACAGGCTATATGAAGGACTGAGAATAACAGGGTCTTTATTAAAATCAGCAAAAATGTTTGCCTAATGCCTACCAAAAAAAATGTAGCCTAGGCTGCTTGTCTGCAAGCTATGATAGCTAGCTGCTATCTGTCTGATTATTTAGGCTTAAACGTGGCAAACTCAGCCTGGATTTATGAAGATTTTAACAGAGGTGGAAAGAGTAGCCAAAAACTTTACTCAAGTAAAAGTACAAGTAACTAAATAAATAATTACTCAAGTAGAAGTAAAAAGTATGCAACACACACACACACACACACACACACACACACACACACACACACACACACACACACACACACACACACACACACACACACACACACACACACACACACACACACACACACACACACACACACACACACACACACACACACACACACACAATACAGTGCCCTCCATATTAGTCCATAAGTATCAGAACTGTAAAGACAAGATTTTTCTGTTTGCAGTGGAGACCAGAAATTGGTAAGATAAATATCAGTATGTCAGAAGTTTAGAATGTCACATTTTATTAACCTTTGTTTATGTTTCAACACATACGTATGCTTTACAGTAACAACAAAGAACATCAGCATTAAATGCTGACTTATGTTGTTGTACACAAATGCACATAAGTGAATCAAACTGATCAAACACATTTTATGCTTTTCATGTGTAAACAATCAGGATACAGCTCAGTGACCATTAAAAAATAATTATGTGACAGATTCTGTACTTTTGTCTCATGTTCATCTTTTAATGTTTAGACATTTCTTGACTCCACAACAAACAGAAGAATACTTATGAAGGGCACTTCTACAGTATGTGTAAAACTGCAACATACACAAACAGTACAGAAAAAAAGAATACAAACACAGAATAGACAAGCATTTCAAATTAACAAATTAACTCTAGTATCAATGTTGATGTAGCTTATATCTGAAATATCAGACAAGTAAACAGACAACAGTTTTGCATATGTATAAAGTTAGAAATCTCCTAAGATGGTCTGAGGACATTGACAGTTTACACTTACATAAAAATGATTTTAGACAAAACTCATGTTTTCTTACGTTGTCATGTGACGTGTGTTTTGTGAGAATCACTTACATCATATACAGTACAGTATACAGCGAATCAGACGAAAATCATCGATGGATTTTCTTCAATCTGTGCTACAATGCTTCTGGAGGTTGCACGCGTTTAACTGTGTCTGACGATGGATGAACCGGTCGCGTGTGTATGTAATGGCGAGTACATGTGTGAAGTTTTGCTTTTAGTTAAAAGATTGGTTAATTAATTTCCACGTCACCCAACACTGGTTATAATTTGCGAGTTTCTACATTTAAGAGTAAAACAGCTTCGGACGATTCCATTTTTGCAGCGATCTGAACCATTCATTCAAACTGATTCGCGAACCAATTTAAAACGTTTGGCCCATTTGCTTTGTAAAGAATCGACTCAAAAGACTCATTTATTTTCAACACTTTGTAAGGAATCGACTCAAATGAGTCATTAATTCGCGAATGCGCCAGAAACACAAGATAGCAATTTAAAAATAAAATACACATTTCGTAATTAATTAAAATACAGTAACGAAGGAACGCTGCATAGTGTAAACGAAGTAAAAGTACAATTTATTTTTTTCCACCTTGGAAGGGCAACTTGAGTGGAGAAGGGCATATGGGCAGTTGCCCGGGCAACCAGAGCAACCCCCCTGTGCACGTCCCTGAGCTACATTAAGTTGCTATGGAGATTTACTTTTTGCTGCTAGCATGCTCCAGAGCAGGCTAACAACCAGGCTACGATTAATCCTATGATTTATCTGCTAGTTCCGCTGTCAGTCCTATTAGATATTTATGTGGTGTTTTCCCAGACAGATTAGCTTAAACCAGGACTAGACCTTAGTTTAATTAAGAAATATAACTAGTTTTAACAAACATGTCTAACTAAAAACATTACTTGTGTGCATTTTGAGGCCAAACTAAGGGCACTGATGTATTTTAAGATATTTCAGTACAGGTTTTTTTTTCAGTTTGGACAGCTCTTACATTTATTTTAATCTAGGACTAGACTAATCCCTGTCCGGGAAACGGCCCCTAAGTGTTTCAAAGTCACTCCATGGTCTTCACAACACATGAATATAAACACCTCTCTGTTATTATTGGAACAACATACTTTTGTTGTTTTAACACATCGTGTGTTGTCCCTTTTATTTATTTGAACACAAAATCAACATGAAATGACACATAATCTATTTAAAAAAAAAACACATAGGGGTTGTTTAAACTACTTTTAACAAACATGCCTTACTAAAAACATTACTTGTGTGCATTTTGAGGCAAAAACAAAGGACACTAATGTATTTTAAGATATTATAAGATGTCAGGGCAAGTTGTTTTCAGTTTGGACAGCCCTTACATTGATTTTAGTCTAGGACTAGTCAAATCCCTGTCAGAGAACCCGCCCCAAAATGTGTTAAATAGGATAACACAAAAGATGGTGTTAAAAATGAACACATCCTTTTTTAAAGTGCAGTACATGTGTTCATCATCATTTTAATTACCCTGCATATACTGTATACAAAAAAGTTGCAAAGGCGGTTTTAATTAAGTACTTAATTAAGTAATTTTGTAGACAAGCATTCAAGCATGATGAATATTTGTCTGAGAGGTGCAGTTCTCAGGTTATGGCATTCTGTATTTGTGTAGGGTGCTGTGTCCAAAGATGCATGAACTGATTTTGCCAAGTGGTTGATGAAATTCACCCCAAACCCCAACCAAAGCCTAAAATGAGAGGGACATGATAAATGAAAAACATTGGTCTAGAAACAGCTAATCCTGGTTGTAAGCTTAAACTTAAAACAAAGTGTAAACTTATTTCTGAAATCTGATTGGTTGATTGAAATGTTGTCCCAGAGTCAACATTATGTTGCCCTGAGGACATCAACCACTTGGCACAATCAGAAGAGCCGTCCAGGCGATACAGTTACAAAGGACAGCGCAGAGCCGCGTTTTCGCTGTCCCACAGATGGTCTGCTTAGTGAGGCGATTCTTTGGCATGTTCCTTTATTCTGTTGGAGATGTAGAAATCCCCAATAAAGGCATAGTTGCTGCAAGAAATATCTAGCACTGAAATCACTTGCGCACAGATTCATCACCTTCCCTGGCCACAGAAGATTTGCCCATGGACATCAAGGATAAATTCTACAAGATTGCAAGTAATGGGTAGGTTTTTTCTGCAATCAAGTCACCAGACTGCCAAATGTTCTTTTACATAATCTTCTTGACTTGCTGCCAGGTCCTTTTTTGACATGTTTGACAAGGATAGTGAGATAATTGAAATAATTGAAAGATTAAACAGATACATGATAAAATAGATTATAAATAGAGCAAATTATCAGATTATAGATAAAATCAATTAGATAGAAACCCCAAATAAATATAAATAAAAGAGTAGATAGATGAGATAGATTAAATAGACAGATATGCGGTAAAGTGTTTGCATTTACTCTTTATGATACATTTCCTGAGTAGCATGCATGTCTACTGGCCACATTTAAGGCAAAGTGTACAGCTGTTTTTTTTTTCATGGAAATGATTTCCTTGAATTGTAATATTGGTTTAGCGGAGAACTGGTTTTTTTGACTATATACTTAGGCATTCATTCATTATTGCTGTACTTCACTATTAAAAAGATGGATATTACATCTGTGCACATTTACTTTTGTGTAATAACTGACCCAAATATGAGACTAATAACTTCTCCATTGTACAATTATACACAGACACACACACGCACACACATTTCCTGTGCATATTGTACTGTTTTCTGTGTTCAGTTGCAAACCTCAGTAACAGAAAAATGTAACCTGACAACAATACAGCCATACTACTGGAAACATTGAACAATGGATTGTACAACGTGAGGGCTGTGTCTTATATTGCTCCTGCGTCACATTATGTAAAACGCCCAGACTAAAAGATGGGGTGGAGCCGAAGCCTGCGGCAGTTTTTATATTAAATTTGAAGGGACTTAAGCGATCACAGATTTATGTGCATATTGTGGAAAAAAACAAAGGCGGCCAGGGAGGCAAATATATATATATATATATATATATGTGTGTGGGTGTGTGTGTGTTCAGGGTGTCATGTGTGTGGCTCATAATGTCAAAATATGTGTTTGGTGCATCATGTTAACCTATTTGCATAGTGTGTCTTGTCAAAACACGTGCCTGCCACATGTGCATCAAAATGAGTCATGATGTCTAGCAAGACACTTAATTAAAACTCTGATTCCACATGAGATTAAGTGAGTATCTATCAAACACAAAAAAACGTTTATTTTCCTTAGAAAAGAAGTTACAAGCTGTCACTAGAAGAAATCACAAATTTTAGGGGAACTGTGCAGAAATCTCTGGGGGCTTTGTATCCAGATTGCAGGGCACAACATTCTTTTCTTTGGCATCAACAAAGCTGACAATGTGATACATCACTCCTGTAAACAAAAGGATGGCAACAACAGCAGCAACAACATCAACAAACGGCTTTTGGGAACTAAACGCAACTAGACTTCCACACAGAATCAATAACATTTTAGAGTCATTTTTGAGTAGTTTATTTCTGACAACAATGGAAATAAATGACAAATATAAAATATCAAACACGTATCAACTATTACACTGAGCTAACGTTACTGTATAAAAGAAAAAAACAATTGCCTTGTCTTTAGCAAACCAAAACATTTTATTTTCAAAAGAGGTCAGATTAGCCAGACCGGCAAATATATACAGATATTAACTCTTTTGCCGCCATTGACGAGATATCTCGTACTGTATATCAATAGAAAACGCTTCCCTGCCAATGACGAGATTTTCCGTCTTTCCGCAATACCGCTATTATCTTTTCCGCAACTTTTTAAACCCGGAAGTATTGTCCTATGGCAAGCGGCTGCATGTCCGTGTCTGTGTTAAAGATCGCTCTGAATGGGATCTCTATGAAAAGTCCGTCACAAAAAATGGAATTATCTCTGCTTTTTGCTCAAAATGTGGTGTTTTTGCAGAAACCTACCCATATACAAAAGAACCACTGAAGGTGTTTGAAAGCAGAGGTTATTCTGTTCTTTCATTTGGTATATTGTATGTTTATATATTTAAAGAAGAACATTTTCTGGAAAGCATTAAACTTTGGTAAAATCATGAAAAACGCTGGCCTCGCCGGCAACTTTTTTTAAAAAACGCTGGCGGTGAAAGAGTTAACTTCGGTTCAGGGGCGTAACCTGATGAAACCCTGAAGCCTTATTGCATAACGAAAGTGCATTTAAAACTCGCACTGGCCAATGACGCTTAAGGGGGCAGAAAGGGGAAGGGCCACCTCAGCTATAATACGCACTGTCTGAGTGGCATGAATTCAGAATATATAACGACTCAGGGAGCCGAGGTTACGAAAGTAACTGGAAACGTTCCCTTTCAAGAATGGTCTCTCGGCATTGTGCCAGAAGCTGACATTATGGGAGATTGTATAACATAATGTCGCACTAGCAGCGAGAAGACTCAGACTCAGCGGAGCACACACAAGAATAAAAAATAAGCACAATCTCACAAGGCAGTAGCCAGCCAGGCCCCACCCGCATAAGGAATATAAACTACAAGCTTGCCACCATGCTAGTAAGGGTAGCAAGTAAGCATAATGTTAATAAAAATATAATACATACACCCAACGAACAGAGATAGATGTCAAAGGCTCAGTAAAGTTACAGTACCTGAAAGCATTCGGGAAGCCAAAGAAGACACATCTAGGCTGTAAAACCTAAAAAAAAATTGTTCTGAGATGACCAGCCAGCTGCCAAACAATTATTCTGAATATCTCGCCCTTAGATGGGCCAAAGAGGAGGCGATAGCTCTCGTCGAGTGGGTTCTAATGTTATTAGGACATTCCACATCCTGACTGTTGTATGCCAAAGTGATCGCATTCACTACCTAGTGAAAAAGTCTGTTTGGATTCCGACCATCCCTTTGAAGCACCACCATAACAGACAAAAAGCCAATCTGTCGATCATAAAAGCACTGAGCGCTCTGCATAAATTCTGGGAACAGCTCACTCTGAACAGCGAGGCAGTCTGATACTCACCCTTCTTAGAAATTTTACCACCAAGTCGTTCTTGCCTACCGAGTGCCCATCCACCAAAGTGTGAAATGCGGCAATGGAAGCAACATACACTTTCAGTATGTTAAAAGTCCAACCAGTACTATAGGAATGCCAACCAGTACTATAGGAATGCACAGGACAGTCTAGTGTGTTCTCCTCGAACCATTTAGCAAACACTGACATTTAAGGGCACAAATGCACCTGGTAGATGGGGCACGCAACAAGCAATAACCAATGAGTTAGGATGCTGCCTGTTGACGAGGACTGCACCACACTTCCATCATGGTCATGTCTCCCTGCAGCACGTGAGTGATGGGCACAGGAGAGAGCAGAAAGCTTGTGCCCTGCGCTGTGCTCCGAGACAGATCGCTGCATGGTAGTGAGGAATTTTGCTGCATGGTCAAAGAGAGGATATGAACGAGCTTGTCATAGGAAGACGTTGGGTTCTCTGCCTCCGAATGGGGCTCCGGGGACTGATCTCAGTTCCACTCTGGCACCGGCAGGAACATAGACTTGTCCTCCACCTCTGCAGCCCCAAAGGAAATGGACTTTGATGCTCCCGGTGCAGGACGCAGAAACTCAGCAGTGAACTGCACCCACGAGTGAGGTGGGGGGAATTCGCGTCAGAGGACCAAGGGCGATGTTGCCCCTGATGCGGGATCAACGATGTCACCGGCTTTTGGACACTTGCTTGAAGAAAGTTCATGCCTCTCAGTATGAAAGGGGAGGTGGCTCCGCCCCTTTCTGCCATCTTGAGGGTCATTGGCCAGCTCGGGTTTCAACTGCACTGGAGTTAAGCAATAAGGCTTCAGGGAAGATGTGATAGGAGGGAGAGCCGATAGTGTCAGCTTCTGACACAATGTTGAAATACCGTCCTCGAAAGTGAACTAACTGGATGAACTTTAAACAACAGAAGACAAAAATGGTAGAAAGGACCACTTGCTAGTTGCAAACTATTTCAACGCATACTAAAGTGATGTTTTGAGCAAAGAATACCTCGTCTTGGCTTCTTTGCAGAATTTATTTCCAAAATATAATTTTGACTATACGGGTGATTTGTTTGGCAAAGACTTGCAAAGCTGTAAGGTCTGCTTGTGATTTGGCTAGGTGATTTGTTATCCATATGCAATTGGATCTACTAGCAAAGTTAGGCAGATGTATTGGTACTTGAACTGTGCAGTTACGACACACTAAAGAGAAGATCTCATTCATAACTCCACTATGCACAGTAATAGGCTTTATGCCCAGCTGCACTACTTCCTAAACATCAGCCAGCTCCTTGTTTCCTGTCAGCCATTATTGGACAAACTGATTAATCCAGGTGTGTCCGATTATTGTTGTTGTGACTACTGAGGTCAGGCACACCTGGATTAATCTGTTTGTCCAATAATGGCTGACAGGAAACAAGGAGCTGGCTGAAGTTCAGGAGGTAGTGCAGCTGAGCATGAAGCCTATTGAGATTTAGGCCAGTGTAATTCCAAAAACGTGTCACATTAAACCATCCTTTTTGTGATATTCTGAAATAGCATTTAAGTTCAATTTTATTTATGTAGGACTCTTCACAATTGTGTAATTGTTCCAAAGTGGCTTTTAATTAAGAAAATCTCTTTTACCGAAGAAAATTTTAATTCCAGATACCTTTTTAACAATATGCATAGTGTAACACTTTAGTAAATGTGGTGCATCTCATTCTTCAACAATTTTTCACCAGTATTTAAAATCTGGCAGTTTTATTTGTCTCTCTGGTCTCATTTATGGAGAAATCACGCCACCTTGTGTCTCACTCTGATTTGGCATTTTATCAGGAATTACTTTTTTAGTATTCTCTGTCCTTTATTTGACAGGTTCAGTTTCTAGTTTTTATTTTCCAGTTCTACTTGATTGTCATTTGTCTTCTCACTGAAGTATTTCTTCACATACGTGGTGTTTCTTTTATGGTCACATAATATTATTTTCTAGACAAAAGAGTGTATGGAGCTTGGTTGAATAAAGTTGTCAGTCTCACCTCGTCTCGCTTTTCGTAGCATGGTTAAATCTGGCATGGTTTCTATTTTTAAAAAAAATTCTGCTGGGTTATTCCTAGTAGTGGTCAATAGTTCTATACAGTGAGACATACCTGTGGAGTTGCTACTTCCAGTCTAACACTTCCGCACCTCAATACATGCATTTTGCCTCTCCACTGCCCATTTTGGCATCGTTTTGACATGCTGAATACGATTCATCTAAAAAATTCTTAAAAATGAGCAGACATGAAAAGTGGGGTCCACAATTTGATCCCAAACCATGACAGCTGAAAATGTCCACCAGACACCCTTACGGAAGTTACCTTTGTTTTACTACAGTTAAAAAAAACATGGTTACTGTAGTAAAACCATAGTAACTACAAAATAACCAAGGTTTCGACAATCATGGTTTTCAAAAAACATAGTTAAACCATAGTTAGTGTAGTAAAACCATGGTTTTCCCCTACCCGTTTACATTCACTTAGGACATAACTGACTGTCTTTTCTCAACCAGGGGTGCGTTTCCAAAAGCATCGTTAGCCAACTACTGTCGTAAGTTTAGTAGTTACTGACAAAGTTCAACGATTTGGTGTTTTTCCAAAACCATCGTTCAAACGAACATTCCCAAGATGCATCGCAAAGTTGTGTGGTTAAACAACACTCTTCACCTGTTGTTAGAAGCATCGTTCCTTGTTATTAACATATTAAGACTTACGTTGATCATGTTTTTGAACAAAATAAGCAAAAAACATGTAGTACAATGTATATCCATCATTCTAAATATATTAAAATTTTATTTTACGTCTTTAGGTTTGTAAACAGAATTAAAGCGCTGCATTTGAAAACTGCGCATGTGCACAGTAATACGAGCTTTAAGACCCTGGGGAATCCTTGGGAGGAGTGACGTAAGAGGGAATTTGAGCATAAATTGAATATCTTGAAATTAAACAACAGATAAATAAATCACGATAACAAAATCAGTCTTCAGATGTAATATATGTTATTTACAGCAATAATCTGACATTAAATCGATTTGCAGAGATTAATTAATACTTCACCTCTCACGTGACATCATCAACTATGTTTTTTAAGGAGCATTTCACCCATAGAAACATTAATCTTTATTGAAAGTGCGTCATATTTGTAGTCGAAATGTAACATACATTTCGAATTTGTTGCCTATTTGACAGAGAAGATGGGTGTTTGTAGTCTCATCCCCTCAACAAAGATATTGGACTTCCTGCTTTCAATGATGCAAAATTATGATTTTTACATCATTGAAAGAAGGAAGTGCAACACTGAAATCTGTATTTCTCCTGTCTCAGCCGCAACTGAGGAAATTATGCATAACCATTCAAAAACATGACTGGGGTTCTAACTATACAAAGCTTAATGCAAATGGGTGAAGTGTCCCTTAAAACCAACATGGTTCAAACGACGAATGTGCGACAAAGATGGTGGTTTCGGGAAACGCACCCCAGACCTACATTTTGACAAGATGTGTATTTATTACTGTTGGTACACGAATCTGATTAGAATCATTCAGACAGTGCATCGCAGGCCCTTTACATGCCACAACTTAGTTTAAAGTTTTTTATTATATTAATGGGTACACATGCATTGAAAATCTTAACAGTACAAAGTACTCAAAATAAGAGAACTGTACTCAACCTGTTTATTCAACTTTATGTGTGTTCAATGATTTCAGAGTCATTTCAATCCCAGAGCCTTGCAAATGTGCTTAAAATAAGACTTGCTAGTGTTAAACATTCATTTATGTTGGAGATTTTATGTTGGAGAGTTTTTGTTTGTGTGTGTGTGTGTGTGTGTGTGTGTGTGTGTGTGTGTGTGTGTGCGTGCGTGCGTGCGTGCGTGCGTGTGTGGCCACGTTATTGAATGTTTCACACAAAAAAAATGGAATCACATGAAGATAGAGGAAGATATTATTGTAAATAAATAAGTTTAATTTTGTTCACTACATTGAAATATATGACATCAAATAAATTAATTATTAAGAGGAAAAAAATCAACAATAAATATTGTACAAATTACACAAGTATTAAATAAATAATTTAATTTCATTAGACAATACATCTTGGGAAAAATTATATTCAGTAAAATTTTGTGTAAATCCTGTCTGTCCAGCAAAACAGGATGAAAATAAATAGTGCATACTAAAAGCTCAAAGTTAACATGTTCATTACATAATTTAAATAACAACATTAATAATAATCAATGCATAATTAATAATATAAGAATAAGTGATTTCTTAGATATAGTTGTGCTTTACAGTTGCAAATAAAAGATCACTTTTTCTGTACATATTTTTCTTTGTTGTCTCTCAACGCTACTAGAAGATGCTGTGTCGAGTCGTGTACTGTACATTGTATGACTGTCTTCTGTGCCAACGTCGTCTAATTCGTGCACAGCAACCACAAAGCAGACACTAAAGAGAGAGAGAGAGAGAGAGAGAGAGAGAGAGAGAGAGCAAGAAAGAGAGAACATTAGACAATCTTTCTCAGTCAAAAACAATGAACTGTCAAAACTGTGTTTTATGATTAAAACAATCACAGTAAAGTTATTAAGTTATTATTAAATATATATATGTAATAACAACATATAATGTTTTTATTATAAATAGTCACTTCATAGACAATACACATATTTTACATTCTGTCATCAAGAAACTTACACAAAGGAGAATCCAGCAAGGTATAAGCATGATGGCTATAGCACAAGGAACAATTATAGCCACAACCCACGCTGCAGTAGTGCTGTTTTTCGGCCCAGTAGTGTTCACAACAGACGGAAATGTGGTTGTAGCAGTTGTGTTACTGGCTTCTTTAGACCAATGTTTTGGGGGAAAAAGAAATAGTGTTAATAAAAAAAATCAGAAACTCTCAAGGAATAATATAAAAATGCTGGGTTATTTTCAACCCACTATTGGGTCTAAAAAGGAATTAACCGTTGGGTTAAATTACCCCAGAACATTTTCATATTTGGTCCAACGAAAATAATCCAAAAAAATTTTAGAGTGTAAAGAGCTATTAATATTTAAACTGAATGCAGAACAACATACCAATATTAACAGTGATAAGTGCACTGAGAAAAGGACTGGGAAACTTGAAGTCTTTGTCTGAGAAAACATACTCGACATTGGCCTTAATCACAGTGGTATTACCCCTGGGGAAATTCAAAATAAACAGTGTTGAACATTAGGAGATAATTTAAAGTGATCACATCATCATTAATAATACTTGTTCTTTCACATCTCATTAAAATATGAAGTCATGACTTACGTAAAATTGGCGTCTTTGAACACAAATGGAGTGGCATTTGGGTCATTTAGGATCTCGTTCAGCTAAACAGGTTGGCAAAAAACACATTAATATTGTGTATTATTTATGATTATTAAATATGTTAATGATATTTATGATTGTTTTATGCTGGGTTTCATTTAATATATCTTAATTTCATATTGAAATTTAAATTGTACATTATTTCATATGCATTAGCAGTCTTTCAAATACTTTCAAACTTACCAATTTATTTATTGAATCTTGGATTATTTTATATGTGCCGTTCCTGAGTACAAGTTTCTCAGACATGGTGACATTGCTGATTTCAAATCCAAAATTGAGGGCATACGAATTATCAGAAATTTCTTGAAAAAAAAAACAGATCAGACATTAGTGCATGTACAAATCTCTTTATTGTAATATGCAGTTATTGTTTCCTGGTGACACAAACTTACTTATATAGGTGACATTCACAAAGCTCACAGGATCACTGAGTTTTTGTACTGTCAGGTCTCGTTTGCTTCTTAGACGTTTGTCCAGCAGATTGTTGGCTACCTGTAGAACAGCGCTCTCGCTTGGTATGGGGCCTCTCGTTATAAAAACAAGCCGGATGTAAATAATTGCTTTTCCAAGTCTGAAAAAGGTGAATCAAAATAATTTTGAGAAAGAAAATAAACGGAAACAAAGCCAGTTTATTTGAGTATGCAAGTAAACTTTTTGAACTTACACAGTTGGAGTTGGAGTTGTTGTTAAGCCTGTAAAATAAAATTCAGTGTTTGGTGATTATGAAAATAAAAGCTGTTTGTGGAGTATGACATTTAAAACATTTAATTGCAGTTAGGAATGTGTTAAAGTAGTACATGTATTAAATGTTGTGTTGAATTATGTTTAATGTTGCATTCTTAGTACTAAAAAGTTGATTAAATGAGACATACTGTTTTCATTAAGAATTTTCTGGAGAAATGTACTCGGTGACTTGATGTCATTTTTTTGTGAGAGATTGTATTCCAGAACAGCCGTTATCGCAGTCAAATTATTCCTAGAAAAGATACAAAAATAAACTATTGTTAACAAAATAAATAAAAAAGCACTATATTACACAAAAATCTAATGATAAATTGATAATGATGATAATGATAAAAACATTATTTTGATTAATGAGTAAATTTAATCTTGACTTACAAGAATTTGGCCTCATCAAACTGGACTGGATTGGCTAAGGGATCATTTAGGATCTTGTTTAGCTACAAACAAAATAGGAATAATGCAGAAATTAATTGGATTATTCATTCATTTACTTTATGTGGGAACATTTATTGCAGAGAACAATGTCTAAACCCACCAATTCATTTATTTTGTTTTGGATGAGTTTGTAGGTGGTGTTCCTGTTTTCATATTTCGTTGACATTGATACATTGCTGATCACGTATCCAAAGTTAAGGGCATAAGAATGATCAGAAATTCCTGAAAAAATAAAAAAATAGTCAACATTAGTTTTCTATTTTTACTTAGGTAGACCTTCAATATATGTAGTCATTGACAATATTTTGTGCTGTGATGGTCATTATTACTATTACTTTTATGTATTTAACACAAGTAGCCATCTAGCCAAAAATAGTAATTTAGTGAGATTTAAAGGAGCATTTCACCCTTAGAAACATGAATCTTTATTGAAAGTGTGTCATATTTTAGTCGAAATGTAACATACATTTCGAATTTGGTGCCTATTTGACCAAGAAAATTGGTGTTTGTAGTCTCACCCCCTTAACAAAGATATTGGACTTCCTTCTTTCAATGATGCAAAACGATGATTTTTACATCATTGAAAGAAGGAAGTGCAACACTGAAATCTGTATTTCTCCTGTCTTCAGCTGCAACTGAGGAAATGATGCATGACCATTCAAAAACATAACTGGGGTTCTAACTATACAAAGCTTAATGCAAATGGGTGAAGTGTCCCTTTAAGTTGATGCCTACAATTATATGCATCCTTTGTAAATACATGGTCATACACTATTCATACAAAGATTTACATTTCAAGTTGTAAGGATGTTCATGTTTCAATTTTATTTTCATGTTTGGATTTATTAAAGTCTTTCATCTGCATTGAGATCCTGCCTCATCTCATGATTTTGGACAGCACTTTACAAAAATAGCATGAATTTCAATCTCTACTAAGTGTATACGGTATGTAAACATCTTTTCTCATTATTTAAATTCTCTCTTTTAATTTATTCACTACATGTAGCCTATTATTCTGGAGAGATCAGGGCATATATGGATGCCATTTATGATTGAAATTTAGACAGGAGTGGGATTTCTGTTCTGAATTCTATCCGCATGTTCAGTCGATTTGGATGTTTGAATACTTGCAAATGTGTAGCTTTATTAAATAACATAAATTGTTTAAAAGATTGTCTTGAAGTAATATAAAGAATAGTGTGTGTTGGTTGGTTGGTTAGTTAGTTAGTTTGTTTATTCTGAGTAAATCTGAGGTCCCGGAGTAAACCCACACTAACACAGGGCTCCACACTAAAAGGCCAAACAACAGTGTAACAAATTACTGTTGACAGGGAGTATTAAGAAGAGTAATGAGTAATTTATTCATTTATTTTAGTAACAAGCCCAACACTGTTAGCAACACAATGTTTCATTTGAAAGTAATAGAGCAAAAACACAGTTTCCCAAAATAATATATTAATAAAAAACTTACTGTTATAGGAGACATTCACGTTGCTCACAGGTTCACCAAACTGTGTTGCTCTGTCGTCTTGTTTAGTTGTGAGATTTGCATTCAGTATAGAAACCAACTCCATAATTTTACTTTCACTTGGCGTTAGTCCCAATGTTTCAAACACAAGCCGAATGCTAATAAAAGCCGTCCCCCTGTTCAAAAAGAAAAAAAAATGGATGAGGAAATAAAAATACAAAGAGCAAGAACAATAATGATTTCTTTATAAAAAAAAAATAATGAATTACTCTCTTACAGAATTGTTGCATCAGTAGTGGTCTGAGAATTGCTGGCAGAAGGAGTTGTTAGGCCTGAAAACACAAAGTTAGAACTGATGAATGGGAAACAAATAACAAGAAAAGGTAGGAACAATATGCTGTGAAAATTCATTGTTGTATTCTAATAGAATTGACATACTGTTTTGCAAACGAAGCTCGTTTAAGAAACTGACAGGTTGGATGTGATCTGTATCCGTAAAAACAACGTTCATGAAAACCTCAATCTGCTGTTCTTTTGTCCTGATGGAATAAAATGAATGTTAGAACTTTAATCATGATTGTAAAGGTTAATCTGACAGGGTTAAATGGTTCATGGTAAAAAAATGTAAAAAAAAAAAATTAGCTTAAGACTCCATAACTTACGTGACTTTGGAGAGTGTAGCATCAAAAGGAGGTTTAGCAGCATCATTCAGTAGAGTGTTAAGCTATAAGTAAAAAAAAATATTTAAAAAATGAAAACAGAAAACACGAAAACAGACTACAAAACATTATCATTTCTGACCATTGGTCTTGATGTTTATGCTTACCGCAGCATTGATAGTATTCTGAACTTGCTCGGCAGGGTTGCCTTTAGGTACATGACTGTTTGGGGTGCTGAGGTTACTCAGACTAAATTCAAAGATGACCTCGTAGGAGGTGTCCGAAATTTCTGTTTGTATGAAAATATTCATTATGTAAATTGTCCTAGTAGGTAAATAAACTTGTGATTTTTAATATAAGTATAGATAATAAAAAATGTAGAACTTTTAAAAGTTTAAAACGCTTAAACTTACTGTTATAGGTCACATTCAACAGCTTGAGTGATTTATCAAGTTGTGACTCTCTGGAGTCCCTGAGATTTTTGATAGCACTGAGCACATGAGCTTTACTGGGGACTGGAGATGAGGAGTTGAACGTCAATGTGCTCGTCACCACTGCAGAATCAATTCTGAAAAGGGCACCACTTTCATTTAATAAAGTTCAGGGCTTTACATTACAGAAAATGCTTCTTATGCAGTCTTTATGTTAATGTAACATCTACACTCACTGCTGCTCGATAGACGTCACATGGGAGACTTTTGTTGTCAGGGGAGAAATTGTTGTTGGGGTCAGACCTGACAAATCATAAATAAAAAAATTATACATTTTCATAAAAAAACTGCATGTTTTAGCATGTTCCACACTGCTGTTTAGGATGGCTGAAGGTCACCAATATGAACATACCTATCAGTTTATTGAGCTCATTTAGGTAGCTGACAGGTTGTATCTCATCTGTTTCCGTAAAGACATGGTTAATGGAAACCTCAATCTGTTGTTCTTTTGTCCTAATGGAATAAATAAAAAATGTTAGAACTTTAATCTTGTTAGAACAGAGCCGTAAAAACCTGAGTAAAAAGCAAAGGAGAGTATCATGATTGTAGAGGTTTAATGCATGGCAAAAGTTTTATGGTAAATTAAATTAAAAATTCAATTTCAAAGCTTACGTGACTTTGGAGAGTGTAGCAACAAATGGTGGTTTTTGTGGATCATTCAGAAGAGTGTTGAGCTATAAATAAAAATAATTATGAGCGAAAATCGAACAGATTAAAATACTGTGTAATTTCTGACCATTGGTCTTGATGTTTATGCTTACCGCAGCATTGATAGCATTCTGAACTTGCTCGGCAGGGTTGCCTTTGGGCACATGACTGTTTGGGGTGCTGAGGTTACTCAGACTAAATTCAAAGATGAGCTCATAGGAGGTGTCTGAGGTTTCTGTTTGTATAGAAATGTTCATAATGTATTTTGTCCTAGTACGTAAATAAACTTGAGATTTTTAATACAAGAACTTTTAAAAGAAAACAATTAAACTTACTGTTATAGGTCACATTCAACAGCTTGAGTGATTTATCAAGTTGTGACTCTCTGGAGTCCCTGAGCTTTTTGATAGCACTGAGCACCAGAGCTTCACTGGGGACTGGAGATGAGGAGCTGAACGTCAATGTGCTCGTCACCACTGCAGAATCAATTCTGAAAAGGGCACCACTTTCATTTAATACAGTTCAGGGCTTTACATTTATATGACGACTGTATAACAAACATTTTTTGTAATGTAACATCTACACTTACTGCTGCTGGAAAGACGTCACATGGGAGACTTTTGTTGTCAAGGGAGAAATTGTTGTTGGGGTCAGACCTGACAAATCATAAATAAAATATTATAAATTTCATGAAAAATACTGCATGTTTAGGATGGTTGAAGGTCACCAATATGAACATACCCATCAGTTGATTGAGCTCATTTAGGTAGCTGACAGGTTGTATCTCATCTGTTTCCATAAAGACATGGTTCATTGAAACCTCAATCTGCTGTTCTTTTGTCCTAATGGAATAAAATAAATGTTAGAACTTTAACCTTCTTAGAACAGAGACGTAAAACCTGAGTAAAAGGCAAAGGAGAGTATCTTGATTGTAGAGGTTTAATGCAGGGATAAATGTTTTATGGTAAATTAAATTAAAAATGTAATTTCAATGCTTACATGACTTTGGAGATTGTAGCAACAAATGGTGTTTTTTGTGGATCATTCACAAGAGTGTTGAGCTATAAATAAAAATAATGATAAGTGAAAAAAGAACAGATTACAATACAATGTGATTTCTGACCATTGATATTGATGTTTATGCTTACCGCAGCATTGGTAGCATTCTGAAATTGCTCGGCAGGGTTGCCTTTGGGCACATGACTGTTTGGGATGCTGAGGTTACTCAGATTAAATTCAAAGATGAGCTCATAGGAGGTGTCTGAGGTTTCTGTTTGCATAGAAATGTTCATAATGTATTTTGTCCTAGTACGTAAATAAACTTGAGAATTTTAATACAAGAACTTTTAAAAGAAAACGCTTAAACTTACTGTTATAGGTCACATTCAACAGCTTGAGTGATTTATCAAGTTGTGACTCTCTGGAGTCCCTGAGATTTTTGATAGCACTGAGCACCAGAGCTTCACTGGGGACTGGAGATGAGGAGTTGAACGTCAATGTGCTCGTCACCATTGCAGAATCAATTCTGAAAAGGGCACCACTTTCATTTAATACAGTTCAGGGCTTTACATTTACATGATGACTGTATAACAAGGATTTTTAGTAATGTAACATCTACACTCACTGTTGCTCGAAAGACGTCACATGGGAGACTTTTGTTGTCAGGGGAAAAATTGTTGTTGGGGTCAGACCTGACAAATCATAAATAAAAAATTATAAATGTCATGAAAAATACTGCATGTTTAGGATTGCTGAAGGTCACCAATATGAACATACCCATCAGTTTATTGAGCTCATTTAGGAAGCTGACAGGTTGTATCTTATTTCCCTCTTGGAAGATGTAATCCATTTTGCCATGTATTTGGTCTGTTGTGCTCCTATAAGAAGAGAAGCAAAGACTGTTGATATGAGCTTCAGTTTATGAGCTTTTAACAGTTTTTGAAGAGGAGCAGTTTAATAATGTCATAAATTGTGAAATGTCATATCGCATAAGTATCTTTCAGAGACAGAAGTTAGTTTAAATCTTACGTGAAGTTGGATGAGCTGGGTTCAAATTTCACACTGCTTGGATCATTCAGGAGAGTGTTCAGCTGGAGAGGAACAACAAACAATTCACCAAACTCTACAGAAGATTTGCACTGCACCAAAACGTTTTCACTGGGTATGTTTTTGAATGCTTACCACATCGTTGATCATGCCCTGCACTTGCTTGTAAGTGTTGTTTCTAAGCTCTGGGTCTTCTGGCATGCTGATGTTACTCAAGGTAAATGTAAAGAAGACTGCATAGGAGGTGTCTGAGACTTCTGTTTAAAAAAAAATATAGTCAATTTACATTTCCCCAAAGCTTGTAATTTGTTGCTGGTTGAAACGTTACACTGTATGAAGATAGTTTTTCACCTAAAAATGACAACACTTACTTTCATAGCTGACATTCACCAGCTTGACTGTTTCTTTCAGTTGTGAAACTCTGGATTCCAGGAGAATGTTGATAGCACTGAGCACCAAAGCTTCACTGGGGACTGGAGATGAGGAGTTGAACACCAGTTTGCTTGTAACCTCTGCTGAACCAGATCTACAAATGGCACAACTTACTTTTAATACAGTTCAGGGCTTTAGATTTAAATGAAGACTGCATAGCTGATCAATTTCTGTAACACTTACATTTGCTGGAAGGACGTCACAGGGAAGCTACTTGTTGTAAAAGGAGACATTGTAGAACTCAGTCCTGCAAAGTCAGATGGAAACATTAAAACTGAAATCAATTTAATTAAAAATACTGTATGTTTCAGCAATTTTCAAAGTTCACTTTAGAATGGTTTAAGATTGTCAATATGAACGTACCCATCAGTTTATTGAGCTCATTTAGGAAGCTGACAGGTTGTATCTTATTTCCTTCTTGAAAGATGTAATCCATTTTGACATGTATTTGGTCTGATGTGCTCCTATAAGAAGAGCAGCAAAGACTTGATATGAGCTTCAGTTTATGAGTATTTAACAGTTTTTGAAGAGGAGCAGTTTAATAATGTCATAAATCATAAAATGTCATACTGCATAAGTATCTTTCAGAGATAGAAATCAGTTTAAATCTTACGTGAAGTTGGAGGAGCTGGGGTTAAACTTCACACTGTTTGGATCATTCAGAAGAGTGTTCAGCTGCAGGATTAAAAGAAACCATCCATCAAACACTGGAGAAGATTTGCCCTGCAACCAACTTTTTTGCTGTGTAATTTTCTAAATGCTTACCGCCTCATTGATCATGTCCTGTACTTGCTGGTAAGTGTTGTTTCTAAGCTCTGGGTCTTCTGGCATGCTGATGTTACTCAAGGTAAATGTGAAGAAGACTGCATAAGAGGTGTCTGAGGTTTCTGTTTTAAAAAATCAATTTAATTTACATTTTCCCAAAGCTTGTAATCTATTACTGCTTGAAACATTAAAATTGTTTACAGACAGTGTTTCACTTGAAAATGACAACACTTACTTTCATAGCTGACATTCATCAGCTTGACTGTTTCTTTCAGTTGTGAAACTCTGGATTCCAGGAGAATGTTGATAGCACTGAGCACCAAAGCTTCACTGGGGACTGGAGATGAGGAGTTGAACACCAGTTTGCTTGTCACCTCTGCTGAACCAGGTCTACAAATGGCACAACTTACTTTTAATACAGTTCAGGGCTTTAGATTTAAATGAAGACTCCACAAATGATCAATTTCTGAAACACTTACATTGGCTGGAATGATGTCACAGAGAAGCTACTTGTTGTCAATGGAGTTGTTGTAGTACTCAGTCCTGCAAAGCCAGATGAAAACATTAAAGCTGAATTTATTTAATTAAAAATATTGTAGGTTTCAGCAAGTTACAAACTTCAATTTAGAATGGTTTAAGATTGTCAATATGAACATACCCATCAGTTTACGAAGCTCATTTAGGAAACTGATAGGTTGTATCTCAGCTCCATCTTGGAAGGTATAATAAATTTTGCCATGAATTTGGTCTAATGTGCTCCTGAAGGAAAAGCATAAAATACACTTGACTTGAGCTTCAGATGAAGTGTGTTAAACAGTATTATGGACTATTTATGCAAAAAAATCAAGAATTGATTCAATATCCCAAAGTGTCAGAATGCATTTAATAAGACCATAAGCATTAGTATCTTTCAGAGACAGAAGTCAGTTTAAATCTTACGTGAAGTTGGATGAGCTGGGTTCAAACTTCTTACTGCTTGGATCATTCAGAAGAGTGTTCAGCTGCAGAGGAATTACAAACCATCCATCAATCTCTACAGAAGATTTGCATTGCACCCAAACTTATTCACTTCTGAATACTTACCAAATCGTTAATCATGTCCTGCACTTGTTTGTAAGTGTTATTTTTAAGCTCTGGGTCTTCTGGCATGCTGATGTTACTCAATGTAAATGTAAAGAAGACTGCATAGGAGGTGTCTGAGATTTCTGTTTGGAAAGATATATTCAATTTACATTTCCCTAAAGCTTGTAATTTATCGCTGGTTGAAATGTTTATACTGTATGGATATAGTTTTTCACCTAAAAATGACAACACTTACTTTCATAGCTGACATTCATCAGCTTGACTGTTTCTTTCAGATGTGAAACTCTGGATTCCAGGAGAATGTTGATAGCACTGAGCACCAAAGCTTCACTGGGGACTGGAGATGAGGAGTTGAACACCACTTTGCTTGTAACCTCTGCTGAACCAGATCTACAAATGGCATAATTTACTTTTAATACAGTTAAGGACTTTAGATTTAAATGAAGACTGCATAACTGATCAATTTCTGAAACACTTACATTTGTTGGAAGGACGTCATAGGGAAGCTACTTGTTGTAAAAGGAGACATTGTAGAACTCACTCCTGCAAAGCCAGATGGAAACATTAAAACTTGATGAAATTAATTAAATCAAAATTACTGTATGTTTCAGCAATTTTCAAAGTTCACTTTAGAATGGCTTAAGATTGTCAATATGAACGTACCCATCAGTTTACGGAGCTCATTTAGGAAGCTGACAGGTTGTATCTTATTTCCTTCTTGGAAGATGTAATCCATTTTGCCATGTATTTGGTCTGATGTGCTCCTATAAGAAGAGAAGCAAAGACTGTTAATATGAGCTTCAGTTTATGAGTATTTAACAGTTTTTGAAAAGGAGCAGTTTAATAATGTCATAAATCATAAAAAGGCATATTGCA
Source organism: Paramisgurnus dabryanus (assembly GCF_030506205.2). NCBI lineage: Eukaryota > Metazoa > Chordata > Actinopteri > Cypriniformes > Cobitidae > Paramisgurnus > Paramisgurnus dabryanus. Next base: position 268,535 of record NC_133340.1, read on the forward strand.
TAAGTATATTTCAGAGACAGAAGTCAGTTTAAATCTTACGTGAAGTTGGAGGAGTTGGGTTCAAACTTCACACTGCTTGGATCATTGAGAAGGGTGTTCAGCTGCAAGGGAAAAACAAATCATCCATCAAACTCAGGAGAACATTTGCAGTGCAACCAAACTTTTTACCTGATATTTTTCTAAATGCTTACCGCCTCATTGATCATGTCCTGTACTTGCTGGTAAGTGTTGTTTCTAAACTCTGGGTCTTCTGGCATGCTGATGTTACTCAAGGCAAATGTGAAGAAGACTGCATATGAGGTGTCTGAGATTTCTGTTTGGAAAGATAAATTCAATTTACATTTCACCAAAGCTTGCCATCTATCGCTGGTTGAAACATTCAAACTGTTTACAGACAGTGTTTCACTTGAAAATGACAACACTTACTTTTATTGCTGACATTGACCAGCTTGACTGTTTCTTTCAGTTGTGAAACTCTGGATTCCAGGAGAATGTTGATAGCACTGAGCACCAAAGCTTCACTGGGGACTGGAGATGAGGAGTTGAACACCAGTTTGCTTGTCACCTCTGCTGAACCAGGTCTAAAAATGGCACAACTTACTTTTAATACAGTTCAGGGCTTTAGATTTTAAATGCAGACTCCACAAATGATCAATTTCTGAAACACTTACATTGGCTGGAATGATGTCACAGAGAAGCTACTTGTTGTCAATGGAGTTGTTGTAGTACTCAGTCCTGCAAAGCCAGATGACAACATTAAAACTGAATTTCATTTAATTAAAAATATTGTAGGTTTCAGCAAGTTACAAACTTCAATTTAGAATTGTTTAAGATTGTCAATATGAACATACCCATCAGTTTACGAAGCTCATTTAGGAAACTGACAGGTTGTATCTCAGCTCCATCTTGGAAGGTATAATCCATATTGCCATGAATTTGGTCTAATGTGCTCCTGAAGGAAAAGCATAAAATACACTTGACTTGAGCTTCAGATAAAGTGTGTTAAACAGTATTATGGACTATTTATGCAAAAAAAATCAAGAGTTGATTCAATGTCCCAAAATGTCGGAATGCATTTAATAAGACCATAAGCATGAGTATCTTTCAGAGACAGAAGTCAGTTTAAATCTTACGTGAAGTTGGATGAGCTGGGTTCTAACGTCTTACTGCTTGGATCATTCAGGAGAGTGTTCAGCTGCAGAGCAATTACAAACATTCAATCAAACTCTACAAAAGATTTGCACTGCACCTAAACCTTTTCACTGCTGAATGCTTACCGCCTCATTGATCATGTCCTGTACTTGCTGGTAAGTGTTGTTTCTAAACTCTGGGTCTTCTGGCATGCTGATTTTACTCAAGGCAAATGTGAAGAAGACTGCATATGAGGTGTCTGAGACTTCTGTTTGGAAAGATAAATTCAATTTACATTTCACCAAAGCTTGCCATCTATCGCTGGTTGAAACATTCAAACTGTTTACAGACAGTGTTTCACTTGAAAATGACAACACTTACTTTCATAGCTGACATTGACCAGCTTGACTGTTTCTTTCAGTTGTGAAACTCTGGATTCTAGGAGAATGTTGATAGCACTGAGCACCAAAGCTTCACCGGGGACTGGAGATGAGGAGTTGAACACCAGTTTGCTTGTCACCTCTGCTGAACCAGGTCTAAAAATGGCACAACTTACTTTTAATACAGTTCAGGGCTTTAGATTTAAATGAAGACTCCACAACTGATCAATTTCTGGAATACTTACATTGGCTGGAATGATGTCACAGAGAAGTTATTTGTTGTCAATGGAGTTGTTGTAGTACTCAGTCCTGCAAAGCCAGATGAAAACATTAAAGCTGAATTTATTTAATTAAAAATATTGTAGGTTTCAGCAAGTTACAAACTTCAATTTAGAATGGTTTAAGATTGTCAATATGAACATACCCATCAGTTTACGAAGCTCATTTTGGAAACTGACAGGTTGTATCTCAGCTCCATCTTGGAAGGTATAATCCATATTGCCATGGATTTGGTCTGATGTGCTCCTGAAGGAAAAGCATAAAATACACTTGACTTGAGCTTCAGATAAAGTGTGTTAAACAGTATTATGGACTATTTTGCAAGAAAATTAAGAGTTGATTCAATATCCCAAAATGTCGGAATGCATTTAATAAGACCATAAGCATGAGTATCTTTCAGAGACAGAAGTCAGTTTAAATCTTACGTGAAGTTGGATGAGCTGGGTTCAAACTTCTTACTGCTTGGATCATTCAGAAGAGTGTTCAGCTGCAGAGAAAATAACAAACCATCCATCAAAATCTGGAGAAGATTTGCACTGCAACCAAACCTTTTCACTCCTGAATGCTTACCACATTGTTGATCATGTCCTGCACTTGCTTGAAAGTGTTGTTTTTAAGCTCTGGGTCTTCTGGCATGCTTATGTTACTCAAGGTAAATGTAAAGAAGACTGCATAGGAGGTGTCTGAGATTTCTGTTTGGAAAGATAAATTCAATTTACATTTCACCAAAGCTTGCCATCTATCGCTGGTTGAAACATTCAAACTGTTTACAGACAGTGTTTCACCTGAAAATGACAACACTTACTTTCATAGCTGACATTCATCAGCTTGACTGTTTCTTTCAGTTGTGAAACTCTGGATTCCAGGAGAATGTTGATAGCACTGAGCACCAAAGCTTCACCGGGGACTGGAGATGAGGAGTTGAACACCAGTTTGCTTGTCACCTCTGCTGAACCAGGTCTAAAAATGGTACAACTTACTTTTAATACAGTTCAGGGCTTTAGATTTTAAATGAAGACTCCACAACTGATCAATTTCTGAAACCCTTACATTGGCTGGAATGATGTCACAGAGAAGCTACTTGTTGTCAATGGAGTTGTTGTAGTACTCAGTCCTGCAAAGCCAGATGACAACATTAAAACTGAATTTCATTTAATTAAAAATATTGTAGGTTTCAGCAAGTTACAACCTTCAATTTAGAATGGTTTAAGATTGTCAATATGAACATACCCATCAGTTTACGAAGCTCATTTAGGAAACTGACAGGTTGTATCTCAGCTCCATCTTGGAAGGTATAATCCATATTGCCATGAATTTGGTCTAATGTGCTCCTGAAGGAAAAGCATAAAATACACTTGACTTGAGCTTCAGATAAAGTGTGTTAAACAGTATTATGGACTATTTATGCAAAAAAATCAAGAGTTGATTCAATATCCCAAAATGTCGGAATGCATTTAATAAGATCATAAGCATGAGTATCTTTCAGAGACAGAAGTCAGTTTAAATCTTACGTGAAGTTGGATGAGCTGGGTTCTAACTTCTTACTGCTTGGATCATTCAGAAGAGTGTTTAGCTGCAGAGCAATTACAAACATTCAATCAAACTCTACAAAAGATTTGCACTGCACCTAAACCTTTTCACTGCTGAATGCTTACCGCCTCATTAATCATGTCCTGTACTTGCTGGTAAGTGTTGTTTCTAAACTCTGGGTCTTCTGGCATGCTGATTTTACTCAAGGCAAATGTGAAGAAGACTGCATATGAGGTGTCTGAGACTTCTGTTTGGAAAGATAAATTCAATTTACATTTCACCAAAGCTTGCCATCTATCGCTGGTTGAAACATTCAAACTGTTTACAGACAGTGTTTCACTTGAAAATGACAACACTTACTTTCATAGCTGACATTGACCAGCTTGACTGTTTCTTTCAGTTGTGAAACTCTGGATTCTAGGAGAATGTTGATAGCACTGAGCACCAAAGCTTCACCGGGGACTGGAGATGAGGAGTTGAACACCAGTTTGCTTGTCACCTCTGCTGAACCAGGTCTAAAAATGGCACAACTTACTTTTAATACAGTTCAGGGCTTTAGATTTAAATGAAGACTCCACAACTGATCAATTTCTGGAATACTTACATTGGCTGGAATGATGTCACAGAGAAGTTATTTGTTGTCAATGGAGTTGTTGTAGTACTCAGTCCTGCAAAGCCAGATGAAAACATTAAAGCTGAATTTATTTAATTAAAAATATTGTAGGTTTCAGCAAGTTACAAACTTCAATTTAGAATGGTTTAAGATTGTCAATATGAACATACCCATCAGTTTACGAAGCTCATTTAGGAAACTGACAGGTTGTATCTCAGCTCCATCTTGGAAGGTATAATCCATATTGCCATGGATTTGGTCTGATGTGCTCCTGAAGGAAAAGCATAAATACACTTGACTTGAGCTTCAGATAAAGTGTGTTAAACAGTATTATGGACTATTTTGCAAGAAAATTAAGAGTTGATTCAATATCCCAAAATGTCGGAATGCATTTAATAAGACCATAAGCATGAGTATCTTTCAGAGACAGAAGTCAGTTTAAATCTTACGTGAAGTTGGATGAGCTGGGTTCAAACTTCTTACTGCTTGGATCATTCAGAAGAGTGTTCAGCTGCAGAGAAAATAACAAACCATCCATCAAAATCTGGAGAAGATTTGCACTGCAACCAAACCTTTTCACTCCTGAATGCTTACCACATTGTTGATCATGTCCTGCACTTGCTTGAAAGTGTTGTTTTTAAGCTCTGGGTCTTCTGGCATGCTTATGTTACTCAAGGTAAATGTAAAGAAGACTGCATAGGAGGTGTCTGAGATTTCTGTTTGGAAAGATATATTCAATTTACATTTCCCCCAAAGCTTGTAATTCATTGCTGGTTGAAACGTTTATACTGTATGAAGTTAGTTTTTCACCTAAAAATGACAACACTTACTTTCATAGCTGACATTCATCAGCTTGACTGTTTCTTTCAGTTGTGAAACTCTGGATTCCAGGAGAATGTTGATAGCACTGAGCACCAAAGCTTCACTGGGGACTGAAGATGAGGAGTTGAACACCAGTTTGCTTGTCACCTCTGCTGAACCAGATCTACAAATGGCATATTTTACTTTTAATACAGTTCAGGATTTTAGATTTAAATGAAGACTGCATAACTGATCAATTCCTGTAACACTTACATTTGCTGGAAGGACGTCACAGGGAAGCTACTTGTTGTAAGTGGAGACATTGTAGAACTTACACCTGCAAAGCCAGATGGAAACATTAAAACTGAAATCAATTTAATCAAAATTACTGAATGTTTCAGCAATAATCAAAGTACACTTTAGAATGGCTTAGGATTGTCAATGAACATACCCATCAGTTTACGAAGCTCATTTAGATAACTGACAGGTTGTATCTCAGCTCCATCTTGGAAGGTATAATCCATATTGCCATGGATTTGGTCTGATGTGCTTCTGAAAGAAGAGCAGCAAAGACTGTTGATATGAGCTTCAGTTTATGAGTATTTAACAGTTTTTGAAGAGCAGCAGTTTAATAATGTCATAAATCTTAAAATGTCATATAGTATCTTTCAGAGACAGAAGTCAGATTAATTCTTACATGAAGTTGGAAGAGTTGGGTTCAAACTTCACACTGCTTGGATCATTGAGAAGGGTGTTCAGCTGCAGGGGAAAAAAACATCCATCAAACTTAGGAGAAGATTTGCACTGCAACCAAACTCTTTACCTGATATTTTTATGAATGCTTACCGCATCATTGATCATGTCCTGAACTTGCTTGTAAGTGTTGTTTTTAAGCTCTGAGTCTTCTGGCATGCTGATGTTACTCAAGGTAAATGTAAAGAAGACTGCATAGAAGGTGTCCGAGATTTCTGTTTGGAAAGATATATTCAATTTACATTTCCCCAAAGCTTGTAATTTATCGCTGGTTGAAACGTTTAGACTGTATGAAGATAGTTTTTCACCTGAAAATGACAACACTTACTTTCATAGCTGACATTCATCAGCTTGACTGTTTCTTTCAGTTGTGAAACTCTGGATTCCAGGAGAATGTTGATAGCACTGAGCACCAAAGTTTCACTGGGGACTGGAGATGAGGAGTTGAACACCAGTTTGCTTGTCACCTCTGCTGAACCAAATCTACAAATGGCATAATTTACTTTTAATAAAGTTCAGGAATTTAGATTTAAATGAAGACTGCATAACTGATCAATTTCTGTAACATTTACATTTGCTGGAAGGACGTCACAGGGAAGCTACTTGTTGTAAGTGGAGACATTGTAGAACTCACTCCTGCAAAGCCAGATGAAAACATTAAAACTGAAATCAATTTAATCAAAACCACTGTATGTTGCAGCAATTTTCAAAGTTCACTTTAGAATGGCTTAAGATTGTCAATATGAACATACCCATCAGTTTATTGAGCTCATTTAGGAAGCTGACAGGTTGTATCTTATTTCCCTCTTGAAAGATGTAATCCATTTTGCCATGTATTTGGTCTGGTGTGCTCCTATAAGAAGAGCAGCAAAGACTGTTGATATGAGCTTCAGTTTATGAGAATTTAACAGTTTTTGAAGAGGAGCAGTCATAAATCATAAAAAGGCATATTGCATATCCTTCAGAGACAGAAGTCAGTTTAAATCTTACGTGAAGTTGGAGGAGTTGGGTTCAAACTTCACACTGCTTGGATCATTGAGAAGGGTGTTCAGCTGCAGGGGAAAAACAAATCATCCATCAAACTCAGGAGAAGATTTGCACTGCAACCAAACTCTTTACCTGACATTTTTCTGAATGCTTACCGCATCATTGATCATGTCCTGAACTTGCTTGTAAGTGTTGTTTCTAAACTCTGGGTCTTCTGGCATGCTGATGTTACTCAAGGTAAATGTAAAGAAGACTGCATATGAGGTGTCTGAGATTTCTGTTTGGAAAGATAAATTCAATTTACATTTCCCCAAAACTTGTAATTTATCGCTGGTTGAAACATTTATACTATATGAAGATAGTTTTTCACCTAAAAATGACAACACTTACTCTCATAGCTGACATTCATCAGCTTGACTGTTTCTTTCAGTTGTGAAACTCTGGATTCAAGAAGAATGTTGATAGCACTGAGCACCAAAGCTTCACTGGGGACTGGAGATGAGGAGTTGAACACCAGTTTGCTTGTCACCTCTGCTGAACCAGGTCTACAAATGGCACAACTTACTTTTAATACAGTTCAGGGCTTTAGATTTAAATGAAGACTCCACAACTGATCAATTTCTGAAACACTTACATTGGCTGGATTGATGTCACAGAGAAGCTATTTGTTGTCAATGGAGTTGTTGTAGTACTCAGTCCTGCAAAGCCAGATGAAAACATTAAAACTGAATTTATGTAATTGAAAAAAATATTGTAGGTTTCAGCAAGTTACAAACTTTAGAATTTTTTACCCATCAGTTTACGAATCTCATTTAAAAAAGCAAGAGTTGTGTATGTCTTTGTTTTAGTTGATAAAGTGAGATATGATGATGTTTGCAAAAGGGTGTACCTGTTGCAGAGACAGTTGTGCTTGCCAGATCAGAAGTTGTGATTTTTGGAGTTAGTGTTGTTTTTGTTAAAGCAACTGTTGTAGTTGTTGCTGGAGCATTGGTTGTGATTGTTGGGGCATCAGTTGTGGTTGTTGGAGCATTAGTTTTGGTTGTTTGAGCAACAGTTGTGGTTGTTTGAGCATTAATGGTGGTAATTGGAGCCACAATTGTGGTCAATGGAACAACTCTAGTTGTTAGAGGAACTGTTGTGGTCGTTGGAGCTACAGTTTTATTTGTTGAAGCAACTGTTGGGCTGGTTGGAGCAACTGTTGTGCTGGTTGGTGCAACTGTTGTGCTGGTTGGAGCAACTATTGTGGTTGTTGCAACAGTTGTTGTTGTTGGAGCAACAGTTGTGGTCGTTGGAGCAACAGATGTGCTTGTTGGAAAAACAATTGTGGTTCTTTGAGCAATACTTCTGGTTGTTGAAGGAACTGTTGTGCTGGTTGGAGCAACTAGTGTGCTTTTTGGACCAACTGTTGTGGTCGTTGGAGCAACAATTGTGGTCGTTGGACCAACAGTTGTGGTTGTTTGAGCAACTGTTGTGGTCGTTGGAGGAACTGTTGTGGTAGTTGGAGCAACTGTGGTAGTTGTTGAAGGAACTGTTGTGGTTGTTGGAGCAGCAGTGATGGTCGTTTGAGCAACAGCTGTGGTAGTTGGAGCAATTGTGGTAGTTGTTAGAAGAACTGTTTTGGTCGTTGGAGCAACAGTTATAGTGTTTGGAGCAACAGTTGTGGTCATTTGAGCAGCAGTTGTGGTCATTTGAGCAGCAGCTGTGGTCTTTGGACCAACAGTTGTGGTTATTTGAGCCACTGTTGCGGTTTTTGGAGGAACTGTTGTGGTAGTTGGAGCAACAGTTGTGGTCTTTGGACCAAGAGTTGTTGTTATTTGAGCAACTGTGGTGGTTGTTGAAGCAACTGTTGTGGTAGTTGGAGCAACTGTTGTGGTGTTGGCAGCAACAGTTGTTGTTGTTTGAGCAGTAGTCTTGGTTGTTGGAGGAAAAGTTGTGGTAGTTGGACCAACAGTTGTGGTTGTTTGAGCAACACTTGTGGTTGTTGGAGTAACAGTTGTGGTAGTTGGAGCAACTGTATTAGTTGTTGGAGGAATAGTTGTTGTCGTTGGAGCAACAGTTTTGGTTGTTGGAGCAACAGTTGTGGTCGTTGGAGCAGCAGTTGGGCTCGTTGGAGCAGCAGTTCTGGTCGTTGGAGCAACATTTGTGATAGTTGGAGCAACAGTTGTGGTTGTTTGAGCAACTGTTGTGGTTGTTGGAGTTACAGTTGTGGTAGTTGGAGCAACTGTGGTAGTTTTTGAAGGAACTGTTGTGGTTGTTTGAGCAACTGTTGTGGTTGTTGGGGCAGCAGTTCGGGTCGTTGGAGCAACAGTTGTGGGTGTTGGAGCAACAGTGGTGGTCGTTTGAGCAGCAGCTGTGGTTTTTGGAGCAACAGTTGTGGTTATTTGAGCAGCATTAGTAGTCGTTGGAGCAACAGTTGTGGTAGTTGGAGCAACAGTTGCGGTTGTTTGAGCAACTGTTGTGGTTGTTAGAGTTGCAGTTGTGGTCGTTGGAGCAACTGTGATGGTTGTTGGAACAACTGTTGTGGTCATTGGACCAACTGTGGTGGTGCTTGGAGAAACCGTTGTGGTAGTTGGAGTAACTGTTGTGGTGATGGCAGCAACAGTTGTTGTTGTTGGAGCAACAGTTGTGGTAGTTGGAGCAACAGTTGTGGTTTTTGGACCAACAGTTGTGGTTATTTGAGCAACTGTTGTGGTTGTTGAAGGAAATGTTGTGGTAGTTGGAGTAAGAATTGTTGTTGGAGCAACTGTTTTAGTTTTTGGATGAATAGTTGTGGTCGTTGGAGCAGCAGTTGGGCTTGTTGGAGCAGCAGTTCTGGTCGTTGGAGCAACAGTTCTGATAGTTGGAGCAACAGTTGTGGTTGTTTGAGCAACTGTTGTGGTTGTTGGAGTTACAGTTGTGGTAGTTGGAGCAACTGTGGTAGTTTTTGAAGGAACTGTTGTGGTTGTTGGAGTAACAGTGGTGGTCGTTTGAGCAACAGCTGTGGTTTTTGGACCAGCAGTTGTGGTTTTTTGAGCAGCAGTTGTGGTCGTTGGAGCAACAGTTGTGGTAGTTGGAGCAACAGTTGTGGTTGTTTGAGCAACCTTTGTGATTGTTGGAGTTGCAGTTGTGGTAGTTGGAGCAACTATGGTAGTTGTTGAAGGAACTGTTGTGGTCATTGGGGCTACTGTTGTGGTGCTTGGAGCAACCGTTGTGGTAGTTGGAGAAACTGTTGTGGTGGTGGCAGCAACAGTTGTTGTTGTTTGAGAAGTAGTTGTGGTTGTTGGACCAATAGTTGTTGTTGTTTGAGCAATTGTTGTGGTTGTTGGAGTTACAGTTGTGGTAGTTGGAGCAACTGTGGTAGTTGTTGAAGGAACTGTTGTGGTCGTTGGAGTAAGAGTTGTTTTTGTTGGAGAAACTGTGGTAGTAGTTGGAGGAATAGTTGTGGTCGTTGGACCAACAGTTTTGATTGTTGGGGCAACAGTTTTGGTCGTTGGAACAGCAGCTGTGGTTTTTGGACTAACAGTTGTGGTTATTTGCGCAACTGTTTTGGTTGTTGGAGGAACTGATGAGGTAGTTGGAGTAAGAGTTGTTGTTGTTGGAGCAACTGTTTTAGTTGTTGAAGGAATAGTTGTGGTGGTTGGAGCAACAGTTTTGGTTGTTGGAGCAACAGTTGTGGTTGTTGGAGCAGCAGTTGGGCTCGTTGGAGCAGCAGTTCTGGTTGTTGGAGCAACAGTTGTGGTCATTGGAGCAATTGTGGTGGTCGTTTGAGCAACAGTTGTGGTTGTTTGAGCAACTGTTGTGGTTGTTGGAGTTGCAGTTGTGGTCGTTGGAGCAACAGTTGTGGTCATTGGACCAACTGTGGTGGTGCTTGGAGCAACCGTTGTGGTAGTTGGAGCAACTGTTGTGGTGATGGCAGCAACAGTTGTTGTTGTTGGAGCAACAGTTGTGGTACTTGGAGCAACAGTTGTGGTACTTGGAGCAACAGTTGTGGTTGTTGGACCAACAGTTGTGGTTGTTTGAGTAACTGCTGTGGTTTTTGGACCAACAGTTGTGGTTATTTGAGCAACTGTTGTGATTGTTGGAGTTGCAGTTGTGGTAGTTGGAGCAACTATGGTAGTTGTTGAAGGAACTGTTGTGGTCATTGGGGCTACTGTTGTGGTCGTTGGAGCAACTGTGATGGTTGTTGGAACAACTGTTGTGGTCATTGGACCAACTGTTGTGGTGTTTGGAGCAACCGTTGTGGTAGTTGGAGAAACTGTTGTGGTGGTGGCAGCAACAGTTGTTGTTGTTTGAGCAGGAGTTGTGGTTGTTGGAGCAACAGTTGTGGTAGTTGGACCAACAGTTGTTGTTGTTTGAGCAGTAGTTGTGGTTGTTGGAGCAACAGTTGTGGTAGTTGGACCAACAGTTGTGGTACTGGGACCAACAGTTGTGGTTGTTTGAGCAACTGTTGTGGTTGTTGGAGTTACAGTTGTGGTAGTTGGAGCAACTGTGGTAGTTGTTGAAGGAACTGTTGTGGTCGTTGGAGTAAGAGTTGTTTTTGTTGGAGAAACTGTGGTAGTAGTTGGAGGAACAGTTTTGGTCGTTGGACCAACAGTTTTGATTGTTGGAGCAACAGTTGTGGTTGTTGGAGCAGCAGCTGTGGTTTTTGGAATAACAGTTGTGGTTATTTGCGCAACTGTTGTGGTTGTTGGAGGAACTGATGAGGTAGTTGGAGTAAGAGTTGTTGTTGTTGGAGCAACAGTTTTGGTTGTTGGAGCAACAGTTGTGGTTGTTGGAGCAGCAGTTGGGCTCGTTGGAGCAGCAGTTCTGGTTGTTGGAGCAACAGTTGTGGTCATTGGAGCAATTGTGGTGGTCGTTTGAGCAACAGTTGTGGTTGTTTGAGCAAATGTTGTGGTTGTTGGAGGAACTGTAGTGGTAGTTGAAATAACAGTTGTTGTCGTTGAAGCAACTGTTGTGGTTTTTGGAGGCACTGTAGTGGTAGTTGAAGCAACAGTTTTTGTCGTTGGAGCAACTGTGGTGGTTGTTGGAACAACAGTTGTGGTCATTGGAGCAACAGTTGTGGTTGTTGGAGCAACAGTTGTGGCCATTGGACCAACAGTTGTGGTCATTTGAGCAGCAGCTGTGGTCTTTGGACCAACATTTGTGGTTTTTTGAGCTATTGTTGTGTTTGTTGGAGGAACTGTTGGGGTCGATGGAGCAACTGTGGTAGTTGTAGAATGAACTGTTGTGGTCGTTGGAGCAACTGTTGTGGTGGTTGGAGCAACAGTTGTGGTCGTTTGAGTAGCAGTTGTGGTCGTTGGAGCAACAGTTGTGGTCGTTGGACCAACCGTTGTGGTTGTTTTAGCAACTGTTGCGGTGGTTGGAGGAACTGTTGTGGTAGTTGGAGGAACTGTTGTGGTAGTAGGAGCAACTGTGGTAGTTGTTGGAGGAACTGTTGTGGTTGTTGGACCAACATTTGTTGTTGTTTGAGAAACTGTTGTGGTTGTTGGAGGAACTGTTGTTGTCGTTGGAGCAACTGTGGTGGTTGTTGGAACAACAGTTGTGGTTGTTTTTGCAACTGTTGTGGTGGTTAGAGCAGCAGTTGTGGTTGTTGGAGCAACAGTTGTCATCGTTGGAGCAACTGTGGTCGTAAAGGCAACTGTTGTGATCGTTGGAGCAGCAGTTGTGGATGTTGGAGCAACAGTTGTGGTTGTTTGATCAACTTTTGTTGTCGTTGGAGCAACTTTGGTTGTGGTTGGAGCAACTGTTGTGGTTGTTGGAGTAACAGTTGTCCTGGTTGTTGAAGGAACTGTTGTGGTCATTGGTGCTACAGTTGTGGTCGTTGGAGCAACAGTTGTGGACGTTAGAGCAACTGTGGTGGTTGGGGCAACTGTTGTAGTCGTTGAAGCAACAGTTGTGGTTGTTGGAACAACAGTTGTGGTCGTTGGAACAACTGTGGTGGTCGTTGGTGTAACAGTTGTGGTTGTTGGAGCAACAGTTGTGGTCGTTGGAGCAACTGTGGTGGTGGAAGGAGCAATGGTTGTGGTTGTTGGAGTAACAGTTGTTGTCGTTGGAGCAACTGTGGTTGTTGGGGCAACTGTTGTGGTCGTAAAAGCAGCAGTTGTGGTTGTTGGAGCAACTGTGGTGGTTGGAGCAACGGTTGTGGTCGTTGGAGCAACAGTTGTGGTTGTTGGAGGAACTGTTGTGGTCGTTGTTGCTATAGTTGTGGTCGTTGGAGCAACAGTTGTTGTTGTTGGAGCAACTGTGGTGGTTGGGGCAACTGTTGTGGTCGATAGAGCAGCAGTTGTGGTTGTTGGAGCAACAGTTGTGGTCGTTGGAGCGACAGTTGTGGTTGTTGGTATAACGGTGGTGGTGGTTGGAGCAACAGTGGTGGTTGGTAGAGCAACAGTTGTCGTCGTTGGAGCAACAGTAGTGGTTGGGGCAACTGTTGTAGTCGTTGGAGCAGCAGTTTTGGTTGTTGGAGCAACTGTGGTGGTCGTTGGTGTAACAGCTGTGGTTGTTTGAGCAAATGTGGTGGTGGCTTTAGCAACTGTTGTGGTTGTTGGAGCAACAGTTGTGGTTGTTGGAGCAACTGTGGTGGTGGTTGGAACAACTGTGGTGGTGGTTGGAGCAACCGTGGTGGTCGTTGGAGCAGCAGTTGTGGTTGTTTGAGCAAATGTGGTGGTTGTTTGAGGAACTGTTGTGGTCGTTCGTGCTATAGTTGTGGTCATTGGAGCAACAGTTGTTGTTGTTGGAGCAACTGTGGTGGTTGGAGCAACGGTTGTGGTCGTTGCAGCAACAGTTGTGGTCGTTGGAGCAACAGTTGTGGTTGTTGGAGGAACTGTTGTGGTCGTTGGTGCTATAGTTGTAGTCGTTGGAGCAACAGTTGTTGTTTTTGGAGCAACTGTGGTGGTTGGGGCAACTGTTGTGGTCGATGGAGCAGCAGTTGTGGTTGTTGGAGCAACAGTTGTGGTCGTTGGAGCGACAGTTGTGGTTGTTGGAATAACTGTGGTGGTGGTTGGAGCAACAGTGGTGGTTGATGGAGCAACAGTTGTCGTTGTTGGAGCAACTGTGGTGGTTGGTGCAACTGTTGTGGTCGTTGGAGCAGCAGTTTTGGTTGTTGGAGCAACTGTGGTGGTCGTTGGAGCAACTGTGGTGGTCGTTGGTGTAACAGTTGTGGTTGTTGGAGCAACAGTTGTGGTCATTGGAGCAAGAGCTGTGGTCGTTGGAGCAACTGTGGTGGTGGTTGGAGCAACCGTAGTCATAATTGGAGCAACAGTTGTCGTTGTTGGAGCAACTGTGGTGGTTGGGGCAACTGTTGTGGTCGTTGGAGCAGCAGTTGTGGCTGTTGGAGCACCTGTGGTGGTTGGGGCACCGGTTGTGGTCGTTGGAGCAGTAGTTGTGCTTGTTGAAGCAACTGTGGTGGTGGATGGAGCAACTGTGGTGGTTGTTGCAGCAACAGTTGTTGTCGTTGGAGCAACAGTGGTCTTTGGTGCTACAGTTGTAGTCGTTGGAGCAACAGTTTTGGTTGTTAGAGCAACTGTGGTGGTTGGGGCAACTGTTGTAGTCGTTGGCGCAGCACTTGTGGTTGTTGGAGCAACAGTTGTGGATGTTTGAGCAACTGTGGTGGTGGTTGGAGCAACTGTGGTGGTGGTTGGAGCAACTGTTGTGGTTGTTGGAGCAACTGTGTTGGTTGTGGAAACTGTTGTGGTGGTTGGAGCAGCAGTTGTGGTTGTTTGAGCAACAGTTGTGGTCGTTGGAGCAGAAGTTGTGGTTGTTGTAGCAACTGTGGTGGTTGGGGCAACGGTTGTGGTTGTTGGAGCAACTGTGGTGGTGGTTGGAGCAACTGTGGTGGTGGTTGGAGCAACTGTGGTGGTGGTTGGGGCAGCAGTTGTGGATGTTGGAGCAACAGTTGTCATTGTTGGAGCAACTGTGGTGGTGGTTGGAGCAACAGTTGTGGTTGTTGGAGCAACAGTTGTGGTTGTTGGAGCAACGGTTGTGGTCATTGAAGCAAAAGTTGTGGTTGTTGGAGGAACTGTTGTGGTCGTTGGTGCTATAGTTGTGGCCGTTGAAGCAACAGTTGTGGTTGTTAGAGCAACTGTGGTGGTTGGGGCAACTGTTGTAGTCGTTGGAACAGCAGTTGTGGTTGTTGGAGCAACAGTTGTGGTTTTTTGACCAACTGTTGTGGTGGTTGGAGCAACTGTGGTGGTGGTTGGAGCAACAGTTGTAGATGTTGGAGGAACTTTGGTAGTCGTTGGTGCTTCAGTTGTGGTCGTTGGAGCAACAGTTGTTGTCGTTGGAGCAAATGTGGTGGTGTTTGGAGCAACCGTGGTGGTTGTTGGAGCAACAGTGTTCATTGTTGAAGCAACTTTGGTGGTTGGGGCAACAGTTGTGGTCGTTGGAGCAACTGTGGTGGTGGTTGGAGCAACCGTGGTGGTTGTTGGAGCAACAGTTGTCGTTGTTGGAGCAACTGTGGTTGTTGGGGCAACTGTTGTGGTCGTTGGAGCAGCAGTTGTGGTTGTGGTTGTTGGAGCAACAACTGTGGTCGTTGGAACAACTGTGGTGGTGGTCGGAGCAACCGTAGTGGTTGTTGGAGCAACATTTATTGTCGTTGGAGCAACTGTGGTGGTTGGGGCACCTGTGGTGGTCGTTGGTGAAACAGTTGAGGTCGTTGCAGCAACTGTGGTGGTCGTTGGTGTAACAGTTGTGATTGTTGGAGCAACAGTTGTGGTTGTTGGAGCAACAGTTGTGGTTGGGGCAACTGTTGTGGTTGTTGGAGCAGCAGTTGTGGTTGTTGAAGCAACTGTGGTGGTTGGGGCAACGGTTGTGGTTGTTGGAACAGCAGTTGTGGCTGTTGGAGCAACAGTTGTGGTTGTTTGAGCAATAGGGGTGGTGGTTGGAGCAACTGTGGTGGTGGTTGGAGCAGCAGTTTTGGTCGTTGGAGCAACAGTTGTGATTGGGGCAACTGTTGTGGTGGTTGGAGCAGCAGTTTTGGTTGTTGGAGGAACTGTGGTGGTTGGGCCAACAGTTGTGGTCATTGGAGCAACAGTTGTGGTTGTTTGAGCAACAGTGATGGTGGTTGGAGCAACTGTGGTGGTGGTTGGAGCAGCAGTTGTGGTCGTTGGAGCAACTGTGGTGGTTGGGGCAACTGTTGTGGTCGTTGGAGCAGCAGTTGTGGTTGTTGGAGCAACTTTGGTGGTTGGGGCAACGGTTGTGGTCGTTGGAGCAGCAGTTGTGGTTGTTGGAGAAACAGTTGTGGTTGCTTGAGCAACAGTGGTGGTGGTTGGAGCAACTGTGGTGGTGGTTGGAGCAACTGTGGTGGTGGTTGGAGCAGCAGTTGTGGTTGTTGGAGCAACTGTGGTGGTTGGGGCAACGGTTGTGGTCGTTAGAGCAGCAGTTGTGGTTGTTGGAGCAACAGTTGTGGTTACTTGAGCAACAGTGGTGGTGGTTGGAGCAACTGTGGTGGTGGTTGGAGCAACTGTGGTGGTGGTTGGGGCAGCAGTTGTGGATATTGGAGCAACAGTTGTCATTGTTGGAGCAACTGTGGTGGTGGTTGGAGCAACAGTTGTGGTTGTTGGAGCAACAGTTGTGGTTGTTGTAGCAACGGTTGTGGTCATTGAAGCAAAAGTTGTGGTTGTTGGAGGAACTGTTGTGGTCGTTGGTGCTATAATTGTGGCCGTTGAAGCAACAGTTGTGATTGTTAGAGCAACTGTGGTGGTTGGGGCAACTGTTGTAGTCGTTGGAACAGCAGTTGTGGTTGTTGGAGCAACAGTTGTGGTTTTTTGACCAACTGTTGTGGTGGTTGGAGCAACTGTGGTGGTGGTTGGAGCAACAGTTGTAGATGTTGGAGGAACTTTGGTGGTCGTTGGTGCTTCAGTTGTGGTCGTTGGAGCAACAGTTGTTGTTGTTGGAGCAAATGTGGTGGTGTTTGGAGCAACCGTGGTGGTTGTTGGAGCAACAGTGGTCATTGTTGGAGCAACTTTGGTGGTTGGGGCAACAGTTGTGGTCGTTGGAGCAACTGTGGTGGTGGTTGGAGCAACCGTGGTGGTTGTTGGAGCAACTGTGGTTGTTGGGGCAACTGTTGTGGTCGTTGGAGCAGCAGTTGTGGTTGTGGTTGTTGGAGCAACAACTGTGGTCGTTGGAACAACTGTGGTGGTGGTCGGAGCAACCGTAGTGGTTGTTGGAGCAACATTTATTGTCGTTGGAGCAACTGTGGTGGTTGGGGCACCTGTGGTGGTCGTTGGTGAAACAGTTGAGGTCGTTGCAGCAACTGTGGTGGTCGTTGGTGTAACAGTTGTGGTTGTTGGAGCAACAGTTGTGGTCGTTGGAGCAACAGTTGTGGTTGGGGCAACTGTTGTGGTTGTTGGAGCAGCAGTTGTGGTTGTTGAAGCAACTGTGGTGGTTGGGGCAACGGTTGTGGTTGTTGGAGCAGCAGTTGTGGCTGTTGGAGCAACAGTTGTGGTTGTTTGAGCAATAGGGGTGGTGGTTGGAGCAACTGTGGTGGTGGTTGGAGCAGCAGTTTTGGTCGTTGGAGCAACAGTTGTGATTGGGGCAACTGTTGTGGTGGTTGGAGCAGCAGTTTTGGTTGTTGGAGGAACTGTGGTGGTTGGGGCAACAGTTGTGGTCATTGGAGCAACAGTTGTGGTTGTTTGAGCAACAGTGATGGTGGTTGGAGCAACTGTGGTGGTGGTTGGAGCAGCAGTTGTGGTCGTTGGAGCAACTGTGGTGGTTGGGGCAACTGTTGTGGTCGTTGGAGCAGCAGTTGTGGTTGTTGGAGCAACAGTTGTGGTTGCTTGAGCAACAGTGGTGGTGGTTGGAGCAACTGTGGTGGTGGTTGGAGCAGCAGTTGTGGTTGTTGGAGCAACTGTGGTGGTTGGGGCAACGGTTGTGGTCGTTAGAGCAGCAGTTGTGGTTGTTGGAGCAACAGTAGTGGTTGCTTGAGCAACAGTGGTGGTGGTTGGAGCAACTGTGGTGGTGGTTGGAGCAACTGTGGTGGTGGTTGGAGCAACTGTGGTGGTGGTTGGAGCAACCGTGGTGGTTGTTGGAGCAACAGTTGTCGTTGTTGGAGCAAATGTGGTTGTTGGGGCAACTGTTGTGGTCGTTGGAGCAGCAGTTGTGGTTGTGGTTGTTGGAGCAACAACTGTGGTCGTTGGAACAACTGTGGTGGTGGTCGGAGCAACCGTAGTGGTTGTTGGAGCAACATTTGTTGTCGTTGGAGCAACTGTGGTGGTTGGGGCACCTGTGGTGGTCGTTGGTAAAACAGTTGAGGTCGTTGCAGCAACTGTGGTGGTCGTTGGTGTAACAGTAGTGGTTGTTGGAGCAACAGTTGTGGTCGTTGGAGCAACAGTTGTGGTTGGGGCAACTGTTGTGATCGTTGGAGCAGCAGTTGTGGTTGTTGGAGCAACTGTGGTGGTTGGGGCAACGGTTGTGGTCGTTGGAGCAGCAGTTGTGGCTGTTGGAGCAACAGTTGTGGTTGTTTGAGCAATAGTGGTGGTGGTTGGAGCAACTGTGGTGGTGGTTGGAGCAGCAGTTGTGGTCGTTGGAGCAACAGTTGTGGTTGGGGCAACTGTTGTGGTGGTTGGAGCAGCAGTTGTGGTCGTTGGAGCAACTGTGGTGGTTGGGGCAACTGTTGTGGTCGTTGGAGCAGCAGTTGTGGTTGTTGGAGCAACTGCGGTGGTTGGGGCAACGGTTGTGGTTGTTGGAGCAGCAGTTGTGGTTGTTGGAGCAACAGTTGTGGTTGCTTGAGCAACAGTGGTGGTGGTTGGAGCAACTGTGGTGGTGGTTGGAGCAGCAGTTGTGGTTGTTGGAGCAACTGTGGTGGTTGGGGCAACGGTTGTGGTCGTTGGAGCAGCAGTCGTGGTTGTTGGAGCAACAGTTGTGGTTGCTTGAGCAACATTGGTGGTGGTTGGAGCAACTGTGGTGGTGGTTGGAGCAACTGTGGTGGTGGTTGGAGCAACTGTGGTGGTGGTAGGAGCAACTGTTGTGGTCTTAGTAGCTACAATTTTTGTCGTTTGAGCAACTGTGGTTGTTGGAGCAACAGTTGTGGTCGTTGGAGCAACAGTTGTGGTCGTTGGAGCAACTGTGGTGGTCGTTGGAGCAACTGTGGTGGTCGTTGGAGCAACTGTGGGGGTCGTTGGAGCAACTGTGGTGGTCGTTGGAGCAACTGTGGTGGTTGTTGGAGCAACAGTAGTGGTTGTTAGAGCAACAGTTGTGGTCGTTGGAGCAACAGTTGTGTTTGCTTGAGCAACATTGGTGGTGGTTGGAGCAACTGTGGTGGTGGTTAGAGCAACTGTGGTGGTGGTTGGAGCAACCATGGTGGTTGTTGGAGCAACAGTGGTCGTTGTTGGAGCAATTTTGGTGGTTGGAACAACTGTGGTGGTGGTTGGAGCAACCGTGGTGGTTGTTGGAGCAACGGTTGTGGTCGTTGGAGCAGCAGTTGTGGTTGTTTGAGCAACTGTGGTGGTGGTTGGAGCAACTGTGGTGGTGGTTGAAACAACTGTGGCGGTGGTTGGAGCAGCAGTTGTGGTTGTTGGGGCAACAGTTGTCCTTGTAAGAGCAACAGTTGTGGTCGTTGGAGCAACTGTGATGGTGGTTGGAGCAACTGTGGTGGTTGGGGCAACTGTTGTGGTCGTTGGAGCAGCAGTTGTGGTTGTTGGAGCAACTGTTGTGGTCATTGGTGCTACAGTTGTGGTCGTTGGAGCAACAGTTGTGGTCGTTAGAACAACTGTGGTGGTGGTTGGAGCAGCCGTGGTGGTTGTTGGAGCAACAGTTGTCGTCGTTGGAGCAACTGTGGTGGTTGGGGCAACTGTTGTGGTCGTTGGAGCAACAGTTGTGGTTGTTAGAGGAACTGTTGTGGTCATTGGTGCTACAGTTGTGGTCGTTGGAGCAACAGTTGTGGTTGTGAGAGCAACTGTGGTGGTTGGGGCAACTGTTGTAGTCGTTGGAGCAGCAGTTGTGGTTGATGGAGCAACAGTTGTGGTCGTTGGAGCAACTGTGGTGGTCGTTGGAGCAACTGTGGTGGTCGTTGGTGCAACAGTTGTGGTCGTTGGTGCAACAGTTGTGGTCGTTGGAGCAACTGTTGTAGTCGTTGGAGCAGCAGTTGTGGTTGTTGGAGCAACAGTTGTGGTCATTGGAGCAACTGTGGTAGTCGTTGGTGCAACAGTTGTGGTCGTTGGTGCAACAGTTGTGGTCGTTGGTGCAACAGTTGTGGTCGTTGGAGCAACAGTAGTGGTCGTTAGAGCAACAGTTGTGGTCGTTGGAAAAACAGTTGTAGTCGTTGGAGCAACTGTGGTGGTGGTTGGAGCAATTGTGGTGGTTGTTGGAGCAACAGTGGTCGTTGTTGGAGCAACTGTGGTGGTTGGGGCAACTGTTGTGGTCGTTGGTGCAACAGTTGTGGTCGTTGGTGCAACAGTTGTGGTCGTTGGAGCAACAGTAGTGGTCGTTAGAGGAACAGTTGTGGTCATTGGAGCAACAGTTGTGGTCGTTGGAGCAACAGTTGTGGTCGTTAGAACAACTGTGGTGGTGGTTGGAGCAGCCGTGGTGGTTGTTGGAGCAACAGTTGTCGTCGTTGGATCAACTGTGGTGGTTGGGGCAACTGTTGTGGTCGTTGGAGCAACAGTTGTGGTTGTTAGAGGAACTGTTGTGGTCATTGGTGCTACAGTTGTGGTCGTTGGAGCAACAGTTGTGGTTGTGAGAGCAACTGTGGTGGTTGGGGCAACTGTTGTAGTCGTTGGAGCAGCAGTTGTGGTTGATGGAGCAACAGTTGTGGTCGTTGGAGCAACTGTGGTGGTCGTTGGAGCAACTGTGGTGGTCGTTGGTGCAACAGTTGTGGTCGTTGGTGCAACAGTTGTGGTCGTTGGAGCAACTGTTGTAGTCGTTGGAGCAGCAGTTGTGGTTGTTGGAGCAACAGTTGTGGTCATTGGAGCAACTGTGGTGGTCGTTGGTGCAACAGTTGTGGTCGTTGGTGCAACAGTTGTGGTCGTTGGTGCAACAGTTGTGGTCGTTGGAGCAACAGTAGTGGTCGTTAGAGCAACAGTTGTGGTCGTTGGAAAAACAGTTGTAGTCGTTGGAGCAACTGTGGTGGTGGTTGGAGCAACCGTGGTAGTTGTTGGAGCAACAGTGGTCGTTGTCGGAGCAACTGTGGTGGTTAGGGCAACTGTTGTGGTCGTTGGAGCAGCAGTTGTGGTTGTTGGAGCAACAGTTGTGGTCGTTGGAGAAACAGTTGTGGTCGTTGGAACAATTGTGGTGGTGGTTGGAGCAGCCGTGGTGGTTGTTGGAGCAACGGTTGTGGTCGTTGGAGCAGCAGTTGTAGTTGTTGGAGCAACAGTTGTGGTTTTTTGAGTAACTGTGGTGGTGGTTGGAGCAACTGTGGTGGTGGTTGGTGCAACTGTGGTGGTGGTTGGAGCAACTGTGGTGGTGGTTGGAGCAGCAGTTGTGGTTGTTGGAGCAACAGTTGTCATTGTTGGAGCAACAGTTGTGGTCGTTGGAGCAACCGTGGTGGTGCTTGGAGCAACCGTGGTGGTTGTTGGAGCAACCGTGGTGGTTAGGGCAACTGTTGTGGTCGTTGGAGCAGCAGTTGTGGTTGTTGGAGCAACAGTTGTGGTCGTTGGAGAAACAGTTGTGGTCGTTGGAACAATTGTGGTGGTGGTTGGAGCAGCCGTGGTGGTTGTTGGAGCAACGGTTGTGGTCGTTGGAGCAGCAGTTGTAGTTGTTGGAGCAACAGTTGTGGTTTTTTGAGTAACTGTGGTGGTGGTTGGAGCAACTGTGGTGGTGGTTGGTGCAACTGTGGTGGTGGTTGGAGCAACTGTGGTGGTGGTTGGAGCAGCAGTTGTGGTTGTTGGAGCAACAGTTGTCATTGTTGGAGCAACAGTTGTGGTCGTTGGAGCAACCGTGGTGGTGCTTGGAGCAACCGTGGTGGTTGTTGGAGCAACCGTGGTGGTTGTTGGAGCAACCGTGGTGGTTGTTGGAGCAACAGTTGTCGTTGTTGGAGCAACTGTGGTGATTGTGGCAACTGTTGTGGTCGTTGGAGCAGCAGTTGTGGTTGTTGGAGCAACAGTTGTGGTCGTTGGAACAACTGTGGTGGTGGTTGGAGCAGCCGTGGTGGTTGTTGGAGCAACAGTTGTCGTCGTTGGAGCAACTGTGGTGGTTGGGGCAACTGTTGTGGTCGTTGGAGCAACAGTTGTGGTTGTTGGAGGAACTGTTGTGGTCATTGGTGCTACAGTTGTGGTCGTTGGAGCAACAGTTGTGGTCGTTGGAGCATCTGTGGTGGTCGTTGGTGCAACAGTTGTGGTCGTTGGTGCAACAGTTGTGGTTGTTGGAGCAACAGTTGTAGTCGTTGGAGCAACTGTGGTGGTGCTTGGAGCAACCGTGGTGGTTGTTGGAGCAACAGTTGTCGTTGTTGGAGCAACTGTGGTGGTTGGGGCAACTGTTGTGGTCGTTGGAGCAGCAGTTGTGGTTGTTGGAGCAACAGTTGTGGTCGTTGGAGCATCTGTGGTGGTCGTTGGTGCAACAGTTGTGGTCGTTGGTGCAACAGTTGTGGTTGTTGGAGCAACAGTTGTAGTCGTTGGAGCAACTGTGGTGGTGCTTGGAGCAACCGTGGTGGTTGTTGGAGCAACAGTTGTCGTTGTTGGAGCAACTGTGGTGGTTGGGGCAACTGTTGTGGTCGTTGGAGCAGCAGTTGTGGTTGTTGGAGCAACAGTTGTGGTCGTTGGAGCAACAGTTGTGGTCGTTGGAACAACTGTGGTGGTGGTTGGAGCAGCCGTGGTGGTTGTTGGAGCAACAGTTGTCGTCGTTGGAGCAACTGTGGTGGTTGGGGCAACTGTTGTGGTCGTTGGAGCAACATTTGTGGTTGTTGGAGGAACTGTTGTGGTCATTGGTGCTACAGTTGTGGTCGTTGGAGCAACAGTTGTAGTTGTTGGAGCAACTGTGGTGGTGGTTGGAGCCACCATGGTGGTTGTTGGAGCAACAGTGGTCGTTGTTGGAGCAACTGTGGTGGTTGGGGCAACTGTTGTGGTCGTTGGAGCAGCAGTTGTGGTTGTTGGAACAACAGTTGTGGTCGTTGGAGCAACAGTTGTGGTCGTTGGAACAACTGTGGTGATGGTTTGAGCAGCCTTGGTGGTTGTTGGAGCAACGGTTGTGATCGTTGGAGCAGCAGTTGTAGTTGTTGGAACAACTGTTGTGGTTGTTTGAGCAACTGTGGTGGTGGTTGAAGCAAATGTGGTGGTGGTGGGAGCAACTGTGGTGGTGGTTGGAGCAGCAGTTGTGGTTGTTGGAGAAACAGTTGTCGTTGTTGGAGCAACAGTTGTGGTCGTTGGAGCAACTTTGGTGGTGGTTGGAGCAACTGTTGTAGTCGGTGGAGCAGCAGTTGTGGTTGTTGGAGCAACAGTTGTGGTCGTTGGAGCAACTGTGGTGGTCGTTGGTGCAACAGTTGTGGTCGTTTGTGCAACAGTTGTGGTCGTTGGAGCAACAGTTGTGGTTGGGGCAACTGTTGAAGTCGTTGGAGCAGCAGTTGTGGTTGTTGGAGCAACAGTTGTGGTCGTTGGAGCAACTGTGGTGGTCGTTGGTGCAACAGTTGTGGTCGTTGGTGCAACAGTTGTGGTCGTTGGAGCAACAGTAGTGGTCGTTAGAGCAACAGTTGTGGTCGTTGGAGCAACAGTTGTAGTTGTTGGAGCAACTGTGGTGGTGGTTGGAGCCACCATGGCGGTTGTTGGAGCAACAGTGGTCGTTGTTGGAGCAACTGTGGTGGTTGGGGCAACTGTTGTGGTCGTTGGAGCAGCAGTTGTGGTTGTTGGAGCAACAGTTGTGGTCGTTGGAGCAACAGTTGTGGTCGTTGGAACAACTGTGGTGATGGTTTGAGCAGCCTTGGTGGTTGTTGGAGCAACGGTTGTGGTCGTTGGAGCAGCAGTTGTAGTTGTTGGAACAACTGTTGTGGTTGTTTGAGCAACTGTGGTGGTGGTTGAAGCAACTGTGGTGGTGGTTGGAGCAACTGTGGTGGTGGTTGGAGCAGCAGTTGTGGTTGTTGGAGAAACAGTTGTCGTTGTTGGAGCAACAGTTGTGGTCGTTGGAGCAACTTTGGTGGTGGTTGGAGCAACAGTTGTGGTCGTTGGAGCAACTGTGGTGGTGGTTGGAGCAACCGTGGTGGTTGTTGGAGCAACCGTGGTGGTTGTTGGAGCAACAGTGGTTGTTGTTGGAGCAACTGTGGTGGTTGGGGCAACTGTTGTGGTCGTTGGAGCAGCAGTTGTGGTTGTTGGAGCAAGAGTTGTGGTCGTTGGAGTAACAGTTGTGGTCGTTGGAACAACTGTGGTGGTGGTTGGAGCAGCCGTGGTGGTTGTTGGAGCAACGGTTGTGGTCGTTGGAGCAGCAGTTGTAGTTGTTGGAACAACTGTTGTGGTTGTTTGAGCAACTGTGGTGGTGGTTGAAGCAACTGTGGTGGTGGTTGGAGCAACTGTGGTGGTGGTTGGAGCAGCAGTTGTGGTTGTTGGAGAAACAGTTGTCGTTGTTGGAGCAACAGTTGTGGTCGTTGGAGCAACTTTGGTGGTGGTTGGAGCAACAGTTGTGGTCGATGGAGCAACTGTGGGGGTGGTTGGAGCAATCGTGGTGGTTGTTGGAGCAACAGTGGTTGTTGTTGGAGCAACTGTGGTGGTTGGGGCAACTGTTGTGGTCGTTGGAGCAGCAGTTGTGGTTGTTGGAGCAACAGTTGTGGTCGTTGGAGTAACAGTTGTGGTCGTTGGAACAACTGTGGTGGTGGTTGGAGCAGCCTTGGTGGTTGTTGGAGCAACGGTTGTGGTCGTTGGAGCAGCAGTTGTAGTTGTTGTAGCAACAGTTGTGGTTGTTGGAGCAACGTTTGTGGTCGTTGGAGCAGCAGTTGTAGTTGTTGTAGCAACAGTTGTGGTTGTTTGAGCAACTGTGGTGGTGGTTGGAGCAACAGTGGTGGTGGTTGGAGCAACTGTGGTAGTGGTTGGAACAACTGTGGTGGTGGTTTGAGCAGCAGTTGTGGTTGTTGGAGCAACAGTTGTCGTTGTTGGAGCAACAGTTGTGATCGTTGGAGCAACAGTTGTGGTCGTTGGAGCAACTGTGGTGGTGGTTGGAGCAACCGTGGTGGTTGTTGGAACAACAGTTGTCGTTGTTGGAGCAACTGTGGTGGTTGGGGCAACTGTTGTGGTCGTTGGATAAGCAGTTGTGGTTGTTGGAGCTACAGTTGTGGTCGTTGGAACAACTGTGGTGGTGGTTGGTGCAACCGTGGTTGTTGTATGAGCAACAGTTGTCGTCGTTGGAGCAACTGTGGTTGTTGAAGGAACTGTTGTGGTCATTGGTGCTACAGTTGTGGTCGTTGGAGCAACAGTTGTGGTCGTTGGAGCAACAGTAGTGGTCGTTGGAGCAACAGTAGTGGTCGTTAGAGCAACAGTTCTGGTCGTTGGAGCAACAGTTGTGGTCGTTGGTGCAACAGTTGTGGTCGTTGGAGCAACAGTAGTGGTCGTTAGAGCAACAGTTGTGGTCGTTGGAGCAACATTTGTGGTCGTTGGAGCAACAGTTGTGGTCGTTGGAGCAACTGTGGTGGTCGTTGGTGCAACAGTTGTGGTCGTTGGTGCAACAGTTGTGGTTGTTGGAGCAACAGTTGTAGTCGTTGGAGCAACTATGGTAGTGCTTGGAGCAACGGTGGTGGTTGTTGGAGCAACAGTTGTCGTTGTTGGAGCAACTGTGGTGGTTGGGGCAACTGTTGTGGTCGTTGGAGCAGCAGTTGTGGTTGTTGGAGCAACAGTTGTGGTCGTTGGAGCAACAGTTGTGGTCGTTGGAACAACTGTGGTAGTGGTTGGAGCAGCCGTGGTGGTTGTTGGAGCAGCCGTGGTGGTTGTTGGAGCAACAGTTGTCGTCGTTGGAGCAACTGTGGTGGTTGGGGCAACTGTTGTGGTCGTTGGAGCAACAGTTGTGGTTGTTGGAGGAACTGTTGTGGTCATTGGTGCTACAGTTGTGGTCGTTGGTACAACAGTTGTGGTCGTTTGTGCAACAGTTGTGGTCGTTGGAGCAGTAGTTGTGGTTGGGGCAACTGTTGTAGTCGTTGGGGCAGCAGTTGTGGTTGTTGGAGCAACAGTTGTGGTCGTTGGAGCAACTGTGGTGGTGCTTGGAGCAACCGTGGTGGTTGTTGGAGCAACCGTGGTGGTTGTTGGAGCAACAGTTGTCGTTGTTGGAGCAACTGTGGTGGTTGGGGCAACTGTTGTGGTCGTTGGAGCAGCAGTTGTGGTTGATGGAGCAACAGTGGTTGTTGTTGGAGCAACTGTGGTGGTTGGGGCAACTGTTGTGGTCGTTGGAGCAGCAGTTGTGGTTGTTGGAGCAACAGTTGTGGTCGTTGGAGCAACAGTTGTGGTCGTTGGAACAACTGTGGTGGTGGTTGGAGCAGCCGTGGTGGTCGTTGGAGCAACGGTTGTGGTCGTTGGAGCAGCAGTTGGAGCTGTTTGAGCAACAGTTGTGGTCGTTGGAGCAACAGTAGTGGTCGTTAGAGCAACAGTTGTGGTCGTTGGAGCAACAGTTGTGGTCGTTGGTGCAACAGTTGTGGTCGTTGGAGCAGCAGTTGTGGTCGTTGGAGCAACAGTTGTGGTCGTTGGAGCAACAGTTGTAGTTGTTGGAGCAACAGTTGTGGTTGTTTGAGCAACTGTGGTGGTGGTTGGAGCAACTGTGGTGGTGGTTGGAGCAACTGTGGTGGTTGTTGGAGCAGCAGTTGTGGTTGTTGGAGCAACAGTTGTCGTTGTTGGAGAAACAGTTGTGGTCGTTGGAGCAACAGCTGTGGTTGGGGCAACTGTTGTAGTCGTTGGAGCAGCAGTTGTGGTTGTTGGAGCAACAGTTGTGGTCGTTGGAGCAACTGTGGTGGTCGTTGGTTCAACAGTTGTGGTTGTTGGTGCAACAGTTGTGGTCGTTGGAGCAATAGTAGTGGTCGTTAGAGCAACAGATGTGCTCGTTGGAGCAACAGTTGTAGTCGTTGGAGCAACTGTGGTGGTGGTTGGAGCAACCGTGGTGGTTGATGGAGCAACAGTGGTTGTTGTTGGAGCAACAGTTGTGGTCGTTGGAGCAACAGTTGTGGTCATTGGAACAACTGTGGTGGTGGTTGGAGCAGCCGTGGTGGTTGTTGGAGCAACGTTTGTGGTCGTTGGAGCAGCAGTTGTAGTTGTTGGAGCAACAGTTGTGGTCGTTGGAGCAACAGTAGTGGTCATTAGAGCAACAGTTGTGGTCGTTGGAGCAACAGTTGTGGTCGTTGGTGCAACAGTTGTGGTCGTTGGAGCAGCAGTTGTGGTTGTTGGAGCAACAGTTGTGGTCGTTGGAGCAACAGTTGTAGTTGTTGGAGCAACAGTTGTGGTTGTTTGAGCAACTGTGGTGGTGGTTGGAGCAACTGTGGTGGTGGTTGGAGCAACTGTGGTGGTTGTTGGAGCAGCAGTTGTGGTTGTTGGAGCAACAGTTGTCGTTGTTGGAGAAACAGTTGTGGTCGTTGGAGCAACAGTTGTGGTTGGGGCAACTGTTGTAGTCGTTGGAGCAGCAGTTGTGGTTGTTGGAGCAACAGTTGTGGTCGTTGGAGCAACTGTGGTGGTCGTTGGTTCAACAGTTGTGGTTGTTGGTGCAACAGTTGTGGTCGTTGGAGCAACAGTTGTAGTCGTTGGAGCAACAGTTGTAGTCGTTGGAGCAACTGTGGTGGTGGTTGGAGCAACCGTGGTGGTTGATGGAGCAACAATGGTTGTTGTTGGAGCAACTGTGGTGGTTGGGGCAACTGTTGTGGTCGTTGGAGCAGCAGTTGTGGTTGTTGGAGCAACAGTTGTGGTTGTTTGAGCAACTGTGGTGGTGGTTGGAGCAACTGTGGTGGTGGTTGGAGCAACTGTGGTGGTTGTTGGAGCAGCAGTTGTGGTTGTTGGAGCAACAGTTGTCGTTGTTGGAGAAACAGTTGTGGTCGTTGGAGCAACAGTTGTGGTTGGGGCAACTGTTGTAGTCGTTGGAGCAGCAGTTGTGGTTGTTGGAGCAACAGTTGTGGTCGTTGGAGCAACTGTGGTGGTCGTTGGTTCAACAGTTGTGGTTGTTGGTGCAACAGTTGTGGTCGTTGGAGCAATAGTAGTGGTCGTAAGAGCAACAGTTGTGCTCGTTGGAGCAACAGTTGTAGTCGTTGGAGCAACTGTGGTGGTGGTTGGAGCAACCGTGGTGGTTGATGGAGCAACAGTGGTTGTTGTTGGAGCAACTGTGGTGGTTGGGGCAACTGTTGTGGTCGTTGGAGCAGCAGTTGTGGTTGTTGGAGCAACAGTTGTGGTCGTTGGAGCAACAGTTGTGGTCGTTGGAACAACTGTGGTGGTGGTTGGAGCAGCCGTGGTGGTTGTTGGAGCAACGTTTGTGGTCGTTGGAGCAGCAGTTGTAGTTGTTGGAGCAACAGTTGTGGTCGTTGGAGCAACAGTAGTGGTCGTTAGAGCAACAGTTGTGGTCGTTGGAGCAACAGTTGTGGTCGTTGGTGCAACAGTTGTGATCGTTGGAGCAGCAGTTGTGGTTGTTGGAGCAACAGTTGTGGTCGTTGGAGCAACAGTTGTAGTTGTTGGAGTAACAGTTGTGGTTGTTTGAGCAACTGTGGTGGTGGTTGGAGCAACTGTGGTGGTGGTTGGAGCAACTGTGGTGGTTGTTGGAGCAGCAGTTGTGGTTGTTGGAGCAACAGTTGTCGTTGTTGGAGAAACAGTTGTGGTCGTTGGAGCAACAGTTGTGGTTGGTGCAACTGTTGTAGTCGTTGGAGCAGCAGTTGTGGTTGTTGGAGCAACAGTTGTGGTCGTTGGAGCAACTGTGGTGGTCGTTGGTTCAACAGTTGTGGTTGTTGGTGCAACAGTTGTGGTCGTTGGAGCAACAGTTGTAGTCGTTGGAGCAACTGTGGTGGTGGTTGGAGCAACCGTGGTGGTTGATGGAGCAACAGTGGTTGTTGTTGGAGCAACTGTGGTGGTTGGGGCAACTGTTGTGGTCGTTGGAGCAGCAGTTGTGGTTGTTGGAGCAACAGTTGTCGTCGTTGGAGCAACAGTTGTGGTCGTTGGAACAACTGTGGTGGTGGTTGGAGCAGCCGTGGTGGTTGTTGGAGCAACGGTTGTGGTCGTTGGAGCAGCAGTTGTAGTTGTTGGAGCAACAGTTGTGGTCGTTGGAGCAACAGTAGTTGTCGTTAGAGCAACAGTTGTGGTCGTTGGAGCAACAATTGTGGTCGTTGGTGCAACAGTTGTGGTCGTTGGAGCAGCAGTTGTGGTTGTTGGAGCAACAGTTGTGGTCGTTGGAGCAACAGTTTTAGTTGTTGGAGCAACAGTTGTGGTTGTTTGAGCAACTGTGGTGGTGGTTGGAGCAACTGTGGTGGTGATTGGAGCAACTGTGGTGGTTGTTGGAGCAGCAGTTGTGGTTGTTGGAGCAACAGTTGTCGTTGTTGGAGAAACAGTTGTGGTCGTTGGAGCAACAGTTGTGGTTGGGGCAACTGTTGTAGTCGTTGGAGCAGCAGTTGTGGTTGTTGGAGCAACAGTTGTGGTCGTTGGAGCAACTGTGGTGGTCGTTGGTTCAACAGTTGTGGTTGTTGGAGCAATAGTAGTGGTCGTTAGAGCAACAGTTGTGCTCGTTGGAGCAACAGTTGTAGTCGTTGGAGCAACTGTGGTGGTGGTTGGAGCAACCGTGGTGGTTGATGGAGCAACAGTGGTTGTTGTTGGAGCAACTGTGGTGGTTGGGGCAACTGTTGTGGTCGTTGGAGCACCAGTTGTGGTTGATGGAGCAACAGTGGTTGTTGTTGGAGCAACTGTGGTGGTTGGGGCAACTGTTGTGGTCGTTGGAGCAGCAGTTGTGGTTGTTGGAGCAACAGTTGTGGTCGTTGGAGCAACAGTTGTGGTCGTTGGAACAACTGTGGTGGTGGTTGGAGCAGCCGTGGTGGTGGTTGGAGCAGCCGTGGTGGTTGTTGGAGCAACGGTTGTGGTCGTTGGAGCAGCAGTTGTAGTTGTTGGAGCAACAGTTGTGGTCGTTGGAGCAACAGTAGTGGTCGTTAGAGCAACAGTTGTGGTGGTTGGAGCAACCGTGGTGGTTGATGGAGCAACAGTGGTTGTTGTTGGAGCAACTGTGGTGGTTGGGGCAACTGTTGTGGTCGTTGGAGCAGCAGTTGTGGTTGTTGGAGCAACAGTTGTGGTCTTTGGAGCAACAGTTGTGGTCGTTGGAACAACTGTGGTGGTGGTTGGAGCAGCCGTGGTGGTTGTTGGAGCAACGGTTGTGGTCGTTGGAGCAGCAGTTGTAGTTGTTGGAGCAACAGTTGTGGTCGTTGGAGCAACAGTAGTTGTCGTTAGAGCAACAGTTGTGGTCGTTGGAGCAACAGTTGTGGTCGTTGGTGCAACAGTTGTGGTCGTTGGAGCAGCAGTTGTGGTTGTTGGAGCAACAGTTGTGGTCGTTGGAGCAACAGTTGTAGTTGTTGGAGCAACAGTTGTGGTTGTTTGAGCAACTGTGGTGGTGGTTGGAGCAACTGTGGTGGTGGTTGGAGCAACTGTGGTGGTTGTTGGAGCAGCAGTTGTAGTTGTTGGAGCAACAGTTGTGGTCGTTGGAGCAACAGTAGTTGTCGTTAGAGCAACAGTTGTGGTCGTTGGAGCAACAGTTGTGGTCGTTGGTGCAACAGTTGTGGTCGTTGGAGCAGCAGTTGTGGTTGTTGGAGCAACAGTTGTGGTCGTTGGAGCAACAGTTGTAGTTGTTGGAGCAACAGTTGTGGTTGTTTGAGCAACTGTGGTGGTGGTTGGAGCAACTGTGGTGGTGGTTGGAGCAACTGTGGTGGTTGTTGGAGCAGCAGTTGTGGTTGTTGGAGCAACAGTTGTCGTTGTTGGAGAAACAGTTGTGGTCGTTGGAGCAACTGTGGTGGTCGTTGGTTCAAAAGTTGTTGTTGTTGGAGCAATAGTAGTGGTCGTTAGAGCAACAGTTGTGCTCGTTGGAGCAACAGTTGTAGTTTTTGGAGCAACCGTGGTGGTTGATGGAGCAACAGTGGTTGTTGTTGGAGCAACTGTGGTGGTTGGGGCAACTGTTGTGGTCGTTGGAGCAGCAGTTGTGGTTGTTGGAGCAACAGTTGTCGTCGTTGGAGCAACAGTTGTGGTCGTTGGAACAACTGTGGTGGTGGTTGGAGCAGCCGTGGTGGTTGGGGCAACTGTTGTGGTCGTTGGAGCAGCAGTTGTGGTTGTTGGAGCAACAGTTGTGGTCGTTGGAGCAACAGTTGTGGTCGTTGGAACAACTGTGGTGGTGGTTGGAGCAGCCGTGGTGGTTGTTGGAGCAACGGTTGTGGTCGTTGGAGCAGCAGTTGTAGTTGTTGGAGCAACAGTTGTGGTCGTTGGAGCAACAGTAGTGGTCGTTAGAGCAACAGTTGTGGTGGTTGGAGCAACCGTGGTGGTTGATGGAGCAACAGTGGTTGTTGTTGGAGCAACTGTGGTGGTTGGGGCAACTGTTGTGGTCGTTGGAGCAGCAGTTGTGGTTGTTGGAGCAACAGTTGTGGTCGTTGGAGCAACAGTTGTGGTCGTTGGAGCAACAGTTGTGGTCGTTGGAACAACTGTGGTGGTGGTTGGAGCAGCCGTGGTGGTTGTTGGAGCAACGGTTGTGGTCGTTGGAGCAGCAGTTGTAGTTGTTGGAGCAACAGTTGTGGTCGTTGGAGCAACAGTAGTTGTCGTTAGAGCAACAGTTGTGGTCGTTGGAGCAACAGTTGTGGTCGTTGGTGCAACAGTTGTGGTCGTTGGAGCAGCAGTTGTGGTTGTTGGAGCAACAGTTGTGGTCGTTGGAGCAACAGTTGTAGTTGTTGGAGCAACAGTTGTGGTTGTTTGAGCAACTGTGGTGGTGGTTGGAGCAACTGTGGTGGTGGTTGGAGCAACTGTGGTGGTTGTTGGAGCAGCAGTTGTGGTTGTTGGAGCAACAGTTGTCGTTGTTGGAGAAACAGTTGTGGTCGTTGGAGCAACATTTGTGGTTGGTACAACTGTTGTAGTCGTTGGAGCAGCAGTTGTGGTTGTTGGAGCAATAGTAGTGGTCGTTAGAGCAACAGTTGTGCTCGTTGGAGCAACAGTTGTAGTCGTTGGAACAACTGTGGTGGTGGTTGGAGCAACCGTGGTGGTTGATGGAGCAACAGTGGTTGTTGTTGGAGCAACTGTGGTGGTTGGGGCAACTGTTGTGGTCGTTGGAGCAGCAGTTGTGGTTGATGGAGCAACTGTGGTGGTCGTTGGTTCAACAGTTGTGGTTGTTGGAGCAATAGTAGTGGTCGTTAGAGCAACAGTTGTGCTCGTTGGAGCAACAGTTGTAGTCGTTGGAACAACTGTGGTGGTGGTTGGAGCAACCGTGGTGGTTGATGGAGCAACAGTGGTTGTTGTTGGAGCAACTGTGGTGGTTGGGGCAACTGTTGTGGTCGTTGGAGCAGCAGTTGTGGTTGATGGAGCAACAGTGGTTGTTGTTGGAGCAACTGTGGTGGTTGGGGCAACTGTTGTGGTCGTTGGAGCAGCAGTTGTGGTTGTTGGAGCAACAGTTGTGGTCGTTGGAGCAACAGTTGTGGTCGTTGGAACAACTGTGGTGGTGGTTGGAGTAGCCGTGGTGGTTGTTGGAGCAACGGTTGTGGTCGTTGGAGCAGCAGTTGTAGTTGTTGGAGCAACAGTTGTGGTCGTTGGAGCAACAGTAGTGGTCGTTAGAGCAACAGTTGTGGTCGTTGGAGCAACAGTTGTGGTCGTTGGTGCAACAGTTGTGGTCGTTGGAGCAGCAGTTGTGGTTGTTGGAGCAACAGTTGTGGTCGTTGGAGCAACAGTTGTAGTTGTTGGAGCAACAGTTGTGGTTGTTTGAGCAACTGTGGTGGTGGTTGGAGCAACTGTGGTGGTGGTTGGAGCAACTGTGGTGGTTGTTGGAGCAGCAGTTGTGGTTGTTGGAGCAACAGTTGTCGTTGTTGGAGAAACAGTTGTGGTCGTTGGAGCAACAGTTGTGGTTGGGGCAACTGTTGTAGTCGTTGGAGCAGCAGTTGTGGTTGTTGGAGCAACAGTTGTGGTCGTTGGAGCAACTGTGGTGGTCGTTGGTTCAACAGTTGTGGTTGTTGGTGCAACAGTTGTGGTCGTTGGAGCAATAGTAGTGGTCGTTAGAGCAACAGTTGTGCTCGTTGGAGCAACAGTTGTAGTCGTTGGAGCAACTGTGGTGGTTGGGGCAACTGTTGTGGTCATTGGAGCAGCAGTTGTGGTTGTTGGAGCAACAGTTGTGGTCGTTGGAGCAACAGTTGTGGTCGTTGGAACAACTGTGGTGGTGGTTGGAGCAGCCGTGGTGGTTGTTGGAGCAACGGTTGTGGTCGTTGGTGCAACAGTTGTGGTCGTTGGAGCAATAGTAGTGGTCGTTAGAGCAACAGTTGTGCTCGTTGGAGCAACAGTGGTTGTTGTTGGAGCAACTGTGGTGGTTGGGGCAACTGTTGTGGTCATTGGAGCAGCAGTTGTGGTTGTTGGAGCAACAGTTGTGGTCGTTGGAGCAACAGTTGTGGTCGTTGGAACAACTGTGGTGGTGGTTGGAGCAGCCGTGGTGGTTGTTGGAGCAACGGTTGTGGTCGTTGGAGCAGCAGTTGTAGTTGTTGGAGCAACAGTTGTGGTCGTTGGAGGAACAGTAGTGGTCGTTAGAGTAACAGTTGTGGTCGTTGGAGCAACAGTTGTGGTCGTTGGTGCAACAGTTGTGGTCGTTGGAGCAGCAGTTGTGGTTGTTGGAGCAACAGTTGTGGTCGTTGGAGCAACAGTTGTAGTTGTTGGAGCAACAGTTGTGGTTGTTTGAGCAACTGTGGTGGTGGTTGGAGCAACTGTGGTGGTGGTTGGAGCAACTGTGGTGGTTGTTGGAGCAGCAGTTGTGGTTGTTGGAGCAACAGTTGTCGTTGTTGGAGAAACAGTTGTGGTCGTTGGAGCAACAGTTGTGGTTGGGGCAACTGTTGTAGTCGTTGGAGCAGCAGTTGTGGTTGTTGGAGCAACAGTTGTGGTCGTTGGAGCAACTGTGGTGGTCGTTGGTTCAACAGTTGTGGTTGTTGGTGCAACAGTTGTGGTCGTTGGAGCAACAGTTGTAGTCGTTGGAGCAGCAGTTGTGGTCGTTGGAGCAACAGTTGTAGTTGTTGGAGCAACAGTTGTGGTTGTTTGAGCAACTGTGGTGGTGGTTGGAGCAACTGTGGTGGTGGTTGGAGCAACTGTGGTGGTTGTTGGAGCAGCAGTTGTGGTTGTTGGAGCAACAGTTGTCGTTGTTGGAGAAACAGTTGTAGTCGTTGGAGCAGCAGTTGTGGTTGTTGGAGCAACAGTTGTGGTCGTTGGAGCAACTGTGGTGGTCGTTGGTTCAACAGTTGTGGTTGTTGGTGCAACAGTTGTGGTCGTTGGAGCAATAGTAGTGGTCGTTAGAGCAACAGTTGTGCTCGTTGGAGCAACAGTTGTAGTCGTTGGAGCAACTGTGGTGGTGGATGGAGCAACCGTGGTAGTTGATGGAGCAACAGTGGTTGTTGTTGGAGCAACTGTGGTGGTTGGGGCAACTGTTGTGGTCATTGGAGCAGCAGTTGTGGTTGTTGGAGCAACAGTTGTGGTCGTTGGAGCAACAGTTGTGGTCGTTGGAACAACTGTGGTGGTGGTTGGAGGAGCCGTGGTGGTTGTTGGAGCAACGGTTGTGGTCGTTGGAGCAGCAGTTGTAGTTGTTGGAGCAACCGTTGTGGTCGTTGGAGCAACAGTAGTGGTCGTTAGAGTAACAGTTGTGGTCGTTGAAGCAACAGTTGTGGTCGTTGGTGCAACAGTTGTGGTCGTTGGAGCAGCAGTTGTGGTTGTTGGAGCAACAGTTGTGGTCGTTGGAGCAACAGTTGTAGTTGTTGGAGCAACAGTTGTGGTTGTTTGAGCAACTGTGGTGGTGGTTGGAGCAACTGTGGTGGTGGTTGGAGCAACTGTGGTGGTTGTTGGAGCAGCAGTTGTGGTTGTTGGAGCAACAGTTGCCGTTGTTGGAGAAACAGTTGTGGTCGTTGGAGCAACAGTTGTGGTTGGGGCAACTGTTGTAGTCGTTGGAGCAGCAGTTGTGGTTGTTGGAGCAACAGTTGTGGTCGTTGGAGCAACTGTGGTGGTCGTTGGTTCAACAGTTGTGGTTGTTGGTGCAACAGTTGTGGTCGTTGGAGCAACAGTTGTAGTCGTTGGAGCAACTGTGGTGGTGGTTGGAGCAACCGTGGTGGTTGATGGAGCAACAGTGGTTGTTGTTGGAGCAACTGTGGTGGTTGGGGCAACTGTTGTGGTTGTTGGAGCAACAGTTGTGGTCGTTGGAGCAACAGTTGTGGTCGTTGGAACAACTGTGGTGGTGGTTGGAGCAGCCGTGGTGGTTGTTGGGGCAACTGTTGTGGTCGTTGGAGCAACAGTTGTGGTCGTTGGAGCAACAGTTGTGGTCGTTGGAGCAACAGTAGTGGTCGTTAGAGCAACAGTTGTGGTCGTTGGAGCAACAGTTGTGGTCGTTGGTGCAACAGTTGTGGTCGTTGGAGCAGCAGTTGTGGTTGTTGGAGCAACAGTTGTGGTCGTTGGAGCAACAGTTGTAGTTGTTGGAGCAACAGTTGTGGTTGTTTGATCAACTGTGGTGGTGGTTGGAGCAACTGTGGTGGTGGTTGGAGCAACTGTGGTGGTTGTTGGAGCAGCAGTTGTGGTTGTTGGAACAACAGTTGTCGTTGTTGGAGCAACAGTTGTGGTCGTTGGAACAACTGTGGTGGTGGTTGGAGCAACCGTGGTGGTTGTTGGAGCAACAGTTGTCGTAGCAACTGTGGTGGTTGGGGCAACTGTTGTGGTTGTTGGAGCAACAGTTGTGGTCGTTGGAGCAACAGTTGTGGTCGTTGGAACAACTGTGGTGGTGGTTGGAGCAGCCGGGGTGGTTGTTGGAGCAACAGTTGTCGTCGTTGAAGCAACTGTGGTGGTTGGGGCAGCTGTGGTGGTGGTTGGAGCAGCCGTGGTGGTTGTTGGAGCAACGGTTGTGGTCGTTGGAGCAGCAGTTGTAGTTGTTGGAGCAACAGTTGTGGTCGTTGGAGCAACTGTGGTGGTCGTTGGTGCAACTGTTGTGGTCATTTGTGCAACAGTTGTGGTCGTTGGAGCAACAGTTGTGGTTGGGGCAACTGTTGTAGTCGTTGGAGCAGCAGTTGTGGTTGTTAAAGCAACAGTTGTGGTCGTTGGAGCAACTGTGGTGGTCGTTGGTGCAACAGTTGTGGTCGTTGGTGCAACAGTTGTGGTCGTTGGAGCAACAGTAGTGGTCGTTAGAGCAACAGTTGTGGTCGTTGGAGCAACAGTTGTAGTTGTTGGAGCAACTGTGGTGGTGGTAGGAGCAACCGTGGTGGTTGTTGGAGCAACAGTTGTCGTTGTTGGAGCAACTGTGGTGGTTGGGGCAACTGTTGTGGTCGTTGGAGCAGCAGTTGTGGTTGTTGGAGCGACAGTTGTGGTCGTTGGAGCAACAGTTGTGGTCGTTGGAACAACTGTGGTGGTGGTTGGAGCAGCCGTGGTGGTTGTTGGAGCAACGGTGGTGGTCGTTGGAGCAACGGTGGTGGTCGTTGGAGCAGCAGTTGTAGTTGTTGGAGCAACAGTTGTGGTTGTTTGAGCAACTGTGGTGGTGGTTGGAGCAACTGTGGTGGTGGTTGAAGCAACTGTGGTGGTGGTTGGAGCAGCAGTTGTGGTTGTTGAAGCAACAGTTGTCGTTGTTGGAGCAACAGTTGTGGTCGTTGGAGCAACTGTGGTGGTGGTTGGAGCAACCGTGGTGGTTGTTGGAGCAACAGTTGTCGTAGCAACTGTGGTGGTTGGGGCAACTGTTGTGGTTGTTGGAGCAACAGTTGTGGTCGTTGGAGCAACAGTTGTGGTCGTTGGAACAACTGTGGTGGTGGTTGGAGCAGCCGTGGTGGTTGTTGGAGCAACAGTTGTCGTCGTTGAAGCGACTGTGGTGGTTGGAGCAACTGTGGTGGTTGGAGCAACGGTTGTAGTCGTTGGAGCAGCAGTTGTAGTTGTTGGAGCAACAGTTGTGGTTGTTTGAGCAACTGTGGTGGTGGTTGGAGAAACTGTGGTGGTGGTTGGAGCAGCAGTTGTGGTTGTTGGAGCAACAGTTGTGATCATTGGAGCAACAGTTGTGGTCGTTGGAGCAACAGTTGTGGTCGTTGGAACAACCGTGGTGGTTGTTGGAGCAGCCGTGGTGGTTGTTGGAGCAACAGTTGTCGTCGTTGGAGCAACTGTGGTGGTTGGGGCAACTGTGGTGGTCGTTGGAGCAACAGTTGTCGTTGTTGGAGGAACTGTTGTGGTCATTGGTGCTACAGTTGTGGTCGTTGGAGCAACAGTTGTGGTTGTTAGAGCAACTGTGCTGGTTGGGGCAACAGTCGTTGGAGCAGCAGTTGTGGTTGTTGGAGCAACAGTTGTGGTCGTTGGAGCAACTGTGGTGGTCGTTGGTGCAACAGTTGTGGTCGTTTGTGCAACAGGTATGGTCGTTGGAGCAACAGTTGTGGTTGGGGCAACTGTTGTAGTCGTTGGAGCAGCAGTTGTTGTTGTTGGAGCAACAGTTGTGGTCGTTGGAGCAACTGTGGTGGTCGTTGGTGCAACAGTTGTGGTTGTTGGTGCAACAGTTGTGGTCGTTGGAGCAACAGTAGTGGTCGTTAGAGCAACAGTTGTGGTCGTTGGAGCAACAGTTGTGGTCGTTGGAGCAACTGTGGTCGTGGTTGGAGCAACCGTGGTGGTTGTTGGAGCAACAGTGATCGTTGTTGGAGCAACTGTGGTGGTTGGGGCAACTGTTGTGGTCGTTGGAGCAGCAGTTGTGGTTGTTGGAGCAACAGTTGTGGTCGTTGGAGCAACAGTTGTGGTCGTTGGAACAACTGTGGTGGTGGTTGGAGCAGCCGTGGTGGTTGTTGGAGCAACGGTTGTGGTCGTTGGAGCAGCAGTTGTAGTTGTTGGAGCAACAGTTGTGGTTGTTTGAGCAACTGTGGTGGTGGTTGGAGCAACAGTTGTGGTCGTTGGAGCAACTGTGGTGGTGGTTGGAGCAACCGTGGTGGTTGTTGGAGCAACAGTTGTCGTTGTTGGAGCAACTGTGGTGGTTGGGGCAACTGTTGTGGTCGTTGGAGCAGCAGTTGTGGTTGTAGGAGCAACAGTTGTGGTCGTTGGAGCAACAGTTGTGGTCGTTGGAACAACTGTGGTGGTGGTTGGAGCAGCCGTGGTGGTTTTTGGAGCAACAGTTGTCGTCGTTGGAGCAACTGTGGTGGTTGGGGCAACTGTGGTGGTCGTTGGAGCAATAGTTGTGGTTGTTGGAGGAACTGTTGTGGTCATTGGTGCTACAGTTGTGGTCGTTGGAGCAACAGTTGTGGTTGTGAGAGCAAGTGTGGTGGTTGGGGAAACTGTTGTGGTCGTTGGTGCAACAGTTGTGGTCGTTGGAGCAACAGTTGTGGTTGGGGCAACTGTTGTAGTCCTTGGAGCAGCAGTTGTGGTTGTGAGAGCAAGTGTGGTGGTTGGGGCAACTGTTGTGGTTGTTGGTGCAACAGTTGTGGTCGTTGGAGCAACAGTTGTGGTTGGGGCAACTGTTGTAGTCCTTGGAGCAGCAGTTGTGGTTGTTGGAGCAACTGTGGTGGTTGTTAGTGCAACAGTTGTGGTCGTTGGTGCAACAGTTGTGGTCGTTGGAGCAACAGTTGTGGTCGTTGGAGCAACTGTGGTGGTCGTTGGTGTAACAGTTGTGGGTGTTGGAGCAACAGTTGTGGTCGTTGGAGCAACAGTTGTGGTTGTTGGAACAACTGTGGTGGTGGTTGGAGCAACCGTGGTGGTTGTTGGAGCAACAGTTGTCGTTGTTGGAGCAACTGTGGTGGTTGGGGCAACTGTTGTGGTCGTTGGAGAAGCAGTTGTGGTTGTTTGAGCAACTGTGGTGGTGGTTGGAGCAACTGTGGTGGTGGTTGGAGCAACAGTTGTGGTTGTTGGAGCAACAGTTGTCGTCGTTGGAGCAACTGTGGTTGTTGGGGCAACTGTTGTGGTCGTTGGAGTAGCAGTTGTGGTTGTTGGAGCAACTGTGGTGGTTGGGGCAACAGTTGTGGTCGTTAGAGCAGCAGTTGTGGTTGTTGGAGCAACAGTTGTGGTTGTTGGAGCAACAGTTGTGGTTGTTTGAGCAACTGTGGTGGTGGTTGGAGCATCTGTGGTGGTGGTTGGATCAACTGTTGTGGTTGTTGGAGCAACAGTTGTGGTTGTTGAAGCATCAGTTCCTCCACACAATGTCCACCATATACATACTATTAAATAAAATAAAAACATTTGTATAAGATGTTATTTAAGAGTGTTTATCTAAAAATAAATATTTAATTGATATTATCTATTTTATGAAAAATAATTTCAATCATCAATATTTAATGTCATATTATATTATTTACATACATATTATTTAAGTTCATTTTATACATATTGTATATATACAAAGAAACAAAATGTAAAAAGATTCACTTACATATGGTGAGGAAAGTTTTTCTTTTGCCATTATACTTTGAAATAAAGGACCTGCTAAAATTAAAAAAATATAATTTGTAAAATGCATAGTATTGTAGTTACATTTGAGGAGTGAAAGAAAGTGAAAAATAGATACAGGCGAAAAAAAGGAAAAAGATTTCAGTGATTTGAGTGAGACTTTCTTTGACTGACAATTTACATTTTCAATTGTGAGCAACCTATTTAAAAAAATGTGATCCTTGGTATATTCTGAGAGGGAATTAATAATGGCTTGAGTACCCAACCGCTCGAAAGTGACATCAACGAGCGTTTATAAAAATGATGATTATGTAGGTTACTTTTTTGCTAGTTGGTTATTTTGACGTCTTACTGGTTAGCTTTACAAGTCTATATTGTCTTTAGTCAATATTTTGTGAGTTTGGTTGTATTGTGTATGTGATACTGCACAGTCTAAATGGCATTTGCTATCACAGTACCCCAAGATTTATTGGAAAGCATGCAGAGAAATTTGCTGCCAGTCTGCTCTGTTTTCATGTACTCTCATGTTTTTTTTTCAAATGTGCTTGTCAGCGGAAAACATTTAGGCCTGTTTAAACATCTTTTATAAACTTGCTTTAGGAAAAGACGTTACTGGTGTGTATCTATTTTAAGATTTGTAAGTAATTTTTCAGTTGAGATACCTAAAACGTTTTAGTTTAGGACTTGCCTTTTCTCTGAAACTGCGGGGTTAATATATGCACTATTTGTTCGATAAAGTTCAACATCACCTGCTCTTAAAGCTGAGTCCCGCTCTCTCAACCAAAGCTTAATGTCCTGTGTCATCCATGGCTTATTACTAGGATAACATCTGATGATTTTCTCAACAGTAACATTGTCGATGCAGAATTGCAGGTATGACAGGACAGTAGAGGTGTCATTTATACTCAATTTATATGCAAATAAATTCCACTGAGTACAATCAAAAAAGTCCAGGAGTTGAGTAGACGCCCCTTGTGGCCAAGTTCTTATGGTTCTCAAAGAAGGCTTGGTTCTTTTGATGAGAGATGTATTATGTAGACGTGAGACAGAGGGATAAATGGTCAGACTGATCCAGGTGAAGGAGAGTAGTGACTGTTTACTAATCCTTTATGTAAGCAATAAGGTACCAGGGGCTGTGCTGTATTGTGAAGTTATTCAAGATACAGCACTTGCCTCGAGTACCTTATTGCTTTTATAAAACGGTTACAACACAATATTAAAGTAAAAAAAATATATTAGTGCAACTTTCATGAAGTTAAATCAATAAAAGCATTCCTTCCCCTGGAAAAAATAGTCCCTGACCATGAACAACAACGTTCCAATTTGTAATTTGCATGAAAGCTCAAATAAAAACAACAAACCGTTCTCAAACTGATACGTGTGGTTGCTAAGGGTGTTGCTAAGGGCGCAGTGATAAATAGAACCGTTGAGTGAAGCGGTCATAGCCGTGTTTTATCATAAATAAAGCTAAACAGCTATTGTGAAAAAAGTGAGATGGTTTACCTTATCCTGGATAGCAAAAAAAAAAAAAACTGGATTTCCAAATCTGGATCATTTTGATCCAGATTAAACTTTACCATAAAGTAACCATGACTGTGCTCGAGTAATTTTAAGTTATGTCTGTATTTAATCCAATTTTATTTAATTAGGAACACATTTATACATTATTTTTTATTATTATATTGTGAAGGTATTGGTATTTTAAAAAAAAACATAGCCTTATTTTTAGCGAAAGTTTTAGCTTTGTTTTAATAAAAAAATGACTTGATGATTTAAATGCTGTAGGGCGGTGATTTTCAAATTGTGGGCCAGCAGATGGCGCCAGGAGGGCCACTGTTTTATGTGTGAATTTACCATGGATCCTTAGTAATCGGACTTAATTAAAATTCCAAGTTTAAGATTGTTTTGTCTCTTTTTCTTTGGGCTGCACCAGAAAATAACTGTCGTACAAATAACTTTTCAGGTCAAAGCATTATAAATAAAAATCATAGTCATGGAGCATTTCCTGTCAAAACATCAGCCAATCATATTCTTGTTTATTTTTATTCCAGAGTGATTATTGATATTAATTGAGGTTTTGTTTATTTTCATTGTTGTCCAAATGTTTCTATAAAAACCATTCAACATCCGAAGAACCATTCTGTTTATTAAAAAGATTCATTGTGTCAAAAAAAGATTTTCAGATTATATAAATGTAAGAAATAAATGGTTCTTTAAAGAACCTTTGACTAAATGGTTTTTTTGAGGAAATAAAAAAGTTGGCATTCTATGGCATTACTGTAAAGAACCTTTCAACCTTTTTTAATATTTAAAAAGGGGATTGCTACCTTAAAATACAACTGTATGATTTATGTAATATGTATGCTATGTTTTGTGTTTAAAGGCTGCGTAGTTTATTAAGCATTTCAAAATATAAAGTTTGACTTAGGACATCTAGTATTAGTGGTTTTGTGGATCATTCAACAAACTGAGTGCAAATTGCATTATTGTAGTTAGGAGCAAGTTGCTTTCGCATATAAAGTTTCATCTGTATCTTTATCACATTACCTGCATAAAAAACTAACCCTTGGCTATGTGTACTGTGTTATACTTGATGAGACTAGTTTAATTGCAGTTATGTATTGGTGTTCTCTAATTTTCTCTAATTGCTTCTATTGTTCACCTCATTTGTAAGTCGCTTTGGACAAAAGCGTCTGCTAAATGAGTTAAAGCCAGTTTTCTTTAAAATAGCTTATCTGAGCGGTGTATAAGCAGGTATAAAACAATAATGCGCTCATAGATGTGCGTTCGCATTTTTAAAGAGACACCAGCTTAAAAATAGACTTCAAGCATTATCTTTACTAAAATAAAAATACTTGAGGGACCCCCTAAGTATATTTTTTTACTTCTTATAGGGGGTTCTAATGCCTTATGAGGGTTCCCGGATCCCCCAAGCCCCCCCCAAACCCCCTCAATTCAGTCTAAACATATTCAACCAACAGATCAATTCATAAATATCTAAGCAGTATCTCTTTTAAAAAAAATAAAATTAAGAATGCAAAGATTGTAATGTAGCATTAGGCTACAATAAGTAGGAGTTAAGTCACATTTCATATCTCTAGAAGCAAAAAATTTTATCAATTTGGGTATG
Organism: Paramisgurnus dabryanus; assembly: GCF_030506205.2. NCBI lineage: Eukaryota > Metazoa > Chordata > Actinopteri > Cypriniformes > Cobitidae > Paramisgurnus > Paramisgurnus dabryanus. The sequence continues at coordinate 310,535 of NC_133340.1, forward strand.
GCTTGTGATCATCATTTTAATTTATTTGACAGAAAACAACGCTCTCTTCTGTGTGGTTGTTTAAAATTCCATCAACTTAATAACTACCCAAATGTTTCATTACATGTATAAACTAAATAAAAAAATACGATCATCAAAGGCGACAGGACAAACAGAAGGATTTTTAAGATGTTTTAAATGATTATTTTTCAGCCCTAAATGTTATACATTATTAAATTATCTTAAATAAATAAATAACAACTTTTAATGTAAAGATTAAAGATAAGACTTTAATCAACAAATAAGATTTGATCTATCCTACCTTTTATTGCTGTACAAATTCATAACCATGCGGACTAATAGGTGTAATTGTCCTTGCAGAGCGTCCCGTGATTTGTCCTCTTTGAGGTAAATTGTCAAACTAGGGAGAACATTTTTTAGATGATGTTTTAAACGTTGACGTTTGTAAGGTGTGGTAATTTGGTGACTGATTGCTTTAGCGCGCATACCAAAAGAGACTGACACAGTGTTATTCTTTTTTCCTGTCAACAATACAGGGTGTATATCCAAACAATGTGTATCAGCTAATGTTGAAGCGTTCAAATTGAAAGGGGGGCTGGGGTGGACCCTAAGCATTAAGGGACCCCCTTTAAAGCAAAAAATCTAAATTAGGGTGGTCCTCTGGTTTTTACTAAGATTAAAATACTACATGAATTTAAAATTCTCCTGCAGCGCTGGCACAAAGCGATACTGTCAATTATTTGTCCAAATTCCGCAACTTATCCAAAAGATTTCTGTCTGAAATCAATGTAAACTCTCAAGTGCACATCACGTTGTTTTATGGAGGAATTGACAGACGAGTCAATGTCTCTGAGTGTGAATTATTTTCACCTTATTGATGGTAAGAGTCTTTAATTATTATCTTTAGTCATCTTTTAGGGGCTTTTCAAAAAATCTTCTCAAAGTATTATTCTACACTAATATGAGGGGTAGCAAATGATCATGGTTTATGGGTTTCAGTTCAGGGTATTTTTTATTATAAAAATGTTGATCTAGGACATCTTACTTTGTAAAACCACAGCTACGCTATTAGCTAGGGAACCCCCCCAAATCTTTAACATCATTCAAACACTGATAAGAATCAGATATTTTGTCTCATAAAATATTTAATTTAAACCACCTTATCTGACATCTGTCTTTTAATTTTGTGCTCAACACAGTAGGTTACATAAACTGGTTATAAATAAGTTTTGTTTAAAGAATCATAGTTTGAACTAAATTTGTTTTAAGAAAAAGCGCATGTGTTTTGTGATTATGAAACGGATAAGCATGTCTGTTGTGAAACTGACGGAGAATCTCCTTAATGCAGATGCCGAAGGAGTACTGACCAGATTAAAAATGAAATGCAGGCTCATGATGACACGAAGTATAAATAAATTAATAAATCAATTCCAAATTACCAAAGGCACGTATTTCACAGGTAGCCTATACCTTATTTCTTTAATACATGTTTGGGTGTGAACAGAGTTTACAACAACTTTTAATATAGGCATATCCGAACATATACTGTACACAATGATTTTTGTTATCATGCATGACTATTGCTGTCAGTTGTCAACAGTTGTTGTTTTGAAGTCATTGGGTGTGTCCATCACACATTTGAGTCCCACCGTGTAGTTTCTTCTTATTTGTTATTAATGAGATTTGTAATGTAATACCTGAAGATACTTTTAACAAAAATGTCAGAACATGTTTGCTTATAAAAGCTGTTCAGCCATGAAATTTGGCACTTAAATAGGGATAGTGGAAAGATAAAATAACTTTCTAATATCCTATAATATCTTAAAGCTATAAGAAACTCTAAAATGTTTGTTATTTCACCTCATAACTCTTTATTTTTTAATTTTAAATTTATGGACCAGGTAAGAATATTTTAACTAAAATGTTTTGTACTGATTTATGTTCCTTCATATTATTATGTTTTAGTCAAGGACATCTTATAATTATCAAGACGTGCATACCTATTGTCATGGCACACCCATTGTGGCATGACAGGTCTTTATTTATTTGTAATTTTGAATTGCAGCATATACGTATGGAGCCTTTGGTTCTACGCAATGAAGTAGACAATTTCTAACAATGCGAGCCTAAATATGTCATAAACAATTTTAGACCTGTCTAATAATGACATTTCTGACACTTGTAAAACTGGACCAGGTTAGACTATTTTGTAGTGGTTTACAAATTTAAATTATTGCATTGACCATGATACTGAGGAAAGTGTAAGTAAGATTGAGACTTATTGCACTTTTTGAGACTTTGATCTTTTCTGATACAGGATGCATGAATGAAAAACACAGAACAAAATGATGCCATGGAGAGACATAGGGAAGCAGATTAAGTGATTTGACATTAAATGAAAGTAAATGCTGTGGTGATACCAGAAGTGTGTATAAGGTGGCTCTGGTGTTTGCCAATCTGAAGTTGTGAGGCAAGTTTCTCAAATTACTTCAATAAGTAAGTCTAAAATAACAAAGAAGGCCTTGGTAGAGTTAGTTATTTTCCTTGACTGTTGTTTGGCCAAAGGCACAGGCAAGAAAGAAGAGGGAGTGTAAGGTAAGAAACGACAGTATAAAGGATAAGGACAATCACTTTAGAGGAACATATTTTAGTGGGTGGAAATTTATGACAAGATAATGACAGCAGGAATGACATTGAGCGTTCATTGCGTAAAACAGCAGCTATAAAAAAGTTAAGGTGGATTCTGTTTTTATTTCAGTGTTTCAAAAATCGCATATTAAAAACACAGCACTTTTTATATTCATATTAGAATTAGTATTCTATTAGGTTTTTTTCAAATATGCAACTTTTAATACTTAATCACTTAGCACTAGATTTGGGATAAAAAATTACATAATATAAGGCAAAATCAGCTAAATGCCTTTTCTAGATTTTGTTGACATAAAAAAAACTTATTTACAAGGTGGTATATTCTTGAAGCCATTTGCATACTTTTAGTTACATATAACAAAATATTAAAACATAATCAAAGTCTCTTGGAAAAGTATGGAAATGTTCTACCATCAACTTAAGGGACACAAAGTCCTAATAAAAAAACAAATCATAAATATTCTGTACTCTATCAAAAATAATTGTTAATTTAATATTAATAATTTCATCATGATTATCATTTGATTTTAAAAATCATTTCACACTTCCTATTGTTATATGTTTGCATAGTTGGCTGCTTCAGAATTTTCCTGTTTGAGTTGTTGACGTAAATGTGTTTATGAATGCATTTGAATTTCTTAAATAAAGAAATGAAATGTACCATGTACTGAAACGTCTGAAGGCGTAGAAACCAGTTCAGCATAATTCTGTAGCAATTCAAAAGAGTTATTCTGTATTATCCACTGTATCGCATGTACTATATTAGTATGCCATTGTGCTTGTCCTACTCTGTTTTTATTCTAAGATTTTATTATATGACATATCTTTGTGTGTTTCCACGGTGGGTGTTTATACCCAGATAGTATTTTATATTAAAATCAAAATCATAGGGAAATCACTGTAAGTGTCATAATGCAGCAATGAAGAACCCACTGATCTTTATAAATTACTTGATTGCGCACGATTTCACAATACTGCAGCCACCACACCTCCATACTGGTATGCACAAACATTCTATTAAATTAATAGGATGCATTTTAGTCCAGGCAAACTAACTCATTTTGGAGCAAAAAATAGAAGTAATTGTAAAAGAATTTTTTTCAGCATAGATCATTTCTATGAGATGTTCAGAACAACATACTAAAAGTCCTAAGAAATCCTAGTTGAGGAAATATGTTAATTTCTCATCAATCCGAAATGTGTGCCAATAAGGCCAGACTACAATACACCCCAATGGGGCTATTTTTTTCCTTTACTCCTATCAAAATGAAACTTTACACAATGAAAGTACCCATGAAAAGTAAATTTTTTTGTATTACAAGTTGCTTTGAAAATTAAATTTAATATGCATATGAGCTATACACTAATCGAATATGCCCAAAATACACCCAAAAGTAACTTTTTGGTATTACAAGTTTCTTTTGAAATGAATTTGAATATCCACATGAGCTTTACACTTATTTAATATGTCCTAATTTGCATAGGCAGAAACATCATTCATATGTTTTTATAAATATATCAGCCCAATGTTCATCCAATCATCCTGCTGCTTTTAGACTGGCCTCTAACCTGAAAACTGCCTGGCTTGGTAAGTCCTGCCAGCTGTATAACCCCCACCGGTATAATCTTCAGGGTCACGGAGTAACACAAGCCTGAACAGAAGGGGAGAGTTGTGTTTTTTGTGTGTGTTTTTGTTATTACATTTTTTTATGTTTTTTATCCAGCCTGGATCCTCAACCCCTTCTCTGTGGCTTTTGGTTCGGGCACCCCCATATCATTTCCTGGTTTGTTCTTTACTTGGTTCTTCCACTCTGGGTTATATTCATCTGATAAAATTGCCTCACTAAAGCAATCTGAATTGCAGCACTAGCAAAATCTGTACAATTTAAATGCATGTTAAGCTAAAAAATAGATCAATACAGTAAATTTATTAACAAAACACAAGAAAGACTGATTCCTTTTTTCTTAAGGTCACTAGTATAACAGCATAAATGTACCTGAGGTTTCCTTGCAGCATTGATATGGGTAAAAAAAATTGCATTACAAAATACATTCATTACAATGCAGTGCAATTGGCCATTTATTTTGTTGGGGCACTATTATGAGTCAGTGCTGAAACAATTTATATAAAATCCTCTTATGTTTCAGAATTTAAATGACATTTTTATTAAGAATGTGTAATTGATTGTTTTCCATACTTACATTTTAATTAGGGAACGAAAACCTATACCATATTATAGATTTTTATTTAAAAGCAACTAAATGATTTCAGACTTTTTCCATTCAAGATGACACATCGAGCTCTTCAAACAATCCAACCACAATCATTTTGAGGCTGTAATTCTACATCTCGTCTATTTGGCATAGGAAGGGGATGGCACTGAAAAAAGTAAAGAATGACACAAGCTTTCTCAAACAAGCTAAGGTGTTTAGCCAGTCACAGGAAAATGTGGGAAAAGGCATCATCATTGCAGGTGAAAAAGCTCTAGTATCACTGTATGGGGGCAAAAGGATGAATCACTGGACATGCTGAGATAACAGGCAATTCTTTATTAAAGTAACTCAGAACTCATCTCCAGTGGAAGCTCAATCTCTTCCTCCAACGTCAGCAGCTGCAAAGTTCCATAGTCGTTGGGTCTTTTACCAAATGATGAAGTGGAAAGGGGGAAGTGAACCTATGGACCCAAAACCTTGGGGGTGCCATGTTTTGGATGGGAGATTAATGCCAATAATGACTGATCAGCCAAGCAGCGTAACGAGCCAACACCATGTCAATTTTTTCCCAGGCTGGGAGGACCAGCTTAAACCAGCTACTGCCACCTTAAATCAGCAAAAACCAGTTACCAGCTTATGCTGGTCTTAGCCGAATTTTTGTTAATCACTGCTGTGACTAAACCAATACGCATAGGTCTAAAAGGTACCAAATTGTGAAAAGCGCTATATAAATAAAATTGAATCGAAAAAAATTAAATACATAAATAAGATGCTCACTTACATTTTAGGCTATAGCGTTACATTATAACCACATTATACTTTATAGCGGCATTTTCCGGGCTTCAGATCTGGATGGCATGATGCACACAGCAGCTCTAAACTTCAGCTCAATCATTACATTTGCAGAAAGATTGATCCATACCATTTAAAATCATGTTTACTTACTGCTGCACTTTTGGAGTTGATAGTTACGTCCACTGTAGTTGCAAGAAAGACTGCAGCACAAAGAGATGCACATGCAAAAAACATGGACCCCCTTGCACTAACATTTGTGGAAAATGTTGTGGTAATAGCTGTACAAACTCACAGGTGCCTGATTTATCAGATGAATATGACCCAGAGGGGAAGAACTAAGCAAAGAACAAACCAGGAACTGATATAGGAGGTGCCAGAACCATGAGCCACAGAGAAGGGGTCGAGGATCCAGGCTGGATTTAAAAAAAGATGTAAAAACAAAATCACCAAAAAACAAAAACACGAAAAAGGCCTCCCCTTCTGTTGCTACCTTGTTGTGGTGGGGAGGCTTGTGTTCCTCCGTGACCCTGAAGATTATACCGGTGGGGGTTATACAGCTGGCAGGAACTACCAAGCCAGGCAGTTTTCAGGTTAGAGGCCAGTCTAAAAGCAGCAGGATGATTGGATGAACATTGGGCTGATATATTTATCAAACATATGAATGATGTTTCTGCCTATGCAAATTAGGACATATTAAATAAGTGTAAAGCTCATGTGGATATTCAAATTCATTTCAAAAGAAACTTGTAATACCAAAAAGTTACTTTTGGGTGTATTTTGGGCATATTCGATTAGTGTATAGCTCATTTGCATATTAAATTTAATTTTCAAAGCAACTTGTAATACAAAAAAATTTACTTTTCATGGGTACTTTCATTGTGTAAAGTTTCATTTTGATAGGAGTAAAGGGAAAAAATAGCCCCATTGGGTTGTACTGTAGTATGGCCTTATTGACACACATTTCGGATTGATGAGAAATTAACATATTTCCTCAACTAGGATTTCTTAGGACTTTTAGTATGTTGTTCTGGACACCTCATAGAAATGATCTATGGTGAAAAAAATTCTTTTACAATTAGTCTGTCGTAAAACGCTATTTTGCCTGGACTATTTCAATGGTAAAACAGCACCTTTACTAGTCTCTGTTTTCATATGTGAAGTCTCTCTGTTCATTCTTACAGCGCAAACGTATATATACAAATGTATACATTGTATACAATGTTAACTACAAACCGGCTGCCAAACCTCCCTTCACATACAGTAGTGGCGATTTATGATCGTCATCTCCCCCTGTCTATAGGATACCAAAACATTTGTTATTTTTGACAAGGTTTTTGTTCCAGAGTTCAGTTTAGCCACTAGTTAGACCATTAAACAAGGAAGTAAAGTTTCGACCAGATGCGTAATTGCGTCACTGCACGTGCGTCCGATGAAACCATCTATATATTCCTTATCTTGCCCGAGTGAAACTCATGATTTTGAATGTATGTCAATGACGTTTACTTTAGTCTTCTATGCGCAATCCATTCATTTATATAGATCAGTTGTAGAACCATAAGTGGTGCTATAGCACGAGAGATCCTCTTGCCTGGCTGGCAAATCTGCACAGCGGGGATCTATGCTCACCATCTTCTCTCATCTTTTGGAAACTGAAACATTTTATTTCCACAAGGTATTTGTTCCAGAGGTCAGTTTAGTCATCAGCCAGACCGATAAATAAGCATAGACCGGAAGTTAACTCTAGTCCATGTGCGTAACCGCAGCAATGACACCGATAAAACCGTTCATAAGTGCTTATAGCACGTAAAGTGGTTACCTTGTGATTAAAAGGCAGTAAACCAGAGCAATTGTTTCAAAGTGCTGTTTGTTTTATCTATCCTCTCCCACCAAGTTTCAATTTCAAATTTTGATAATGGCGATAGTTTCAGGTGAGGACACACTCAAGCTGTAGTCAGTGCAATCTGTGGAGAAGCTGATCTACAACCTTTTGAAAAAGTACGCAACGAAAGCGGAGAGCTGCACTCAAAACACTCCGACCTGACCTCTCCCCTTGTGGCACCATCAGTCTAGTATGAGATCCCCAACAGGAACCGCTTTGTGAGACAGAAAGCGATGCTTTGATCATCAGAGAATTCATCTTCCTGAACGTATTTAACGGTGCACACTCATTGCTTTCTTGATGCACGTGCTCTTGATGTTGCTGGCCAAGTACCCATGATCAAAGATACAATTACGCAGGATAGCACAGAGCCACACTCTCATTGTCCCACAGATGGTCTGCGTAGTGCTGAAATTCTTTAGCATGTTCCTTTATTCTTTTGGACATGCAGAAACCTCAATAGAGAAACAAGTTGCAAGAAGAAATATCTAGCACTGAATTCACTAGCCCACATATTTATCACTTTCCCTGGCCACAGAAGATTCATCCACATCAAGCAGGAGTTCTAAAAGATTACAAGTAACATGAATTACAACAGATTACTCCATAAAGTTATACATTAGCACAGTCACAATGGTGTTACAGATTTCCATAATGTCATTGGTGCAGTAGATTGCACTCACCCCGTTCCAGAAATATTATACTTTTTAAATGCTAAAATCAGTACAGACAAATAAATATGTCAACAGACACGATTTACCTAATGTTAAGATTTTTATGTAATCAAGTCACCAGCTTGCAAAATGTTCTTGTAATTAATCTTGACTTGCTGTCAGGTATTATATATTATTTTTTTATTCAGTTTGTTCTTTAAGATATAGTGAAGTGTTTGAAGATACTCTTTATGATACATTTCTTGAGTAACATGGTACAGAACTGGTTATTTGGACTATAGCCTACTTAGGCATTCAATCGGTCCGCTATTGTCTTTTGCTTTTGTCTTTGTTTCATTATAGCAGCATAATTTCCCTTTTTGTATATTAAGCCTACAGTATATGTTTTATTCTATTAACATTGTTGCTGTTGTGGCAATATGCATTGAGGCGTTGGAGGTTAAATCATTAGCTAATTGGTGAATCAGAGAAATCCTCGTTAAGTATGATATAAAAGGGGTGATTGTGTGCCACTTGGATGCACGTCATCTGAGCGTTACTGTTTCTGTGTGACCGTGCACCACCCAGATCTGCGTCATCTATGCGTTGCGGTTTCTGTTTGCCTGTGTATCGTGGCCCGAGAGTTTAGCCTTGACTATTTTCACAGCTTTATGGTCTGACAAAGTGTTTAAGTATATTTTGAGTATTAGTGTATGTTTGTATTTAATGTTTAATGTTGTGTTTGTGTATTTTTGTGTACTATGTCTGTAGTGTAGCCACGTATCGGCCGATGCCGATACACATAAAACTCGCAAAAATTGCGCCGATATATTGGTCTATCACTACTTTTAAATAAACATAACTTGCTCAATTTTCTACCGATTTGGTTTGTTATAAATGTCAGAGATGTACCTATGACACTGCACACTTATGCATAATTTTCATGAAACATGTTAAAGCGCCCAGAATTATAGCCACGTTAATAACGTTTATAAGAAACCAAACCATTTGAAAATGGGTAGAAAATGTAGCAAGTTATGGTCATTTAAAAGTACATGCACCATTAAAACACAATGCAACGAGTGAGAGAGCTTGTTTGAGGTGATGGCCAGGTGATGACGTTATAGACTCCGCCTACATCTAGCCTTTATAGATGGATTTCAGTCACGTGATCTTTTACATCATGCCGCCATCTTTAGGACCTACCGAGTACCAGTAGGCTATTGACAAGCATTGGCTACCTTGCTAAGATTTACGGATCTCTTATCTTTTACTGTCTATGATTCTTACGGATACAGTAAAGGGCTAAGAAAGACAACATGTCGGATCTCGACTGTCATGAAAATTAACGCTACTTTAAAAAAAATATATCTTGGTTAGGGTGTGATGCCTTCTCGATCCCTGATGCGTTCTTCCAGCCGCTGTCCGCTGCTACCGAACTACCACTATTTTACAACATAAGAAAGCGCAACACAACATGAAACTTTGCTCGAAGTATCACCTGGATCTCTACACATGAACGCGAGCATTGAGAACATTGTTTGTGTACACAGAGTTTACTAAAAAGAAAGGTTTTGTACAACTGACTTTGGCTGTTATGGTGTCCGCTTGTCATCTCTGCCAGACGTAAATAATCGATTTCCGAGGGGGAATGAATGAATCTCATATGAGGCTCCTTTTTCAACTAGAATGTCAATATTGTTTTTCACTTGCGACAAAACAACGACTTCTCCGTGCATTTTTATGGAACTATGCTTTAGGAGATATCAATCTTTACAATCCTCCCTCCTTACGTCGCAATTGGAGATTGAAACATCTTGACTGTGAAGAAGGCGACGAGCGGACGCCAAATCATCCAAAGTCAGTTGTTCAAAACCTTCTTTTTAGTTAACTCTCTGTTCACAAACAATGTTCTCAATGCTCGAGTTCATGTGTAGAGACATAGGCGATACTTCGAGCAAAATATCATGTTGTGTTGAGCCTTCTTAGTGTTGTTAAAATAGCGATTTTGATGCTCACAGCATATTGAAGGCATAGCTTCTAGTTCTTTTGTGACCACTTCAAGTCCTTAAAATGGCGGAAGACAAGTGAGTGATGTCAGCTGATATCCATGTATAGAGACAGAGCGAAGTTATGCAAATTTGAAAACCACGCCTACCGAGGGAAACAATCCAGCCGTCTCCATTGACTTTGTATTGCGAGAGGCTGCCTCCTTGTCATTTCTGGCTTATAACAAAAACAGAATAATGCCTAAAAGCTGCTGTGTGACAATATGTACAGCTAACGAGCCAAAAAACACAGAAATAAGTTTTTATAAGCTGTCGAGCCGTAAAACTCAGCCTTTAAGGAGAAAAAAGTGGATTGCCGACAACATTTCCCCCTAGTGGACGCAGTTCTACTAATATGAGTACTATGAAAAGTTGCCCGTTTCCACTTTTTTGTCTTTAAACACTCATTTTTTGAGGTCGACAGCTTATAAAAACTTATTTCAGGGTTTTTTTTGGCTTGTTAGCTGTACTTTGTCACACAGCAGCTTTTAAGTATTATTCTGTTTTTAAGTTTAATCTGTAAATAAGTTTTTATAAGCTGTCGATCACAAAAAACGAGCAAAAGACACAAAAGTGGAAACAGGCAACTTTTCATTGTACTCATATTAGTAGAACTGCGTCCACTAGGGGGAAACGTAGCCGGCGATCCACTTGCCATATTGTTATTGTCCATTTTCCAATTTTCAGTCAGTATCTGTCAAATGCAAGTCTTCACAATAAACCTTTTTTTTTGTGATATTCTGAAAATAACATTTGTTATATTTCTCTTGACTTTTAAACGAATCAGAATCATAACAAAATGTAATTTTCAAACATTACAAATAAACATTTATGTTCACTTTTAATTATTTACAATGATGCACAAATTTCCCCAAATATTCTAATTAAATTATATTAATAATCTCGGCTCCAGTCAGAGAAAGTTTACTCCAACTCTTAACACATAACGGGTCTCTCCCTTATTGCTTAGAATTAAACATCCATGTGGATCACATTGTAAACAACATATTCAACAATCATTTTCAGCATGCTTCTTTCAAATGGTAGATAAATGCTAGTGTTTCTTTGAACATTTCTCATTAACTAGAGAAACTTTTAATTCCAGATACCTTTCAAATTTACTTGTAAATACTGAACAATACACTTTTGTAAATGCAGTGCATCTCATTCTTCAACGGGATTTCGCTAGTCTTTAAATTCTGGTAGTTTTAGTTGTCTATCTGGTCTCATTTGTGGAGTAATCGCGCCACCTATTGGCTCACTCTGGGTTGGCATTTTATTAGGAATTCCCTCTTTAGGATTCACCGTCCTTAATTTGACAGGTTCAGTTTCTAGTTTTTGCAGTTCTACTGGATTGTCATTTGTATTCTCACTTAAGAATTTCTTCACATACGTGGTTTTCTTTTATATTGTGTTCATTAGTCATCAATGATCACATCATATTATTTTCTGGAGTGTATGAAACTTGAATGTACAGTAGTTGTCATGTTGTCTCGCCAGAACAGTGAATCTTTTGCCCTGTGGCAATGATCAGCTGATCAAGGATTGTTTGCAATTCGCTTACAAGTACAGTTCGTGTGACGCACTTTAGGGTCAGAAGAGTGCGTGCTTACTGCGTACGCACCACCGGATTTTTGAAATCCAGCGTACATTGTAGGCATATGTGTATGCGCCTACAGGAGAATGTAGTCGAACGACTGTGTACACGTAAGAGTCAGATAAAAAACATGACTGTCTCTGACTACTAATTGAGACTTGGTTGTTTTGGTCTCCTTTCTGTGTCATTGTTTGTCACGACCAGGGTCGTCGATTTGGGTAGGGACGCTAGGGACATGTCCCTACAGGGAACCCTGAATTGTCTCTAGAAATCATTTCAGCCAAACAAATGATCTTTATTTATATATTTAAAACAAACTGATGTCTGTCTGTTTCTTGTGTTTTTTTTTTATTATTAATAATTATTTAATTTAACATGAATTTATTCAGGAATCATTTAAATGAGATTTAAACTCTTATAAAAAGAAAAACAGCGTATTTGTGCTACACAAACTGTTAACAGATGAGTCCCGCCTCCACAGACCACAACTCACATCGCTAATACGATTGGCTTTACCTTTCTTAAGTCCCGCCTCTCTAACTTACTTCGCTTTATGATTGGTTTGTCTTTCCTCGTGTAATTTAGGCTGCATTCGCGCTTGTAGCGCCAAAGCTCAGCCTGAACGAGACGCGATGTGAATGATTATGCAGACAGGCTACCGGTAAGTGAGTGAGGAAGAAAAAAATCTTATATTAACAGTTTTATGCACAAAATATCGGACACGCTGTTACACATAACGATTGAGGGACATTGTTTTGAAGAGTTGCAAACTTGTAACAGTATATGTAGTTTAAACAGACTGTTCAGAAAATAAGAAAGCACGAACTATAAAATAATTTTGTTTTTTTGTGATCACTGTTAAATAAGTATAACGTGTTGTACTGGAGTGCGGAGTAGATTGGGAAGAAATCTGATGGTTCAGTATTTTACTTGCCCAGTCAGAATTTTCACTGACATCACAAAAAATGTAAAATATAAAATAAAAATAAAATAGGCCTATTCTATATTTGTTGTTTTTTACATGTGTAACCATAATAAATAGACAACTTAGATTAAAGGTGCCAAAGAATGCATTGAAACAATATGTTAAATTGTTCTTTGATATTTACATAGAAGGTATGTGGCTTTATTGAGTGCAAAAATTATCCAGAAACGTTTTTACATGTCCATTTACAACCCCAGGATTTGTCACTTGAATGAAATGGTCTATTGGCCTATTTTTTTTTTTCAGTCAACAATAGTACAATGAGAAATATGCAATTAAACAAAAGTATACAATTATTTTACAATCAACAAAGCCAGAGTTATATAAAATAAATAAATTAACAAAGAGAGAGAGGAAAAAAAGACAAAAAGGTGTCATTCAACTAGCAATGTCATATTTGCTTCTAATCATGTGAGCTCTGTCAGATGTTTTTACTGTTACAGTTTTTTAGCATAATACAGTAATTCTTAAGCTCTTGTTTAAAGTGAAAGAAGTTTGGTTAGGAGTCAGACCATTTTACTTTATGAATGTGAAATTTCCCCAGTAAAATCAACATTTGAATAAGATAATCATTTTCTTAATCAAGTGTTTGATCATTGAAGTATATATATTAATATGTCCAGTCCAGTTAGCTGTAAAACAATGTTCAGTTTTTTCATAATAAATCTTTTCAATTCAACCCAAAACATCTTGTACAACACATGCTTAACCGGGTATATCCTATGCATTATTTTAAAAGAGACTTCTTTTATTTTATTATTAATAAAAAATTTGTCCACTGTTTGCCAAGCTTTTCACCAATTCAGAAGTCCCAAAAACAGAAGTCCAAAAAAAAAAAACGAGCTGGAGGATAAATGATTCTATTAAATTTGTTTTTAATATAGTTATTTGGGACTCTGTTTTGCAATATATTTATGTCACCAATAAATATTTTGCTCTTTATGTCAATAAGGTTTGGATCTCCATCTTGTGATGTATTTTTAAAAAGAATCAATACCTTTTTGGGAACCGCATCCATCAAAACAGCAAATTCCTTGGGTTTAATTGGTATTTTAAATCTATCCAAAAATTCCTTATACGTTAATACATTCCCATCTTTATTTAGTAACTGACTAACTAGTACAATATATTTTCATACCAATGGTCAAAGAAAAGTGTTTTGTTTTTATACAGCATATCTTTATTGTTCCAAATGTAGAATCTCCTAGGCGAAAAGTTGTATTCATAGGCCAGAGTTTAAGACAAGAGAGCTTGTTTATGAAAATTAGCGAGTTTAACTGGTAATTTTTCAATTGAATAATTACATTTTAATAAAAATGCAAGGTCACCCATTTGTTTAAACAAATAGTTTGGAAACTAATTCCATCTTTATTCTTTAGATATTGAATAATCCAATTTATTTTAAATACCTTGTTTAATGTGTCATAACTCAGTACTTCTAAGCCACCGTGATCTTTGAAATTACATAAGATTTCTTTTTTCAGATAGTGTGGTTTATTCCTCCAAATAAACTGAAAAAGCATTTGATCAAATTTTTTGTGACATTGGGAGGAACATCCAATGATTAAGATGTATACACTGACCTAGAAACCCCTTCAGCTTTGGACAATAATACCCGTCCCTGAATTATAATACCCCAAAGTCCCTTTGCATCCAAATATTAAACCTCTTACTAATTTGATCAATAATTGGGTTAAAATTTAAAATACAAATGAAGCGTTGTTATTTTATCATCTTATTATCGGCTCAATAAGAGCTGCAACTTGTGGGATAACTTTTAAGGTCCCAAAAGAGGACATATGCAAGTTGATCTGTTTGGTGTTGAATGACATGCAATTATTTTAGCCTACTTTCGTCATCTTCCACGTTGTCTCATCTATAATACTGCTTGTAGCTCCAGAATCATGTCCAGATCGACTCCAGGGACTATAAATGTGCACACACTCTGAAAACAAACGGTACTAAATAGCACTAAAAGTGGTTCTTGGCTCATAATCATAGAGTTTACCATTCATAAACCATTTTTAGTTCTGTATAGCACCTATGAAGCACCCATGAAGAACCATACGCGGTCATATAGCACCACATATGGTTCTACATAGCAGAATATGGTTCTACACCAGTGCTACACAGGTACTACATCGGTGCTATATGGCCCTTTAAATGGTTCCTCTATGATTACAAGCCAAGAATCACCTCTAGTGCTATTTAGCACCGTTTGCTTTTAGAGTGTATGTTCAGGTCACAGTCTCTCACTATGAATGCATACTGGTAATCATCAGTTCTCTTAGTTTCTCCACTGACATATTTAGCAGTCTTTTTAGTGATTTTTTTTTAGTTTTGCACATTTTGGCAAAGTATTTGTGTTTTTGCATTTTCCACATTTTTGGCCAGAAACACCTTTGGGTCTAGCTTAATAAATGTATCTATAACGACAAGAATGTTTTTTTATTTTGAAAATCTACTCTATGTAGTTTAATCCACTGTTTAAAGAGACCAAAAATAACAATTCTGTCATCATTTATTCACCCTCATGTTGTTCTAAACCCTCATGTTGTTCTAAGTTTCTTCTAAAAAGAAGACATTTTGAAACCACAGAGTTGATTGTACCCATTGACTGCCATAGTAGGACCAAAAAATACTATAAAAGTCAATGTAAACTGTGTGACCAACGTTTATCAAAAAACTCAAGCAGATGTAAACTTATATGAGTACATAAGGACTGAATTTTCATTCGTGGTGAACTTTCATTTGTGCTAACTTCAAATTTTTGGTTGGCATTTTGCCATGTTTGGCATGTTTCACTAGCCTGACTACGTCAGACTTTGTACTTCCGCTAAATTTCATTACGCTTCTGTACTCAGTCTGAAATAGCTCCCATTCTAACCGTTTTCCTCCGGTCTCAAAACGCCGGTCCAATCAACAAACAGAGGGCAGGCTGAGAGCCGTGACGTAGACGCTAAGCGCGAATGTACGGTTGTTGTTTGTGGACATGGAGGCACAGAAAGCTATTTGCTCTGTTGTGGAGAACCGGCACTTGCCGACTTAAGCCCGAACAAGAAGAGTGTTTGTTAAACATTTTGAATGGAGATTATGTTGTTGCCCTACTCCAGACAGGTTTTGGTAAAAGTTTAATTTATCAACTATTACCGATCGTCAGCGAGAAACTGTGTGCACCCCAGATTGAGAAATCATGGAAGGGAATTTCGTTGTTCACAGTTAATGGTGGAGGACGCGTGGGCAAACATTCTTTGGTGACGTTCCTGATTAACCAGAAAATAAGGTAGGAAGATTTAATTTACACCTCCACTTAGACGTGAGTGGAAAGACACCGTGAGGATCGTGTTCTAGCTCTGGCCCGATTTACTTTACATAATCTGCAAAAGTCGTTCATAACCATGTTAACTCCGGTATTTCGCTCGTTGGGTTTGTTTTCACATCATACATGTGTTTTACTGCAGAAATTCGATGCGGCTGAGTCGGCGCATAACGCACATCATGTCCAAACGTTATGTGATTGACTTACGTTTAGACCAATGATTTTAAACTTCAGACTAGCCCCTCCCACGAGAAGGAAAACGATTGTCAATTATGCCCAGCCAGACTCTGTCTATGAAGCGAAGCAAAATAGCAGAGGATGGTATTACCAGGCTAATGTTTCACATAATTTGTCACATGAAGATAAAGGTCATAAAGTGTAAATAAATAAAATGTATTTTTTTCACAAAAACGAAATATGTGACATCAAATCAATTAATTATATAGAGAAAAAAATCTACATGAAATATTTTAAAAATGACACAAGTATTAAATAAATAATTTAATTTCATTAGATAATACAGCTTGGGGAAAATTACATTCAGTAAAATTTTGTGTAGCTCCTGTCTGTCCAGCAAAACAGGAAGAAAATAAATAGTGCATAATAAAAGCTCAAAGTTAACATATTCATTACATAATTTAAATAACAATATTAACAATAATCATTGCTCTGTAATAAATAACATAAGAATAAGTGATTTCAAAGAATAGTTGTGCGTTACAGTTGCAAAAAGATCACTTTTCCTGTACAATTTTTCTTTGTTGCCTCTCAAGTTCACTAGAAGATGCTGTGTCGAGTCGTGTACTGTACATTGTATGACTGTCTTCTGTGCCAACGTCGTCTTATTCGTGCACAGCAACCACAAAGCAGACACTAAAGAGAGAGAGATAGAGAGAGAGAGAAAGAGTGCATTAGACAAACTTTCTCAGTCAAAAAAGTATTATATTATATTACATTACATATTGCAGTATTATATAATATAACAAAGTTATATATAACAAATAATTATAAATCACTTAAAAAACAGTACACATATTTATGTTTTGTCATCAAGAAACTTACACAAAGGAGAATCCAGCAAGGTACAAGCAGGATGGCTATAGCACAAGGAACAATTATAGCCACAACCCACGCTGCACTAGTGCTGTTGTTTGGCCCAGTAGTGTTCACCACAGAGGGAAATGTGGTTGTAGCAGTTGGGTTACTGGCTTCTATAGACAAATGTTTTGGGGAAAATGGAAATAACTTTAATAATAAAAGAAAACAGAAACTCTCAGCTCAAGGAATACCATAAAAATGCTGCGTTATTTTCAACCCAACCAAAGGGATGACCCAAAAATAACCCAGCATTTTAAAGAATGTAAAGAGCTATTAATATTTCAATTGAATGCAGAACAACATACCAATATTAACAGTGATAAGTGCCTTGAGAAAAAGACTGGGTGACTTGAAGTCATCTTCTGAGAAAATGTACTCGACATCGGCCTTAATCACAGTGGTATTACCCCTGGGAAATTCAAAATAAACAGGGTTGAACATTAGGAGATAATTTAAAGTGATCACATCATCATTAATACTTGTTATTTCACGTCTCATTAAATTATGAAGTCATGACTTACGTAAAATTGGCCTTTTTGAACTCAAATGGACTGGCATTTGGGTCATTTAGGATCTCGTTCAGCTAAACAGGTTGGCAAAAAAAAAACACATTAATATTGTGTATTATTTATAATTAATAAATATGTTAATGATATTTATGATTGTTTTATGCTGGGTTTCATTTAATATATCTTAATTTCATATTGACATTTAAATTGTACATTATTTCATATGCATTAGCACTCTTTCAAATACTTTCAAACTTACCAATTTATTTATTGAAGATTGGATTATTGTGTATGTGTCGTCCCTGAGTACAAGATTCTCAGACATGGTGACATTGCTGATTTCAAATCCAAAATTGAGGGCATACGAGTTATCAGAAATTTCTTGAAGAAAAAAACACATTAGACATCAGTGCATGCACAAATCTCTTTATTGTAATATGGAGTTATTGTTTCCTGGTGACACAAACTTACTTGTATAGGTGACATTCACAAAGCTCACAGGATCACTGAGTTTTTGTTCTGTCAGGTCTCGTTTGCTTCTTAGACGTTTGTCCAGCAGGTTGTTGGCTACTTGTAGAACAGCGCTCTCGCTTGGTATGGTGCCTCTCGTTATAAAAACAAGCCGGATGTAAATAATTGCTCTTCCAAGTCTGAAAAAGGTGAATCAAAATAATTTTGAGAAAGAGAATAAACCAAAACAATGCCAGTTTATTCGAGTATGCAAGTAAACTTTTTGTACTTACACAGTTGGAGTTGTCAAGCCTGTAAAAAAAATTGTTTGATTATTATGATTATTATGCAAATAAATGCTATTTGTGGAGTATGACATTTAAAAAAATTTTTGCAGTTAATACATTCAGTAAAGTAGTAAATGTATTAAATGTTGTGTTGAATTATCTGTTTAATGTTGCATTCATATAGTACTAAAAAGCTGATTAAATGAGACGTACTATTTTCCTTAAGAATTGCCTGGAGAAATTTACTGGGTGACTGGATGTCATTTTTTTGTGAAATATTGTATTCCACAAAAGCCATGATCTCAGCGAAATTATTCCTAGGGAGGATACAAAAACAATTGTAAACAAAATAAATGAAAAAATAAGAAAACCATGAGCTCATTTTTCCCACAAGCACTATATTACACAAAAATCCAATGATAAATTGATAAGGTAAAAAAACACTATTTTGATTAATGAGTAAAATAAATTTTGACTTACGAGAATATGGTCTCATTAAACTGGACTGGATTGGCTGAGGGATCATTTAGGATCTCGTTTAGCTAGAAAATAGTAATAATACAGAAATTAATTGAATAATTCATTCATTTACTTTATGTGTGAACATTTATAGCAGAGAAAAATGTCTAAATTACATGAAATGTTGTAAACCCACCAGTTTATTTATTTTGTCTTGGATGAGTTTGTTGGTGCTGTTCCTGTTTTCAAATTTTTCTGACATCCATACATTGCTGATCACATATCCAAAGTTGAGGGCATATGAATGATTAGAAATACCTTGGGGAAAAAGAGTTGTCAATTTTTACATAGGTACACTAGCTGTCTATTTTTACATACAGTAAGTACAACTTAAAAATAAGTCATTGACTTGAACTAATTGTTTTTTGCTGTAATGTTCATTATTACTATTATTTTTATGTATTTAACACTAGCCATCTAGCCAATAATAGTCATTTAGTGAGATTTAAGTGTAACAAATTACTGTTAACAGGGAATAATGAGTAATTCATTCAACACTGTTGGCAACACTATAGCCTCTTTCACACAGTAATTCTGGTAAATTACCATGAATTTACCAGAATGAATTTACCAGTAAATACAAAAATGTGCTGTTCACACATGCAGTGACGTTCCGTCTTTTTACCAGCAAGACATCATTCACACATCAGTATCAAAATACCACTAAACTCAGAGAGAAAGCGGAAGTTACCTGTGGCGCGCGGTTGGCGAGCTCCGTGTCGTATTTGTAAACAATAGTGGGTTATTACTTAATATCGTCGGTCCGTATTTTGTTGTTTTCACATCTGTGGCAAACGGTCGCGAAGTTGCTCGTGACCAAACAACATTGCGTTTAACGGGCCCTGGGTTTGCACATTAGGCTTCACAGGGGGTGTGCTAAGGACGTCGGCAATTTGGCAAATAGATAGTAAGCTGTTTTAAACAACTTTGAAGAAATGTGGATGTTAACTTCAGGTGTACTCGACTTTTAAGCATCATGTGTGTGGAAATGTCCGTAAACAGTGCGGAGGTAAACGCGTCACCTGTATAAAAACGTTCTGATTGGCCCGATCTGTCAGCGCGGTCTGACGGCGTCCGTTCTAAATGCCGGTTATCCTATATTTTTCGTTCACACATAGCGCTTACTGGTAAATTACTGGTAATCGTACAACCTGTCTTACTGGTAAATTGGCAGCACTGATTTACCGGAAAGGTTCTGTTCACACATGACATGTTAACTGCAATTTACCAGTAAATTACCAGTAAAGACTGTATGTGTGAAAGGGACTTATCTTACATTTGAAAAAGTAGTAGAGAAAAAAATTACAAACTACCAAAGTACAAAAACTCTGTAAAATGGAGTACCTTGTTTGTATACCATTTATGTTCAGAGAATATATTCATTAAAAAAAACTTACTGTCAAATGAGACATTCACGTTGCTCACAGGTTCACCAAACTGTGTTGCTCTGTCATCTTGTTTAGTTGTGAGATTTGCATTCAGTATAGAAACCAACTCCATAATTTTACTTTCATTTGGCATTAGGCCCAACGTTTCAAACACAAGCCGAATGCTAATAACAGCCGTCCCACTGTTAAAAATGAAAAAAAAATGAGGAAATAAATAGACAAAGAGTAAAAACGATAATGATTTCCTTATAGAAAATTAATGAATTACTCTCTTACAGAATTGTTGCATCAGTAGTGGTCTGAGAATTGCTGGCAGGAGGAGTTGTTAGGCCTGAAAACACAAAGTTAGCACTGATGAATTGGAAAGAAATAAACAATGAAGGTAGGAACAATATGCTGTTAAAATCCACAAAAATTATTTTTGAATGTTGTATTGTAATAGAATTGACATACTGTTTTGCAAACGAAGCTCGTTTAAGAAACTGACAGGTTGTATGTCATCTCCATCTTGGAAAATGTAATCCATATTGCCATGGATTTGGTCTGATGTGCTACTGAAATAAGAGCAGCAAAGACAGTTGATATGGGCTTCAGTTTATGAATATTTAACAGTTTTTTTAAGGTTATAGCCAAATTAATTTTTCAAGAGGAGCAGTTTAAATATCGTTAAATGTCATATGGCATAAATATCTTTTAGAGACAGAAGTCAGTTTTCATCATCAGTTTTCGTCAATCTTACATGAAGTTGGAGGAGCTGGGGTTAAACTTCACACTGTTTGGATCATTCAGAAGAGTGTTCAGCTGCAGAGGATAACAAACCATCCATCAAACACTGGAGAAGATTTGCACTGCAACAAAACTTTTTTACTGGGTAAATTTCTAAGTGCTTACCGCATCGTTGATCATGTCCTGCACTTGCTGGTAAGTGTTGTTTCTAAGCTCTGGGTCTTCTGGCATGCTGATGTTACTCAAGGTAAATGTAAAGAAGACTGCATAGGTGGTGTCTGAGATTTCTGTTTGGAAAGATATTTTCAATTTACATTTCCCTTAAGTTTGCGATCTATCACTGCTTGATGGGTTCATACTGTATAAATAAAACTTTTCACCTGAAAATGACAACACTTACTTTCATAACTGACATTCATCAGCTTGACTGTTTCTTTCAGTTCTGAAACTCTGGATTCCAGGAGAATGTTGATAGCACTGAGCACCAAAGCTTCACTGGGGACTGGAGATGAGGAGTTGAACACCAGTTTGCTTGTCACCTCTGCTGAACCAGATCTACAAATGGCATAATTTACTTTTAATAAAGTTTTAAATAAAGACTCCATAACCAAGCAATTTCTGTAACACTTACATTTGCTGGAAGGACGTCACAGGGAAGCTACTTGGAAGCGGAGACGTTGTAGTGCTCAGTCCTGCAAAGCCAGATCGAAACATTACATTTAAATTTAATTCAATTAAAAATACTGTACATTTCAGCAATTTCCAAAGTTCACTTTAGAATGGCTTAAAATCGTCAATATGAACATACCCATCAGTTTATGAAGCTCATTGAGGAAGCTGACAGGTTGTATCACAGCTCCATCTTGGAAGGTGTAATCCATATTGCCAAAGATTTGGTCTGAGGTGCTCCTAAAAGAAGAGCATAAAATACACTTGAAATAAGCTTCAGGTTAAGTGTGTTAAACAGTATTATAGAGATTCTAGGCAAAGTTGTTTAAAAAATACCTAAATGTAATAATGCATTTAATATTATGATAAGCATAAATATCTTTCAGAGACAGAAGTCAGTTTAAATCTTACGTGAAGTTGGATGAGCTAGGTTCAAATTTCACACTGTTTGGATCATTCAGAAGAGTGTTCAGCTGCAGAGAAATAACAAACCATCAATCAAACTCTGGAGAAGATTTGCACGACACCAACACTTTTTGCTGGGATTTTCTAAATGCTTACTGCATCGTTGATCATGTCCTGCACTTGCTTGTAGGTGTTGTTTCTAAGCTCTGGGTCTTCTGGCATGCTGATGTTACTCAACGCAAATGTGAAGAAGACTGCATAGGAGGTGTCTGAGATTTCTGTTTGGAAAGATAAATTCAATTTACATTTCCACAAAGCTTGCAATCTATCACCGACTGAAACATTCATATTGTTTATACAGTAGATAGATTTTCACCTAAAAATGACAACACTTACTTTCATAGCTGACATTCATCAGCTTGACTGTTTCTTTCAGTTGTGAAACTCTGGATTCAAGAAGAATGTTGATAGCACTGAGCACCAAAGCTTCACTGGGGACTGGAGATGAGGAGTTGAACACCAGTTTGCTTGTCACTTCTGCTGATCCAGATCTACAAATGGCACAACATAATTTTAATACAGTTCAGGACTTTAGATTTAAATGAAGACTGCATAACTGATCAATTTCTGTAACACTTACATTTGCTGAAATGACGTCACAGGGAAGCTAATGGTTGTAAGTGGAGACATTGTAGAACTCACTCCTGCAAAGCCAGATGGAAACATTAAAACTGAAATCAATTTAATCAAAATGACTGTATGTTTCAGCAATTTTCAAAGTTTACTTTAAAATGGCTTCAGATTGTCAATATGAACGTACCCTTGAGTTTATTGAGCTCATTTAGGAAGCTGACAGGTTGTATCTTATTTTCTTCTTGGAAGATGTAATCCATTTTGCCATGTATTTGGTCTGATGTGCTCCTAAAAGAAGAGAAGCAAAGACTGTTGATATGAGCTTCAGTTTATGAGTATTTAAAAGTTTTTGAAGAGGAGCAGTTTAATAATGTCATAAATCATAAAAAGTCATATTGCATAAGTATCTTTCAGAGATAGAAGTCAGATTAAATCTTACGTGAAGTTGGAGGAGCTGGGGTTAAACTTCACACTGTTTGGATCATTCAGAAGAGTGTTCAGCTGCAGGATTAAATCAAACCATCCATCAAACACTGGAGAAGATTTGCACTGCAACCAAACTTTTTTGCTGTCTAATTTTCTAAATGCTTACCGCCTCATTGATCATGTCCTGCACTTGCTGGTAAGTGTTGTTTCTAAGCTCTGGGTCTTCTGGCATGCTGATGTTACTCAAGGTAAATGTGAAGAAGACTGCATAGGAGGTGTCTGAGATTTCTGTTTGGAAAGATAAATTCAATTTACATTTCCCTAAAGCTTGCAATCTATTACTGGTTGGAACATTTATACTGTATAAAGAAAACTTTTTGCCTGAAAATGACAACACTTACTTTCATAGCTGACATTCATCAGCTTGACTGTTTCTTTCAGTTGTGAAACTCTGGATTCCAGGAGAATGTTGATAGCACTGAGCACCAAAGCTTCACTGGGGACTGGAGATGAGGAGTTGAACACCAGTTTGCTTGTCACCTCTGCTGAACCAGATCTACAAATGGCACAACATAATTTTAATACAGTTCAGGGCTTTAGATTTGAATAAAGACTATAACTGATCAATTTCTGAAACACTTACATTTGCTGGAAAGAAGTCACAGGGAAGCTAATTGTTGAAAGCTGAGATGTTGTTGTAGTGCTCAGACCTGCAAGATCAGATAAAAAAATGTAACCTGAATTTCTTTCCAAGAAAAATACTGTAAGTTTCAGCAGGTTACAAACTTCACTTAAGAATGGCTGAAGATCGCCAATATGAACGTACCCATCAGTTTACGAAGCTCATTGAGGAAGCTAACAGGTTGTATCTCATCTCCATCTTGGAAGGTGTAATCCATATTGCCATGTATTTGGTCTGATGTGCTCCTAAAAGAAGACCAAAAAAATACACTTGAAATGAGCTTCGGGTAAAGTGTGTTCAACAGTATTATAGACTATTTAGGCAAAAAAAATATTCACAAGTTGTTTTAATATCTCAAAATGTCATGATGCATTAAATATGACCATAATGTATAAGAATCTTTCAGACACAGAAGTCAGTTTAAATCTTACGTGAAGTTGGTGGAGCTGAGGTTAAACTTCACACTGTTTGGATCATTCAGAAGAGTGTTCAGCTACAGGATTAAAAGAAACCATCCATCAAACACTGGAGAAGATTTGCACTGCAACCAAACTTTTTTGCTGGCTAATTTTCTAAATGCTTACCGCCTCATTGATCATGTCCTGTACTTGCTGGTAAGTGTTGTTTCTAAACTCTGGGTCTTCTGGCATGCTGATGTTACTCAAGGTAAATGTGAAGAAGACTGCATAGGAGGTGTCTGAGATTTCTGTTTTAAAAGATAAATTAAATTTACATTTTCCCAAAGCTTGTAATCTATTACTGCTTGAAACATTTATACTGTATAAAGAAAACTTTTCACCTGAAAATGACAACACTTACTTTCATAGCTGACATTCACCAGCTTGACTGTTTCTTTCAGTTGTGAAACTCTGGATTCCAGGAGAATGTTGATAGCACTGAGCACCAAAGCTTCACTGGGGACTGGAGATGAGGAGTTGAACACCAGTTTGCTTGTTACCTCTGCTGAACCAGATCTACAAGTGCACAACTTACTTTTAATACAGTTCAGAGCTTTAGATTTAAAAAAGACTCCATAACTAAGCATTTTTTGTAATGTATATATCTACACTTACATTTGCTGGAAAGAAGTCACAGGGACGCTGTTTGTTGAGAGTGGAGACAACGTTGTAGTGGTCAGACCTGCAAGATCAGATTGAAATATCACAAATGAAATCCTCTCTATGAAAAATTCGGTAGCACTTTATTTTACAGTACGTGTACTTACAGTGTACATATATGGTAAATAAGTTGTACTTACCGACAAATGTGTGGTACTTACTTTTAGGTATCTACATGGTAAGTAATTGGTATCATTACTGTACTTACCAGTAGTACATACTTGGTAGTTAAAATGTAACTCTAGATAAGTACTGGGTAATAACATATACATACGTATAGTGTAGGTATACTGTAACTAACTAGAAACACTACTGTACTTACAAATGAATGTACAATATAAGTATTTAGTATTTACATGCAAGTTAGGGTAAATGATAGGTATTTAAAGTGTATATATATGATAACTAATATCAAACACTACTGTACTTACAAATTGTATATACATGATAAGTGTATGGTACCTGTAGGTCATAAATAAATGACCGGCACATATGGTGTATGTATACTGTAACTAACAAGAAACACTACTGTACTTACAAATAGTATATACATGATAAGTGTGTTGTACCTGTAGGCCAGTGTAAGTTAATGAAAGGCATATATGGTGTATGTATGTATACTGTAACTAACTAGAAACCTACTGTACAATGGTTGATGCTATAGGTGGTAGGTCCTATATAATAACTGTGTAAAAAGCAACACTTTATTTTACAGTCCTGTTTCCATGTAGTTACCATGGACGTACTAGTGAATGTACCCAGTAGTTAATACGTATGATAGTCAATGGTTGGGTTTGCTTCACAGTGACATGTATATGATGCTATATCTTAGGTGGTAGGTCCTATATAATAACTGTGTAAAAAGCAACACTTTATTTTACAGTCCTATTTCCATGTAGTTACCATGGACGTACTAGTGAATGTACCCAGTAGTTAATGCGTAGGATAGTCAATGGTTGGGTTTGCCTCAAAGTGACATGTATATGATGCTATATCTTAGGTGGTAGGTCCTATATAATAACTGTGTAAAAAGCAACACTTTATTTTACAGTCCTGTTTCCATGTAGTTACCATGGACGTACTAGTGAATGTACCCAGTAGTTAATGCGTAGGATAGTCAATGGTTGGGTTTGCCTCAAAGTGACATGTATATGATGCTATATCTTAGGTGGTAGGTCCTATATAATAACTGTGTAAAAAGCAACACTTTATTTTACAGTCATGTTTCCATGTAGTTACCATGGATGTACTAGTGAATGTACCCAGTAGTTAATACGTATGATAGTCAATGGTTGGGTTTGCTTCACAGTGACATGTATATGATGCTATATCTTAGGTGGTAGGTCCTATATAATAACTGTGTAAAAAGCAACACTTTATTTTACAGTCCTGTTTCCATGTAGTTACCATGGACGTACTAGTGAATGTACCCAGTAGTTAATACGTATGATAGTCAATGGTTGGGTTTGCTTCACAGTGACATGTATATGATGCTATATCTTAGGTGGTAGGTCCTATATAATAACTGTGTAAAAAGCAACACTTTATTTTACAGTCCTGTTTCCATGTAGTTACCATGGACGTACTAGTGAATGTACCCAGTAGTTAATGCGTAGGATAGTCAATGGTTGGGTTAAGATTCACTTTATTGGTTTAAGATCACCAATATGAACGTACCCATCAGTTTACGAAGCTCATTGAGGAAGCTGACAGGTTGTATCTCAGCTCCATCTTGAAAGATGTAATCCATATTGCCGTTTATTTGATCTGATGTGCTCCTAAAAGAAGAAAAAAATACATTTGAAATGAGCTTCAGGTTAGGTGTATTAAACAGTATTGTAGACTATTTAGGCAAAAAAAATATTCAACAGTTGTTTTAGTATCCCAAAATTTCATGATTCATTAAATATGACCATAAGCAAAAGTATCTTTCAGAGACAGAAGTCAGTTTAAATCTTACGTAAAGTTGGAGGAGCTGGGGTTAAACGTCACACTGTTTGGATCATTCAGAAGAGTGTTCAGCTGCAGGATTAAAACAAACCATCCATCAAACACTGGAGAAGATTTGCACTGCAACCAAACTTTTTTGCTGGGTAATTTTCTAAATGCTTACCGCCTCATTGATCATGTCCTGTACTTGCTGGTAAGTGTTGTTTCTAAGCTCTGGTTCTTCTGGCATGCTGATGTTACTCAAGGTAAACGTAAAGAAGACTGCATAGGAAGTGTCTGAGATTTCTGTTTGGAAAGATATATTCAATTTCCCTTAAGCTTGCAATCTATCACTGCTTGAAACATTTATACTGTATAAAGAAAACTTTTCACCTGAAAATGACAACACTTACTTTCATAGCTGACATTCACCAGCTTGACTGTTTCTTTCAGTTGTGAAACTCTGGATTCCAGGAGAATGTTGATAGCACTGAGCACCAAAGCTTCACTGGGGACTGGAGATGAGGAGTTGAACACCAGTTTGCTTGTTACCTCTGCTGAACCAGATCTACAAGTGCACAACTTACTTTTAATACAGTTCAGAACTTTAGATTTAAATATAGATTGTATAACTAAGCATTGTTTGTTATGTATATATCTCCACTTACATTTGCTGGAAAGACGTCACAGGGAAACTGCTTGTTGAAAGTGGAGACAACGTTGTAGTGGTCAGACCTGCAAGATCAGATTGAAATATTACAAATGAAATCCTCTCGATGAAAAATACTATAAGTTTCAGCAAGTTACAAATTTCACTTAAGATTCACTTTATTGGTTTAAGATCACCAATATGAACCTAACCTACCCATTAGTTTACGAAGCTCATTGAGGAAGCTGACTGGTTGTATCTCATCTCCATCTTGGAAGGTGTAGTCCACATTGCCGTTTATTTGATCTGATGTGCTCCTGAAAGAACAACAAAAAAATACATTTGAAATAAACTTCAGGTTAGGTGTATTAAACAGTATTGTAGAATATTTAGGCAAAATAAAATATTCAAGAGATGTTTTTAATATCTCAAAATGTCATGATGCATTAAATATGATCGTAATGCATAAGCATATTTTAGGGACAGAAATCAGTTTAAATCTTACGTGAAGTTGGAGGAGCTGGGGTTAAACTTCACACTGTTTGGATCATTCAGAAGAGTGTTCAGCTGCAGGATTAAAACAAACCATCCTTCAAACACTGGAGAAGATTTGCACTGCAACCAAACTTTTTACTGGGTAATTTTCTAAATGCTTACCGCCTCATTGATCATGTCCTGTACTTGTTTGTAAGTGTTGTTTCTAAGCTCTGGTTCTTCTGGCATGCTGATGTTACTCAACGTAAACGTAAAGAAGACTGCATAGGAGGTGTCTGAGATTTCTGTTTGGAAAGATATATTCAATTTGCATTTCCCTAAAGCTTGCAATCTATTGCTGGTTGAAACGTTTATAATGTATAAAAATAGTTTTTCACCTGAAAATGACAACACTTACTTTCATAACTGACATTGACCAGCTTGACTGTTTCTTTCAGTTGTGAAACTCTGGATTCCAGAAGAATGTTGATAGCACTGAGCACCAAAGCTTCACTGGGGACTGGAGATGAGGAGTTGAACACCAGTTTGCTTGTCACCTCTGCTGAACCAGATCTACAAGTGCACAACTTACTTTTAATACAGTTCAGGGATTTAGATATAAATAAAGACTCCATAACTAAGCAATTTTTGTAATGTATATATCTCCACTTACATTTGCTGGAAAGACGTCACAGGGAAGCTGCTTGTCGAGAGTGGAGACAACGTTGTAGTGGTCAGACCTGCAAGATCAGATTGAAATATTAAAAATGAAATCCTCTCTATGAAAAATACTTTAAGTTTCAGCAAGTTACAAATTTCACTTAAGATTCACTTTATTGGTTTAAGATCACCAATATGAACGTACCCATCAGTTTACGAAGCTCATTGAGGAAGCTGACTGGTTGTATCTCATCTCCATCTTGGAAGATGTAGTCCATATTGCCGTTTATTTGATCTGATGTGCTCCTGAAAGAACAACAAAAAATACATTTGAAATAAACTTCAGGTTAGGTGTATTAAACAGTATTGTAGACTATTTAGGCAAAAAAAAATATTCAAGAGATGTTTTAATATCTCAAAATGTCATGATGCATTAAATATGACTATAATGCATAAGCATATTTTTAGGGTCAGAAATCAATTTAAATCTTACGTGAAGTTGGAGGAGCTGGAGTTAAACTTCACACTGTTTGGATCATTCAGAAGAGTGTTCAGCTGCAGAGAAATAACAAACCATCCATCAAACACTGGAGAAGATTTGCACTGCAACCAAACTTTTTACTGGCTAATTTTCTAAATGCTTACCGCCTCATTGATCATGTCCTGCACTTGCTTGTAAGTGTTGTTTCTAAGCTCTGGGTCTTCTGGCATGCTGATGTTACTCAAGGTAAACGAAAAGAAGACTGCATAGGAGGTGTCAGAGATTTCTGTTTGGAAAGATAAATTCAATTTACATTTCCCTTAAGCTTGCAGTCTATCGCTGGTTGAAACGTTTATACTGTATAAATAAAACTTTTCACCTGAAAATGACAACACTTACTTTCATAGCTGACATTGACCAGCTTGACTGTTTCTTTCAGTTGTGAAACTCTGGATTCCAGGAGAATGTTGATAGCACTGAGCACCAAAGCTTCACTGGGGACTGGAGATGAGGAGTTGAACACCAGTTTGCTTGTCACCTCTGCTGAACCAGATCTACAAGTGCACAACTTACTTTTAATACAGTTCAGGGATTTAGATATAAATAAAGACTCCATAACTAAGCAATTTTTGTAATGTATATATCTACACTTACATTTGCTGGAAAGACGTCACAGGGAAACTGCTTGTTGAGAGTGGAGACAACGTTGTAGTGGTCAGACCTGCAAGATCAGATTAAAATATTACAAATAAAATCATCTCTATGAAAAATACTATACGTTTCAGCAAGTTACAAATTTCACTTAAGATTCACTTTATTGGTTTAAGATCACCAATATGAACGTACCCATCAGTTTACGAAGCTCATTGAGGAAGCTGACTGGTTGTATCTCAGCTCCATCTTGAAAGATGTAATCCATATTGCCGTTTATTTGATCTGATGTGCTCCTAAAAGAAGAAAAAAATACATTTGAAATGAGCTTCAGGTTAGGTGTATTAAACAGTATTGTAGACTATTTAGGCAAAAAAAATATTCAACAGTTGTTTTAGTATCCCAAAATTTCATGATTCATTAAATATGACCATAAGCAAAAGTATCTTTCAGAGACAGAAGTCAGTTTAAATCTTACGTGAAGTTGGAGGAGCTGGGTTCAAACTTCACACTGTTTGGATCATTGAGAAGAGTGTTCAGCTGCAGAGATATAACAAACCATCCATCAAACACTGGAGAAGATTTGCACTGCAACCAAACTTTTTACTGGGTAATTTTCTAAATCCTTACCGCCTCATTGATCATGTCCTGCACTTGCTTGTAAGTGTTGTTTCTAAGCTCTGGGTCTTCTGGCATGCTGATGTTACTCAAGGTAAATGTAAAGAAGACTGCATAGGAGGTGTCTGAGATTTCTGTTTGGAAAGATATTTTCAATTTACATTTCCCCAAAGCTTGCAATCTATCGCAGCTTGAAACGTTTATTCTGTATAAAAATAGTTTTTCACCTGAAAATGACAACACTTACTTTCATAGCTGACATTCATCAGCTTGACTGTTTCTTTCAGTTGTGAAACTCTGGATTCCAGGAGAATGTTGATAGCACTGAGCACCAAAGCTTCACTGGGGACTGGAGATGAGGAGTTGAACACCAGTTTGCTTGTAACCTCTGCTGATCCAGATCTACAAATGGCACAACTTAGTTTAAGTACAGTTCAGGGCTTTAGATATGAATAAAGACTATAACTGATCAATTTCTGTAACACTCACATTTGCTGGAAATTAGTTACAGGGAAGCTACTTGTTGACAGCGGAGATGTTGTTGTAGTGCTCAGACCTGCAAGATCAGATTGAAAAATTTAAACTAAATTTCTTTCCATAAAAAATACTTCACTTAAGAATGGCTGAAGTTCGTTAATGTGAACATACCCATGAGTTTATGAAGCTCATTTAGGAAGCTGGCAGGTTGTATCTCATCTTCATCTTGGAAGGTGTAATCCATATTGCCAAAGATTTGATCTGATGTGCTCCTGTAAGAAGAGCAGAAAATACTTTTGAAATGAGCTTTAGGTTAAGTGTGTTAAACAGTATTATAGACTCTTTAGGCAAAATAAATATTCAAGAATTGTTTCAATATCCCAAAATATCATGATGCATTTAATATTAACATAAGCAAAAGTATCTTTTAGAGCAGAAGTCAGTTTAAATCTTACGTGAAGTTGGAGGAGCTGGGGTTAAACTTCACACTGTTTGGATCATTCAAAAGAGTGTTCAGCTGCAGGATTAAAACAAACCATCCATCAAACACTGGAGAAGATTTGCAATGCAACCAAACTTTTTACTGGGTAATTTTCTAAATGCTTACCGCCTCATTGATCATGTCCTGCACTTGCTTGTAAGTGTTGTTTCTAAGCTCTGGGTCTTCTGGCATGCTGATGTTACTCAAGGTAAATGTAAAGAAGACTGCATAGGAGGTGTCAGAGATTTCTGTTTGGAAAGATATTATTAATTTACATTTCCCCAAAGCTTGCAATCTACTGCTGTTTGAAACATTTATACTTTATAAAAATAGTTTTTCACCTGAAAATGACAATACTTACTTTCATAACTGACATTGACCAGCTTGACTGTTTCTTTCAGTTGTGAAACTCTGGATTCCAGGAGAATGTTGATAGCACTGAGCACCAAAGCTTCACTGGGGACTGGAGATGAGGAGTTGAACACCAGTTTGCTTGTCACCTCTGCTGAACCGGATCTACAAGTGCACAACTTACTTTTAATACAGTTCAGAACTTTAGATTTAAATATAGATTGTATAACTAAGCATTGTTTGTTATGTATATATCTCCACTTACATTTGCTGGAAAGACGTCACAGGGAAGCTGCTTGTCGAGAGTGGAGACAACGTTGTAGTGGTCAGACCTGCAAGATCAGATTGAAATATTAAAAATGAAATCCTCTCTATGAAAAATACTATAAGTTTCAGCAAGTTATAAATTTCACTTAAGATTCACTTTATTGGTTTAAGATCACCAATATGAACGTACCCATCAGTTTACGAAGCTCATTGAGGAAGCTGACTGGTTGTATCTCATCTCCATCTTGGAAGGTGTAGTCCATATTGCCGTTTATTTGATCTGATGTGCTCCTGAAAGAACAACAAAAAATACATTTGAAATAAACTTCAGGTTAGGTGTATTAAACAGTATTGTAGACTATTTAGGCAAAAAAAAATATTCAAGAGATGTTTTAATATCTCAAAATGTCATGATTCATTAAATATGACTATAATGCATAAGCATATTTTAGGGACAGAAATCAATTTAAATCTTACGTGAAGTTGGAGGAGCTGGGGTAAAACTTCACACTGTTTGGATCATTCAGAAGAGTGTTCAGCTGCAGAGAAATAACAAACCATCCATCAAACACTGGAGAAGATTTGCACTGCAACCAAACTTTTTTCTGGCTAATTTTCTAAATGCTTACCGCCTCATTGATCATGTCCTGCACTTGCTTGTAAGTGTTGTTTTTAAGCTCTGGGTCTTCTGGCATGCTGATGTTACTCAAGGTAAATGTAAAGAAGACTGCATAGGAGGTGTCCGAGATTTCTGTTTGGAAAGATGAACTCAAATTACATTTCCCCAAAGCTTGCAATCTACTGCTGTTTGAAACATTTATACTTTATAAAAATAGTTTTTCACCTGAAAATGACAACACTTACTTTCATAGCTGACATTCATCAGCTTGACTGTTTCTTTCAGTTCTAAAACTCTGGATTCCAGGAGAATGTTGATAGCACTGAGCACCAAAGCTTCACTGGGGACTGGAGATGAGGAGTTGAACACCAGTTTGCTTGTCACCTCTGCTGATCCAGATCTAGAAATGGCACAACTTATTTTTAATACAGTTCAGGGCTTCAGATTTAAGTAAAGACTCCATAACTGATTAATTTCTGAAACCCTTACATTTGCTGGAAAGACGTCACAGGGAAGCTACTTGTTGACAGTGGAGTCGTTGTTGTAGTGCTCAGTCCTGCAAAATCAGATTAAAATATTTAAACTGAATATCTTTCAATGAAAAATACTGTAGCTTTCAGCAAGTTACAAACTTCGGTAACACTTTAGTATGGGGAACACTTTTTAATTATTTATTATGACTTTTGCCTCAGTAAACACCCAATTTACTGCTAATTAATAGATAATAAGGTGGTTGTTGTAGCCGTTAGGTTTTGGTATTAGATTGGGTTAAGGGATGTGCAAAATGGTCACGCAGAATAAGGCATTAATATGTCCTTAATAAGCACTAATAAACACCCAATATGTAAGCTAATAAGACACTAGTTAAAAGTGAGAATTGGTCCCTATACTAAAGTGTTACCACTTAACTTAAGAATGGCTGAAGTTCATTAATGTGAACGTACCCATCAGTTTACGAAGCTCATTGAGGAAGCTGACAGGTTGTATCTCATCTCCATCTTGGAAGGTGTACTCCATATTGCCAAAGATTTGATCTGATGTGCTCCTGTAAGAAGAGCAGGAAATGCATTTGAAATGAGCTTCAACAAAATATTCAAGAGTTGTTTTAATATCCCAAATTGTCATGATGCATTCAATTTGAACATAAGCATAAGTATCTTTCAGAGACAGAAGTCAGTTTAAATCTTACATGAAGTTGGAGGAGCTGGGGTTAAACTTCACACTGTTTGGATCATTCAGAAGAGTGTTCAGCTGCAGAGGAATAACAAACCATCCATCAAACACTGGAGAAAATTTGCACTGCAACCAACATTTTTTACTGGGTAATTTTTGAAATGCTTACCGCCTCATTGATCATGTCCTGCACTTGCTTGTAAGTGTTGTTTTTAAGCTCTGGGTCTTCTGGCATGCTGATGTTACTCAAGGTAAATGTAAAGAAGACTGCATAGGAGGTGTCCGAGATTTCTGTTTGGAAAGATAAACTCAAATTACATTTCCTCAAAGCTTGCAATCTATCACTGTTTGAAACGTTTATACTGCATGAAGAAAACTTTTCACCTGAAAATGACAACACTTACTTTCATAGCTGACATTCACCAGCTTGACTGTTTCTTTCAGTTGTGAAACTCTGGATTCTAGAAGAATGTTAATAGCGCTGAGCACCAAAGCTTCACTAGGGACTGGAGATAAGGAGTTGAACACCAGTTTGCTGGTCACCTCTGCTGATCCAGATCTACAAATGGCACAACTTACTTTAATACAGTTCAGAGCTTTATATTTAAATAAAGACTCCGTAACAGATCAATTTCTGAAACACTTACATTTGCTGGAAAGACGTCACAGGGAAGCTACTTGTTGACAGTGGAGACGTTGTTGTAGTGCTCAGACCTGCAAGATCAGATTGAAATATTTATACTGATTTTTTCCCCATGCAAAATACTGTTAGTTTCATTAAGTTACAAACTTCACTTAAGAATGGCTGAAGTTCGTTAATGTAAACATACCCATCAGTTTACGAAGCTCATTGAGAAAGCTGACAGGTTGTATCTCATCTCCATCTTGGAAGGTGTAATCCATATTGCCAAAGATTTGATCTGTTGTGCTTCTGTAAGAAAAGCAGATAATACATTTGAAATAAGCTTCAGGTTAAGTGTGGTAAACATTTTTTGGCAAAACAAATTTTCAAGAGTTAAAAATCCCAAAATGTCATGATGCATTAAATATGACCATAATACATAAGCATCTTTCAGACACAGAAGTCAGTTTAAATCTTACGTGAAGTTGGATGAGTTGGGTTCAAATTTCACACTGTTTGGATCATTGAGAAGAGTGTTCAGCTGCAGAGGAATAAGAAACCATCCATCAAACTCTGGGGAAAATTTGCACTGCACCCAACTTTATCACTTGTGTATTTTTCTGAATGCTTACCGCATCATTGATCATGTCCTGAACTTGCTTGTAAGTTTTGTTTCTAAGCTCTGGGTCTTCTGGCATGCTGACGTTACTCAAGGTAAATGTAAAGAAGACTGCATAGGAGGTGTCAGAGATTTCTGTTTGGAAAGATATATTCATTTTACATTTCCTCAAAGCTTGCAATCTATCACTGGTTGAAACGTTTATACTGTATGAAGAAAACTTTTCACCTGAAAATGACAACACTTACTTTCATAGCTGACATTCACCAGCTTGACTGTTTCTTTCAGTAGTGAAACTCTGGATTCTAGAAGAATGTTGATAGCACTGAGCACCAAAGCTTCACTGGGGACCGGAGATGAGGAGTTGAACACCAGTTTGCTGGTCACCTCTGCTGATCCAGATCTACAAATGGCACAACTTACTTTAATACAGTTCAGAGCTTTATATTTAAATAAAGACTCCATAACTGATCAATTTCTGAAACACTTACATTTGCTGGAAAGACGTCACAGGGAAGCTACTTGTTGACAGTGGAGACGTTGTTGTAGTGCTCAGACCTGCAAGATCAGATTGAAATATTTATACTGAATTTTTTCCCCATGCAAAATACTGTTCGTTTCATTAAGTTACAAACTTCAATTAAGAATGGCTGAAGTTCGTTAATGTAAACGTACCCATCAGTTTACGAAGCTCATTTAGAAAGCTGACAGGTTGTATCTCATCTCCATCTTGGAAGGTGTAATCCATATAGCCAAAGATTTGATCTGATGTGCTTCTGTAAGAAAAGCAGATAATACATTTGAAATAAGCTTCAGGTTAAGTGTGGTAAACATTTTTTGGCAAAACAAACTTTCAAAAGTTTAAAATCCCAAAATGTCATGATGCATTAAATATGACCATAATACATAAGCATCTTTCAGACACAGAAGTCAGTTTAAATCTTACGTGAAGTTGGATGAGTTGGGTTCAAACTTCACACTGTTTGCATCATTGAGAAGAGTGTTCAGCTGCAGGGGAATAAGAAACCATCCATCAAACTCTGGGGAAGATTTGCACTGCACCCAAACTTTATCACTTGTGTATTTTTCTGAATGCTTACCGCATCATTGATCATGTCCTGAACTTGCTTGTTAGTGTTGTTTCTAAGCTCTGGGTCTTCTGGCATGCTGATGTTACTCAAGGTAAATGTAAAGAAGACTGCATAGGAGGTGTCCGAGATTTCTGTTTGGAAAGATATACTCAAATTACATTTCACCAAAGCTTGTCATTCATCGCTCATTAAACATTCACAATGTTCACCTGAAAATGACAACACTTACTCTCATAACTGACATTCACCAGCTTGACTAATTTGTTGAATTGTGAAACTCTGGATTCCAGGAGAATGTTGATAGCACTAAGCACGAGTGCTTCACTGGGGACTGGAGATGAAGAGTTAAACAGCAGTTTACTTGTCACTTCTGCTGAACCAGTTTCAATAGGTGTTCTGGATGTGAACACCATAGTTGTAGTTGTGGAAGCAACACTTTGTTCAGTTAGAAGTGTTGTTGTGGTTGGTGCTGTAGCTGTAGATGATGAAGTAAGAATTGTTGATGTTTCACCATAAGTTGTGCCTTTTGCAGAAGCAGTTGTGTTGGCTAGAACAAAAGTTGTGTTTGTTGTGCTTTGAGCTGCAGCTGTAATTGAGGAAGCAGGAATTGTTGATGTTTGACCAAAGGTAGGGCCTGTTGCTGAGAGAGTTGTGCTTGTTGAATCAGATGTGTTTTTTGCATTGGTTGTTGTGCTTGTTGGAGTAACAGTTGTGTTTGTTGTGGTTGGCGCTGTAGCTGTAATTGATGAAACGAGAGTTGTTGATACTTGACCAAAGGTAGCGCCTGTTGCAGAGACAGTTGTGCTGGATGGAGCAACAGTTGTCTTTGTTGGAAGTGTTGTTGTGTTTGGTTCTGTAGCTGTAGCTGTTAAAGTGGTATTTGTTGATGTTTCACTAAAAGTTGTGCCTGTTGTTGAGAAAGTTGTGCTTATTGAATCAGATGTATTTTTTGGATTTGTTGTTGTGCTTGTTGGAGCAACAGCTGTGTTTGTTGTGGTTGATGTTGAAGCTGTACTTGAAGCAGCGAGAATTGATGATGTTTGACCAAAGGTTGTGCCTGTTGCAGAGACAGATGTGCTGGCTGAAGCAACAGTTGTGTTTGTTGGGAGTGTTGTTGTGTTTGGGGCTTCAGCTGTAGTTGATGAATGGAGAATTGTTGATGTTTCACCAAAGGTTGTGCTTGTTGCAGAGACATTTGTGCTGGTTGAAGCAACAGTTGTGGTTGGTGTTGTAGCTGTAGATGATGAAGTAG
Organism: Paramisgurnus dabryanus; assembly: GCF_030506205.2. NCBI lineage: Eukaryota > Metazoa > Chordata > Actinopteri > Cypriniformes > Cobitidae > Paramisgurnus > Paramisgurnus dabryanus. The sequence goes on from NC_133340.1 coordinate 347,998, forward strand.
GAATTGTTGATGTTTCAGCAAAAGTTGTGCCTGTTGCAGAAGCAGTTGTGTTGGCTGGAACAACAGTGGTGTTTGTTGTGCTTTGAGCTGCAGCTGTACTTGAAGAAGCAAGGACTGATGATGTTTGACCAAAGGTTGTGTCTGTTGCAGAGAAAGATGTGCTGGCTGGAGCAACAGATGTGTTTGTTGGGAGAGTTGTTGTGCTTAAACCTGAGGTTGTAGTTGATGAAGGGAGAATTGTTGATGTTTGATCAAAGGTTGTGCTTGTTGCAAATACATTTTTGCTTGTTGAAGCAACAGTTGTATTTGTTGTGGTTGGTGCTGTAGTTGATGTAGTGAGAGTTGCTGATGTTTCCCCAAAGGTTCTGCTTGTTATAGAGACAGTTGTGCTGGTTGAATCAGATATATTTTTTTGAATTGTTGTTTTGCCGGATGGAGCAACAGTTGTGTTTGTTGTGCTTGGAGCTGCAGCTTTACTTGAAGCAGCGATCATTGTTGTTGTTTGACCAAATGTTGGGCCTGTTGCAGAGACAGTTGTGCTGGATGGGGCAACAGTTGTGTTTGTTGAAAGTGTTGTTTTGCTTGGTGCTGTAGCTGTTAAAGTGAGAGTTGTTGGTATTTGACCAAAGGTTTGGCCTGTTGCAGTAACAGTTGTGCTTGTTAAATCAGATGTGTTCTTTGCATTTGTTGTTGTGCCAGATGGAGAAACATTTGTGTTTGTTGTGTTTGGAGCTGCAGGTGTACTTGAAGCAGCGATCATTGTTGATGCTTGACCAAAGGTTGCACCTGTTGCAGAGACAGTTCTGCTGGATGAAGCAACAGTTGTGTTTGTTGAAAGTGTTGTTTTGCTTGGTGCTGTAGCTGTAGCTGTTAAAGTGAGAGTTGTTGATGTTTGACCAAAGGTTTGGCCTGTTGCAGTAACAGTTGTGCTTGTTGAATCAGATGTGTTTTTTGGATTTGTTGTTGTGCCGGATGGAGCAACAGTTGTGTTTGTTGTGCTTGGAGCTGCAGCTGTACTTGAAGCAGCAAGCATTGTTGATGTTTGTCCAAAGGTTGTGCCTGTTGCAGAGACAGGTGTAGTTATTGTAGCAGCAGCTGTGTTTTTTGGAATTGTTGTTGTGCTTGTTGGAGCAACAGTTGTCTTTGTTGTTGATGGTGCTGTAATTGGTGAAGCAAGAGTGGTTGATGTTTGACCAAAAGTTGTGCCTGTTGCTGATACAGTTGTGCTGGTTGAATCAGATGTGTTTTTTGGATTTGCTGTTGTGCTTGTTAGAGCAACAGATGTGTTTGTTGTGGTTGGTGCTGTATTTGATGAAGTGAGAATTGTTGATGTTTGACCAAAGGTTGTGCCTGTTGCAGAGACAGGTGTAGTTATTGTAACAGCAGCTGTGGTTTTCGGAATTGTTGTTGTGCTTGTTGGAGCAACAGTTGTGTTTGTTGTTGATGGTGCTGTAATTGATAAAGCGAGAGTGGTTGATGTTTGATCAAAAGTTGTGCCTGTTGCTGATACAGTTGTGCTGGTTGAATCAGATGTGTTTTTTGGATTTGTTGTTTTGCTTGTTAGAGCAACAGATGTGTTTGTTGTGGTTGGTGCTGTAGCTGTATTTGATGAAGTGAGAATTGTTGATGTTTGACCAAAAGTTGTGCCTGTTACAGAGACAGGTGTAGTTATTGTAACAGCAGCTGTGGTTTTTGGAATTGTTGTTGTGCTTGTTGGAGCATCAGTTGTGTTTGTTGTTGATGGTGCTGTAATTGATGAAGCGAGAGTGGTTGATGTTTGATTAAAAGTTGTGCCTGTTGCTGATACAGTTGTGCTGGTTGAATCAGATGTGTTTTTTGGATTTGTTGTTGTGCTTGTTAGAGCAACAGATGTGTTTGTTGTGGTTGGTGCTGTAGCTGTATTTGATGAAGTGAGAATTGTTGATGTTTGACCAAAGGTTGTGCTTGTTACAGAGACAGTTGTGCTGGCTGGAGCAACAGTTGTGTTTGTTGTGCTTGAAGTTGCAGTTGTACTTGAAGCTGCAAGAATTGTTGATGTTTGACTAAAGGTTGGGCCTGTTGCAGAGACAGTTGTGCTGGTTGAATCAACAGTAATGTTTGTTGGAAGTGTTATTGTGCTTGAAACTGCAGTTGTACTTGAAGCAACAAGAATTGTTGATGTTTGATCAAAGATTGTGCCTGTTGCAGAGACAGGTGTGCTGGCTCGAACGACAGTTGTCTTTGTTGAGGTTGGTGCTGTAGCTGTAGTTGATGAAGTTAGAATTGTTGATGTTTGACCAAAGGTTGTGCCTGTTGCAGAGACAGTTGTGCTGACTGGAGCAAAAGTTGTGTCTCTTGTGGTTGGTGCTGTAGCTGTAGTTAATGAAGCAAGAGGTGCTGATGTTTGCCCAAAGGTTGTGCCTGTTGCAGAGACAGATGTGCTGGCTGGAGCAACAGCTGTGTTTGTTGTGGTTTGTGCTGTAGCTGTAGATGATGAAGCAAGAGTTGTTGATGTTTGCTCAAAGGTTGTACCTGTTGCTGAGACAGGTGTGCTGGATGGAACAACAGTTGTGTTTGTTGTGCTTGGAGCAGCCAATGTACTTGAAGCAGCAAGAATTGTTGATGTTTGATCAAAGGTTGTACCTGTTGCTGAGACAGGTGTGCTGGCTGGAGCAACAGTTGTGTTTGTTGTGCTTGAAGTTGCAGTTGTACTTGAAGCAACAAGAATTGTTGATGTTTGATCAAAGATTGTGCCTGTTGCAGAGACAGGTGTGCTGGCTCGAACGACAGTTGTCTTTGTTGAGGTTGGTGCTGTAGCTGTAGTTGATGAAGTTAGAATTGTTGATGTTTGACCAAAGGTTGTGCCTGTTGCAGAGACAGTTGTGCTGACTGGAGCAAAAGTTGTGTCTCTTGTGGTTGGTGCTGTAGCTGTAGTTAATGAAGCAAGAGGTGCTGATGTTTGCCCAAAGGTTGTGCCTGTTGCAGAGACAGATGTGCTGGCTGGAGCAACAGCTGTGTTTGTTGTGGTTTGTGCTGTAGCTGTAGATGATGAAGCAAGAGTTGTTGATGTTTGCTCAAAGGTTGTACCTGTTGCTGAGACAGGTGTGCTGGATGGAACAACAGTTGTGTTTGTTGTGCTTGGAGCAGCCAATGTACTTGAAGCAGCAAGAATTGTTGATGTTTGATCAAAGGTTGTACCTGTTGCTGAGACAGGTGTGCTGGATGGAACAACAGTTGCGTTTGTTGTGGTTGGTGCTGTAGCTGTGGTTGATGAAGCAAGAGTTGTTGATGTTTGTCCAAAGGTTGTGCCTGTTGCAGAGACAGTTGTGATGGTTGAAGCAACAGTTGTGTTTGTTTGAATTGTTGTTATGCTTGGAGCTGTAGCTGTAGTTGATGAAGCGAGAGTTGTTGATGTTTCACCAAAGGTTGTGCCTGTTGCAGAGACAGATGTGTTGGTTGAAGCAACATTTGTGTTTGTTGGAAGTGTTGTTGTGGTTGGTGCTGTAGCTGATGAAGCGAGAGTTGTTGATGTTTCACCAAAGGTTGTGCCAGTTCCAGAAACAGTTGTGCTAGTTGAAGCAACAGTTGTGTTTGTTGGAAGTGTTGTTGTGGTTGGTGCTGTAGCTGTAGTGGATGAAGTGAGAGTTGTTGATGTTTCACCAAAGGTTGTACCTGTTGCAGAGACAGATGTGTTGGTTGAAGCAACAGTTGTCTTTGTTGGAAGTGTTGTTATGGTTGGTGCTGTAGCTGTAGTTGATGAACCGAGAGTTGTTGATGTTTGACTAAAGGTTGTGTCTGTTACAGAAAAAGTTGTGCTTGTTGGAGCAACCGTTGTGTTTGTTGTTGTTTGTGCTGTAGCTGTAGTTGATGAAGTAATAATTGTTGATGTTTGACTAGAGGTTGTGCCTGTTGCAGTGACAGATGTGCTGGCTAGACCAACAATTGTGTTTGTTGGAAATGTTGTTGTGCTTGTTGGAGAAACAGTTGTGTTTGTTGTGGTTGGTGCTGTAGCTGTATTTGATGAAGTAATGATTATTGAGGTTTGACCAAATGTTGTGCCTGTTGCCAAGACAGTTGTGCTTGCCTGATCAGAAGTTGTAATTTTTGGAATTAGTGTTGTGCTTGTTAAAGGAACAGTTGTGTTTGTTGGACGTGTTGTTTTTGCTGTTGCTGCTGTAACTGTAGTTGTTGCAGAAAGTGTGTCTGTTGCAGAGGCAGTTGTACTTTTCGGAGCAAAAGTTGTGGTTGTTTGACGTGAGACTATAGTTGTACTTCTTGAAACAGCTGTTGTAGTTTTTTCAGGATTTGTTGTTGTTGTTGAAGATGTAGAAACTGTACCAATAGTTTTGGTAATTGCTGAAGTTGTTCTTACTGGAACAGTTGTTGTACGGGTTGCAGTTGATGATGTTGTTGTGCTTGTTGGAGTAACTGTTGTGCTTGTTAGAAGTGTTGTTGTGGTTGGTGCTGTAACTGTAGGTATTGGAGTGATAGTTGTTGTTGTTTGACCAAAGGTTGTGGTTGTTGGAGAGACAGTTGCAGTTGTCAGGGTCATGGTTTTGTACGTTTTTGTTGTAGTTGCAATTGTTGGAGCAATAACGGTGGTTGTTTCAACTGTTGTTGGTGACGCAGTAGTTATGATTATTTGAGAATCAGCTATAGTTGTTGGAAGTGGTGTTGTGGTAAGTGCCAAAGTTCTGCTAGTTTGAGCATTAGCTGTGGTAATTTCAATTGGTGATGTGGTCTGTGCTATACTTGTGGTAGCTGGTACATAATTAGTGGATGTTTGATGTGTTGTTGTTAATGTTCTTGGGGTATTTGGAGTTGTAGTTGTAGCTGAAGTGGTTGCTGAGATGTGTGTGGGATTTGGAACTATTGTCGTAGTTGTTGGAACATCTGTTGTGGGTTTTGTAAGTATTGCTGTTGTGTTCTGCATAGCTATGGTAATTGGGAGTTGGGATGTAGAGGGTTCCCTGGTTGTGGTTGTTTGAACTGGTGTTGTAGTTTTTGACATTGCAGTGTTTGGAACATTAGTTGCAGTTGTAAGAGCATCACTTGTGGTGGTTGTGGTCAAAGCAACTGTTGTAGTTTGAGAATCAGTTGTGTTTGTTGGAGCAACTGTTGTTGTTGTCAGAACATTGGTTGTGGCTGTCAAAGCATGAGTTGTTGTGGTAATAGCATCAGATTGGGTTGTCAGAGGATTAGTTGTGGTGGACAAGGCACGGGTTGTTGTGGTAAAAACATCAGATGTGGTTGTTGGGGCAATAGTTGTTGTGGTTGAAGCAAATAATGTGGTGGATTGAGCAACTGTTGTGGTGGTTGGAGCAATTGTTGTCGTGGTTGGAGCAACTGTTGTGGTGGTTAAAGTAACTTTTGTAGTTGATGGGGTATTGGTTGAGGTTTTTGTAGCATCGGTTGTTGTTGGACCAACGATTCTGGTTGTTGGCGTGTCAGTTCTGGTGGTTGGAGCAATGGTTGTGGTGGTTGGAGCAATGGTTGTGGTGGTTGGAGATATGGTTGTGGTGGTTGAAGGAACTGTTTTGGTGGTTGAAGTAACTGTTGTGGTTGTTGGAGCAACAGTTGTGGTGGTTGGAGCAATGGTTGTGGTGGTCGAAGCAACTGTTGTGGTGGTTAAAGTAACTTTTGTAGTTGTTGGGGTAGTGGTTGACGTTTTTGTAGCATCAGTTGTTGTTGGAGCAACGGTTCTGGTTGTTGGGGTATCAGTTGTGGTGGTTGGAGCAAAGATTGTGGTGGTTGGAGCACCGGATTTGGTGGTTGAAGTAACTGTTGTGGTGGTTGGAGCAACATTTGTGGTGGTTGGAGCAATGGTTGTGGTGGTTAAAGTAACTTTTGTAGTAGTTGGGGTATTGGTTGAGGTTTTTGTAGCATCAGTTGTTGTTGGAGCAACTGTTCTGGTTGTTGTGGTATCAGTTGTGGTGATTGGAGCAAAGGTTGTGGTGGTAGAAGTAACTGTTGTGGTGGTTGGAGCAACGGTTGTGGTGGTAGGTGCAACAGTTGTGGTGGTTGGAGCAACAATTGTGGTGGTTGGAGCAACAATTGTGGTGGTTGGAGCAATGGTTGTGGTGTTTGGAGCAATGGTTGTGGTGGTTGGAGCAACTGTTGTGGTGGTTAAAGTAACTTTTGTAGTTGTTGGGGTATTAGTTGATGTTTTTGTAGCATCGTTTGTTGAAGCAACTGTTCTGGTTGTTGGGGTATCAGTTGTGGTGGTTGGAGCACCGGTTGTGGTGGTTGAAGTAACTGTTGTGGTGGTTGGAGCAACGGTTGTGGAGGTTGGAGCAACTGTTGTGGTGGATAAAGTAACTTTTGTAGTTGTTGGAGTATTGGTTGAGGTTTTTGTAGCATCGGTTGTTGTTGGAGCAATGGTCATGGTTGTTGGGGTATCAGTTGTGGTGGTTGGAGCAAAGGTTGTGGTGGTCGGAGCACCTGTTGTGGTGGTTGCAGTAACTATTGTGGTGGTTGGAGCAACAGTTGTTGTGGGTGGAGCATCAGTTGTGGTGGTTGGAACAACTGTTGTGGTGGTTGCAGTAACTATTGTGGTGGTTGGAGCAACAGTTGTTGTGGGTGGAGCATCAGTTGTGGTGGTTGGAACAACTGTTGTGGTGGTTGCAGTAACTATTGTGGTGGTTGGAGCAACAGTTGTGGTGGTTGGAGCAACAATTGTGGTGGTTGGAGCAACAATTGTGGTGGTTGGAGCAAAGGTTGTGGTGGTCGGAGCACCTGTTGTGGTGGTTGCAGTAACTATTGTGGTGGTTGGAGCAACAGTTGTTGTGGGTGGAGCATCAGTTGTGGTGGTTGGAACAACTGTTGTGGTGGTTGAAGTAACTGTTGTGGTGGTTGGAGTAACTTTTGTGGTGGTTGGAGCAAGTGTTGTGGTGGTTAAAGTAACTTTTGTAGTTGTTGGGGTATTGGTTGAGGTTTTTGTAGCATCGGTTGTTGGAGCAACTGTTCTGGTTGTTGGGGTATCAGTTGTTATGGTTGAAGCAAAGCTTGGTGTGGTTGGAGCTCCGGTTGTGGTGGTTAAAGTAACTGTTGTGGTGGTTGGAGCAACAATTGTGGTGGTTGGAGCAACGGTTGTTGTGGTTGGAGCCACTGTTGTGGTGGATAAAGTAACTTTTGTAGTTGTTGGTGTAATGGTTGAGGTTTTTGTAGAATCAGTTGTTGTTGGAGCAATGGTTCTGGTTGTTGGGGTATCAGTTGTGGTGGTTGGAGCAAAGGTTGTGGTGGTTGGAGCAACTGTTGTGGTGGTTGCAGTAACTGTTGTGGTGGTTGGAGCAACAATTGTGGTGGGTGGAGCATCAGTTGTGGTGGTTGGAACAACTGTTGTGGTGGTTGAAGTAACTGTTGTGGTAGTTGGAGCAACTGTTGTGGTGGTTAAAGTAACATTTTTAGTTGTTGGGGTATTGGTTGAGGTTTTTGTAGCATCGGTTGTGGGAGCAACTGTTCTGGATGTTGGGGTATCAGTTGTGGTGGTTGGAGCAAAGGTTGTGGTGGTTGGAATTCCGGTTGTGGTGGTTGAAATAACTGTTGTGGTGGTTGGAGCAATGGTTGTCGTGGTTGGAGCAACTGTTGTGGTGGATAAAGTAACTTTTGTAGTTGTTGGGGTATTGGTTGAGGTTTTTGTAGCATTGGTTGTTGTTGATGTTGCAACGGTTGTGGTTGTTGGGGTATCAGTTGTGGTGGTTGGAGCAACGGTTGTGGTTGTTTGAGCATCAATTGTGGTGGTTGGAGCAACTGTTGTGGTGGTTGAAGTAACTGTTGTGGTGGTTGGAGCAACAATTGTGGTGGTTGGAGCAATGGTTGTGGTGGTTGGAGCAATGGTTGTGGTGGTTGGAGCAACTGTTGTGGTGGTTAAAGTAACTTTTGTAGTTGTTGGGGTAGTGGTTTTTGTTGCATCGGTTGTTGTTGGAGCAGTGATTCTGGTTGTTGGGGTATCAGTTGTGGTGGTTGGAGCAAAGGTTGTGGTGAATGGAGCACTGGATGTGGTGGTTGAAGTAACTGTTGTGGTGGTTGGAGCAACATTTGTGGTGGGTGGAGCATCGGTTGTGGTGGTTGGAGCAATGGTTGTGGTTGTTGGAGCAACTGTTGTGGTGGTTAAAGTAACTTTTGTAGTTGTTGGGGTATTAGTTGAGGATTGTGTAGCATCAGTTGTTGTTGGAGCAACTGTTCTGGTTGTTGGGGTATTAGTTGTGATGGTTGGAGCAAAGGTTGTGGTGGTTGGAGAACCGGTTGTGGTGGTTGGAGGAATGGTTGTGGTTGTTGGAGCAATGGTTGTTGTGGTTGGAGCAACTGTTGTGGTGGTTAAAGTAACTTTTGTAGTTGTTGGGGTATTGGTTGAGGATTGTGTAGCATCGGTTGTTGTTGGAGCAACTGTTCTGGTTGTTGGGGTATCAGTTGTGGTGGTTGGAGCAAAGATTGTGGTGGTTGGAGCACCGGTTGTGGTAGTTGGAGCACCGGTTGTGGTGGTTGGAGCTCCAGTTGTGGTGGTAGAAGTAACTTTTGTAGTTGTTGGAGTAGTGGTTGAGGTTTTTGTAGCATCGGTTGTTGTTGGAGCAACTGTTCTGGTTGTTGGCGTATCAGTTGTGGTGGTTGGAGCAAAGGTTGTGGTGGTTGGAGCACTGGATGTGGTGGATGAAGTAACTGTTGTGGTAGTTGGAGCAACATTTGTGGTGGGTGGAGCATCGGTTGTGGTGGTTGGAGCAATGGTTGTGGTTGTTGGAGCAACAGTTAAAGTAACTGTTGAAGTAGTTGGGGTATTGGTTGAGGTTTTTGTAGCATCGGTTGTTGTTGGAGCAACTGTTCTGGTTGTTGGGGTATCAGTTGTTGTGGTTGGAGGAATGGTTGTGGTGGTTGGAGCAATGGTTGTTGTGGTTGGAGCAACTGTTGTGGTGGTTAAAGTAACTTTTGTAGTTGTTGGAGCATTGGTTGAGAATTGTGTAGCATCGGTTGTTGTTGGAGCAACTGTTCCGGTTGTTGGGGTATCAGTTGTGGTGGTTGGAGCAAAGGTTGTGGTGGTTGGAGCACCAGTTGTGGTGGTTGGAGCTCCAGTTGTGGTTGTTGGAGCCACAATTTTGCTGGTTGGAGCAATGGTTGTGGTGGTTGGAGCAACTGTTGTGGTGGTTAAAGTAACTTTTGTAGTTGTTGGGGTAGTGGTTGAGGTTTTTGTAGCATCGGCTGTTGTTGTAGCAACTGTTCTAGTTGTTGGGGTATCAGTTGTGGTGGTTTGAGCAAAGGTTGTGGTGGTTGGAGCACCGGATGTGGTGGTTGAAGTAACTTTTGTAGTTATTGGGGTATTGGTTGAGGTTTTTGTAGCATCGCTTGTTGTTGGAGCAACTGTTCTGGTTGTTGGGGTATCAGTTGTGGTGGTTGGAGCAAAGGTTGTGGTGGTTGAAGAACCGGTTGTGGTGGTTGGAGGAATGGTTGTGGTGGTTGGAGCAATGGTTGTGGTTGTTGGGGCATCAGTTGAGGTGGTTGGAGCAACTGTTGTGGTGGTTAAAGTAACTTTTGTAGTTATTGGGGTATTGGTTGAGGTTTTTGTAGCATCGCTTGTTGTTGGAGCAACTGTTCTGGTTGTTGGGGTATCAGTTGTGGTGGTTGGAGCAAAGGTTGTGGTGGTTGGAGAACCGGTTGTGGTGGTTGGAGGAATGGTTGTGGTGGTTGGAGCAACGGTTGTGGTGGTTGGATCAACGGTTGTGGTGGTGGGAGCAATGGTTGTGGTGGTTGATTCAACGGTTGTGGTGGTTGGAGCAACCGTTGTGGTGGTTGGAGCAACGGTTGTGGTGGTTGGAGAAACGGTTGTGGTGGTTGGAGAAACGGTTGCGGTGGTTGGAGCAACGGTTGTGGTGGTTGGAGCAACCGTTGTGGTGGTTGGAGGAACCGTTGTGGTGGTTGGAGCAGCGGTTGTGGTGGTTGGAGCAGCGGTTGTAGTGGTTGGAGCAGCGGTTGTGGTGGATGGACCAACGGTTGTGGTGGTTGGACCCACGGTTGTGGTGGTTGGACCAACTGTTGTGGTGGTTGGAGAAACTGTTGTGGTTGTTGGAGCAACCGTTGTGGTGGTTGGAGGAACCGTTGTGGTGGTTGGAGCAACCGTTGTGGTGGTTGGAGCAACGGTTGTGGTGGTTGGAGAAACGGTTGTGGTGGTTGGAACAACCGTTGCGGTGGTTGGAGCAACGGTTGTGCTGGTTTGAGCAACCGTTGTGGTGGTTGGAGGAACCGTTGTGGTGGTTGGAGCAACTGTTGTGGTGGTTAGAGCAACTGTTGTGGTGGTTTGAGCAGCGGTTGTGGTGGTTGGAGCAGCGGTTCTGGTGGTTGAAGCAGCGGTTGTGGTGGTTGAAGCAGCGGTTGTGGTGGTTGAAGCAGCGGTTGTGGTGGTTGGAGCAGCGGTTGTGGTGGTTGGAGCAACCGTTGTGGTGGTTGGAGCAACCGTTGTGGTGGTTGGAGCAACCGTTGTGGTGGTTGGAGCAACCGTTGTGGTGGTTGGAGGAACCGTTGTGGTGGTTGGAGGAACCGTTGTGGTGGTTGGAGCTACCGTTGTGGTGGTTGGAGGAACCGTTGTGGTGGTTGAAGGAACTGTTGTGGTGGTTGGAGCAACTGTTGTGGTGGTTGGAGCAATTGTTGTGGTGGTTGGAGCAGCGGTTATAGTGGTTGGAGCAGCGGTTGTGGTGGTTGGAACAATGGTTGTGGAGGTTGGAGTGACCGTTGTGGTGGTTGGAGCAGCGGTTGTGGTGGTTGGATCAGCGGTTGTAGTGGTTGGAGCAGCGGTTGTGGTGGTTGGACCAACAGTTGTGGTGGTTGGAGCAACTGTTGTGGTGGTTGGAGCAACCATTGTGGTGGTTGGAGGAACCGTTGTGGTGGTTGGAGCTACCGTTGTGGTGGTTGGAGCTACCGTTGTGGTAGTTGAAGGAACCATTGTGGTGGTTGGAGCAACTGTTGTGGTGGTTGGAGCAACTGTTGTGGTGGTTGGAGCAGTGGTTGTGGTGGTTGGAGCAGCGGTTGTGGTGGTTGAAGCAGCGGTTGTGGTGGTTGGAGCAGCGGTTGTGGTGGTTGGAGCAGCTGTTGTGGTGGTTGGAGCAACCGTTGTGGTGGTTGGAGGAACCGTTGTGGTGGTTGGAGCAACTGTTGTGGTGGTTAGAGCAACTGTTGTGGTGGTTTGAGCAGCGGTTGTGGTGGTTGGAGCAGCGGTTGTGGTGGTTGAAGCAGAGGTTGTGGTGGTTGGAACAATGGTTGTGGTGGTTGGAGTGACCGTTGTGGTGGTTGGAGCAGCGGTTGTGGTGGTTGGAACAACCGTTGTGGTGGTTGGAGCAACGGTTGTGGTGGTTGCAGCAGCGGTTGTAGTGGTTGGAGCAGAGGTTGTAGTGGCTGGAGGAACCTTTATGTTGGTTGGATCTACCGTTGTGGTGGTTGGAGGAATCGTTGTGGTGGTTGAAGCAGCGGTTGTGGTGGTTGGAGTAGCGTTTGTGGTGGTTGGAGCAATGCTTGTCGTGGTTGGACCAACTGTTGTAATGGTTGGAGGATCCGTTGTGGTGGTTTGAGCAACCGTTGTGGTGGTTGGAGCAACTGTTGTGGTGGTTGGAGCAACTGTTGTGGTGGTTGGAGCAACTGTTGTGGTGGTTGGAACAATGGTTGTGGTGGTTGGAACAATGGTTGTGGTGGTTGGAGCGACCGTTGTGGTGGTTGGAGCAGGGGTTGTGGTGGTTGGAGCAGCGGTCGTGGTGGTTGGAGCAGCAGTTGTGGTGGTTGGTGCAACCGTTGTGGTGGTTGGAGCAGCAGTTGTGGTGGTTGGAGCAACGGTTGTGGTGGTTGGAGCAACCGTTGTGGTGGTTGGAGCAACCGTTGTGGTGGTTGGAGCAACCGTTGTGGTGGTTGGAGGAACCGTTGTGGTGGTTGGAGCTACCGTTGTGGTGGTTGAAGGAACCGTTGTGGTGGTTGGAGCAACTGTTGTGGTGGTTGGAGCAATCGTTGTGGTGGTTGGAGCAGCGGTTGTAGTGGTTGGAGCAGCGGTTGTGGTGGTTGGAACAATGGTTGTGGAGGTTGGAGTGACCGTTGTGGTGGTTGGAGCAGCGGTTGTGGTGGTTGGAGCAGCGGTTGTAGTGGTTGGAGCAGCGGTTGTGGTGGTTGGACCAACAGTTGTGGTGGTTGGAGCAACTGTTGTGGTGGTTGGAGCAACCGTTGTGGTGGTTGGAGGAATCGTTGTGGTGGTTGGAGCAACTGTTGTAGTGGTTGGAGCAGCGGTTGTGGTGGTTGGAGCAACTGTTGTGGTGGTTGGAGCAGCTGTTGTGGTGGTTGGACCAACGGTTGTGGTGGTTGGAGCAACTGTTGTGGTGGTTGGAGCAACCATTGTGGTGGTTGGAGGAACCGTTGTGGTGGTTGGAGCTACCGTTGTGGTAGTTGAAGGAACCATTGTGGTGGTTGGAGCAACTGTTGTGGTGGTTGGAGCAACTGTTGTGGTGGTTGGAGCAGTGGTTGTGGTGGTTGGAGCAGCGGTTGTGGTGGTTGAAGCAGCGGTTGTGGTGGTTAGAGCAGCGGTTTTGGTGGTTGGAGCAGCTGTTGTGGTGGTTGGAGGAACTGTTGTGGTGGTTGGAGCTACTGTTGTGGTGGTTGGAACAATGGTTGTGGTGGTTGGAGTGACCGTTGTGGCGGTTGGAGCAGCGGTTGTGGTGGTTGGAACAACCGTTGTGGTGGTTGGAGCAACGGTTGTGGTGGTTGCAGCAGCGGTTGTAGTGGTTGGAGCAGAGGTTGTAGTGGCTGGAGGAACCTTTATGTTGGTTGGATCTACCGTTGTGGTGGTTGGAGGAATCGTTGTGGTGGTTGAAGCAGCGGTTGTGGTGGTTGGAGTAGCGTTTGTGGTGGTTGGAGCAATGCTTGTCGTGGTTGGACCAACTGTTGTAATGGTTGGAGGATCCGTTGTGGTGGTTTGAGCAACCGTTGTGGTGGTTGGAGCAACTGTTGTGGTGGTTGGAGCAACTGTTGTGGTGGTTGGAGCAACTGTTGTGGTGGTTGGAACAATGGTTGTGGTGGTTGGAACAATGATTGTGGTGGTTGGAGCGACCGTTGTGGTGGTTGGAGCAGGGGTTGTGGTGGTTGGAGCAGCGGTTGTGGTGGTTGGAGCAGCAGTTGTGGTGGTTGGTGCAACCGTTGTGGTGGTTGGAGCAGCGGTTGTGGTGGTTGGAGCAACCGTTGTGGTGGTTGGAGCAACCGTTGTGGTGGTTGGAGCAACCGTTGTGGTGGTTGGAGCAACCGTTGTTGTGGTTGGAGCAACCGTTGTGGTGGTTGGAGCAACGGTTGTGGTGGTTGGAGCAGCGGTTGTGGTGGTTGGAGCAGCGGTTGTGGTGGTTGGAGCAACTGTTGTGGTGGTTGGAGCAACCGTTGTAGTGGTTGGAGGAACCGTTGTGGTGGTTGGATCTACCGTTGTGGTGGTTGGAGCAGCGGTTGTGGTGGTTGGAGCAGCGGTTGTGGTGGTTGGAGCAACTGTTGTGGTGGTTGGAGCAACCGTTGTAGTGGTTGGAGGAACCGTTGTGGTGGTTGGATCTACCGTTGTGGTGGTTGTATCTACCGTTGTGGTGGTTAGAGGAATTGTTGTGGTGGTTGGAGAAACTGTTGTGGTGGTTGGAGCAACGGTTGTCGTGGTTGGAGCAGTGGTTGTGGTAGTTGGAGCAGCGGTTGTGGTGGTTGGTGCAACCGTTGTGGTGGTTGGAGCAGCAGTTATGGTGGTTGGAGCAGCGGTTGTGGTGGTTGGAGCAACCATTGTGGTGGTTGGAGCAACCGTTGTGGTGGTTGGAACAGCGGTTGTTGTGGTCGGAGGAACCGTTGTGGTGGTTGGAGCAACCGTTGTGGTTGTTGGAGCAACGGTTGTCGTGGTTGGAGCAGCGGTTGTGGTGGTTGGAGCAGCGGTTGCAGTGGTTGAAGCAACTGTTGTGGTGGTTGGAGCAACCGTTGTAGTGGTTTGAGGAACCGTTGTGGTTGTTGGATCTACCGTTGTGGTGGTTGGAGGAATCGTTGTGGTGGTTGGAGCAACTGTTGTGGTGGTTGGAGCAGCAGTTGTGGTGGTTGGAGCAGCGGTTGTGGTGGTTGGAGCAACCATTGTGGTGGTTGGAGCAACCGTTGTGGTGGTTGGAACAGCGGTTGTTGTGGTCGGAGGAACCGTTGTGGTGGTTGGAGCAACCGTTGTGGTTGTTGGAGCAACGGTTGTCGTGGTTGGAGCAGCGGTTGTGGTGGTTGGAGCAGCGGTTGCAGTGGTTGAAGCAACTGTTGTGGTGGTTGGAGCAACCGTTGTAGTGGTTTGAGGAACCGTTGTGGTTGTTGGATCTACCGTTGTGGTGGTTGGAGGAATCGTTGTGGTGGTTGGAGCAACTGTTGTGGTGGTTGGAGCAACTGTTGTGGTGGTTGGAGCAGCGGTTGTGGTGGTTGGAACAGCGGTTGTGGTGGTTGGAGCAGCTGTTGTGGTGGTTGGAGCAACTGTTGTGGTGGTTGGAGGAACCGTTGTGGTTGATGGAGCTAACATTGTGGTAGTTGAAGGAATCGTTGTGGTGGTTGGAGCAACTGTTTTGGTGGTTGGAGCAACTGTTGTGGTGGTTGGAGCAGCGGTTGTGGTGGTTGGAGCAGCGGTTGTGGTGGTTGGAGCAGCGGTTGTAGTGGTTGGAGCAGCGGTTGTGGTGGTTGGAGCAGCCGTTGTGGTGGTTGGATCAACTGTTGTGGTGGTTGGAGGAACTGTTGTGGTGGTTGGAGCAACCGTTGTGGTGGTTGGAGGAACCGTTGTGGTGGTTGGAGGAACCGTTGTGGTGGTTGGAGCTACTGTTGTGGTGGTTGGAGCAGCGGTTCTTGTGGTCGGAGGAACCGTTGTGGTGGTTGGAGCAACTGTTGTGGTTGTTGGAGCAATGGTTGTCGTGGTTGGAGCAGCGGTTGTGGTGGTTGGAGCAGCGGTTGTAGTGGTTGGAGCAACTGTTGTGGTGGTTGGAGCAACCGTTGTAGTGGTTTGAGAAACTGTTGTGGTTGTTGGATCTACCGTTGTGGTGGTTGGAGGAATCGTTGTGGTGGTTGGAGCAACTGTTGTGGTGGTTGGAGCAACTGTTGTGGTGGTTTGAACAGCGTTTGTGGTGGTTGGAGCAGCGGTTGTGGTGGTTGGAGCAGCTGTTGTGGTGGTTGGAGCAACTATTGTGGTGGTTGGAGGAACCGTTGTGGTTGTTGGAGCTAACGTTGTGGTAGTTGAAGGAATCGTTGTGGTGGTTGGAGCAACTGTTGTGGTGGTTGGAGCAACTGTTGTGGTGGTTGGAGCAGCGGTTGTGTTGGTTGGACCAGCGGTTGTGGTGGTTGGAGCAGCTGTTGTGGTGGTTGCATCAACTGTTGTGGTGGTTGGAACAACTGTTGTGGTGGTTGGAGCAACCGTTGTGGTGGTTGGAGGAACTGTTGTGGTGGTTGGAGCAACCGTTGTGATGGTTGGAAGAACCGTTGTGGTTGTTGGAGCTAACGTTGTGGTAGTTGAAGGAATCGTTGTGGTGGTTGGAGCAACTGTTGTGGTGGTTGGAGCAGCGGTTGTGGTGGTTGGAGCAGCGGTTGTTGTGGATGGAGCAGCGGTTGTGGTGGTTGGACCAACGGTTGTGGTGGTTGGAGCAACGGTTGTGGTGGTTGGAGCAACTGTTGTGGTGGTTGGAGCAACCGTTGTGGCGGTTGGAGCAGCTGTTGTGGTGGTTGGAGCAACCGTTGTGGTGGTTGGAGGAACCGTTGTGGTTGTTGGAGCTAACGTTGTGGTAGTTGAAGGAATCGTTGTGGTGGTTGGAACAGCGGTTGTGGTGGTTGGAGCAGCGGTTGTGGTGGTTGGAGCAGCTGTTGTGGTGGTTGGACCAACGGTTGTGGTGGTTGGAGCAACCGTTGTGGTGGTTGGAGGAACCGTTGTGGTGGTTGGAGCTACCGTTGTGGTAGTTGAAGGAACCGTTGTGGTGGTTGGAGCAACTGTTGTGGTGGTTGGAGCAGTGGTTGTGGTGGTTGGAGCAGCGGTTGTGGTGGTTAGAGCAGCGGTTGTGGTGGTTGGAGCAGCGGTTGTGGTGGTTGGAGCAACTGTTGTGGTGGTTGGAGCAACTGTTGTGGTGGTTGGAGGAACCGTTGTGGTGGTTGGATCTACCGTTGTGGTGGTTGGAGCAACGGTTGTGGTGGTTGGAGGAATTGTTGTGGTGGTTGGAGCAACTGTTGTGGTGGTCCGAGCAACGGTTGTGGTGGTTGGAGCAGCGGTTGTGGTGGTTGGAGCAGCAGTTGTGGTGGTTGGTGCAACCGTTGTGGTGGTTGGAGCAGTGGTTGTGGTGGTTGGAGCAACCGTTGTGGTGGTTGGAGCAACCGTTGTGGTGGTTGGAGCAGCGGTTGTGGTGGTTGGAGCAACTGTTGTGGTGGTTGGAGCAACTGTTGTGGTGGTTGGAGCAGTGGTTGTGGTGGTTGGAGCAGCGGTTGTGGTGGTTGAAGCAGCGGTTGTGGTGGTTGGAGCAGCGGTTGTGGTGGTTGGAGCAATGCTTGTGGTGGTTGGACCAACTGTTGTAGTGGTTGGAGGAACCGTTGTGGTGCTTGGAGCAACCGTTGTGGTGGTTGGAGCAACTGTTGTGGTGGTTGGTGCAACCGTTTTGGTGGTCGGCGCAGCGGTTGTAGTGGTTGGTGCAACCGTTGTGGTGGTTGGAGCAGCAGTTGTGGTGGTTGGAGCAGCGGTTGTGGTGGTTGGAGCAACCGTTGTGGTGGTTGGGGCAACCGTTGTGGTGGTTGGAGCAGCAGTTGTTGTGGTTGGAGCAACGGTTGTGGTGGTTGGAGCAGCGGTTGTGGTGGTTGGAGCAGCGGTTGTAGTGGTTGGAGCAACTGTTGTGGTGGTCGGAGCAACCGTTGTAGTGGTTTGAGGAACCGTTGTGGTTGTTGGATCTACCGTTGTGGTGGTTGGAGGAATCGTTGTGGTGGTTGGAGCAACTGTTGTGGTGGTTGGAGCAACTGTTGTGGTGGTTGGAGCAACCGTTGTGGTGGTTGGAGCAGCGGTTGTGGTAGTTGAAGGAACCGTTGTGGTGGTTGTAGCAACTGTTGTGGTGGTTGGAGCAACTGTTGTGGTGGTTGGAGCAGTGGTTGTGGTGGTTGGAGCAGCGGTTGTGGTGGTTGGAGCAGCGGTTGTGGTGGTTGGAGGAACCGTTGTGGTGGTTGGAGCAACCGTTGTGGTGGTTGGAGCAACGGTTGTCGTGGTTGGAGCAACTGTTGTGGTGGTTGGAGCAGCTGTTGTGGTGGTTGGAGCAACTGTTGTGGTGGTTGGAGCAACCATTGTTGTGGTTGGAAGAACCGTTGTGGTGGTTGGAGCTAACGTTGTGGTAGTTGAAGGAATCGTTGTGGTGGTTGGAGCAACTGTTGTGGTGGTTGGAGCAACTGTTGTGGTGGTTGGAGCAGCAGTTGTGGTGGTTGGAGCAGCGGTTGTTGTGGTTGGAGCAGCGGTTGTGGTGGTTGGAGCATCTGTTGTGGTGGTTGGACCAACGGTTGTGGTGGTTGGAGCAATGGTTGTGGTGGTTGGAGCAACCGTTGTGGTGGTTGGAACAACTGTTGTGGTGGTTTGAGCAACCGTTGTGGTGGTTGGAGCAGCTGTTGTGGTGGTTGGAGCAACCGTTGTGGTGGTTGGAGGAACCGTTGTGGTTTTTGGAGCTAACGTTGTGGTAGTTGAAGGAATCGTTGTGGTGGTTGGAGCAACTGTTGTGGTGGTTGGAGCAGCGGTTGTGGTGGTTGGAGCAGTGGTTGTGGTGGTTGGAGCAGCGGTTGTGGTGGTTGGACCAACGGTTGTGGTGGTTGGACCAACGGTTGTGGTGGTTGGAGCAACGGTTGTGGTGGTTGGAGCAACCGTTGTGGTGGTTGGAGGAACCGTTGTGGTGGTTGGAGCTACCGTTGTGGTAGTTGAAGGAACCGTTGTGGTGGTTGGAGCTACCGTTGTGGTAGTTGAAGGAACCATTGTGGTGGTTGGAGCAACTGTTGTGGTGGTTGGAGCAACTGTTGTGGATGTTGGAGTAGTGGTTGTGGTGGTTGGAGCAGCGGTTGTGGTGGTTGGAGCAGCGGTTGTGGTGGTTGGAGCAACGCTTGTGGTGGTTGGAGCAACTGTTGTAGTGGTTGGAGGAACCGTTGTGGTGGTTTGAGCAACCGTTGTGGTGGTTGGAGCAACCGTTGTGGTGGTTGGAGCAACGGTTGTGGTGGTTGGAGCAACAGTTGTGGTGGTTGGAACAACTGTTGTGGTGGTTGGAGGAACCGTTGTGGTGGTTGGAGCTACCGTTGTGGTGGTTGGAGGAACCGTTGTGGTGGTTGGAGCAACTGTTGTGGTGGTTGGAGCAGCGGTTGTGGTGGTTGGAGCAGTGGTTGTGGAGGTTGGAGCAGCGGTTGTGCTGGTTTGAGCAACCGTTGTGGTGGTTGGAGCTACCGTTGTGGTAGTTGAAGGAACCATTGTGGTGGTTGGAGCAACTGTTGTGGTGGTTGGAGCAACTGTTGTGGATGTTGGAGCAGTGGTTGTGGTGGTTGGAGCAGCGGTTGTGGTGGTTGGAGCAGCGGTTGTGGTGGTTGGAGCAACGCTTGTGGTGGTTGGAGCAACTGTTGTAGTGGTTGGAGGAACCGTTGTGGTGGTTTGAGCAACCGTTGTGGTGGTTGGAGCAACGGTTGTGGTGGTTGGAGCAACGGTTGTGGTGGTTGGAGCAACAGTTGTGGTGGTTGGAACAACTGTTGTGGTGGTTGGAGGAACCGTTGTGGTGGTTGGAGCTACCGTTGTGGTGGTTGGAGGAACCGTTGTGGTGGTTGGAGCAACTGTTGTGGTGGTTGGAGCAACTGTTGTGGTGGTTGGAGCAGCGGTTGTGGTGGTTGGAACAGCGGTTGTGGAGGTTGGAGCAGCGGTTGTGCTGGTTTGAGCAACCGTTGTGGTGGTTGGAGCAACCGTTGTGGTGGTTGGAGCAACGGTTGTGGTGGTTGGAGCAACCGTTGTGGTGGTTGGAGCAACGGTCGTGGTGGTTGGAGCAGCGGTTGTGGTGGTTGGAGCAGCGGTTGTTGTAGTTGGAGCAGCGGTTGTGGTGGTTGGAGCAACGGTTGTGGTGGTTGGAGCAACGGTTGTGGTGGTTGGAGCAAAGGTTGTCGTGGTTGGAACAACTGTTGTAGTGGTTGGAGGAACGGTTGTGGTGGTTGGAGCTACCGTTGTGGTGGTTGGAGGAACCGTTGTGGTGGTTGGAGCAACTGTTGTGGTGGTTGGAGCAGCGGTTGTGGTGGTTGGAGCAGTGGTTGTGGAGGTTGGAGCAGTGGTTGTGCTGGTTTGAGCAACCGTTGTGGTTGTTGGAGCAACCGTTGTGGTGGTTGGAGCAACGGTTGTGGTGGTTGGAGCAACTGTTGTGGTGGTTGGAGCAACTGTTGTGGTGGTTGGAGCAACTGTTGTGGTGGTTGGACCAACAGTTGTGGTGGTTGGAGCAACTGTTGTGGTGGTTGGAGCAACCGTTGTAGTGGTTGGAGCAACGGTTGTGGTGGTTGGAGCAACTGTTGTGGTAGTTGGACCAACAGTTGTGGTGGTTGGAGCAACCGTTGTGGTGGTTGGAGCAACCGTTGTGGTGGTTGGAGCAACCGTTGTAGTGCTTGGAGGAACCGTTGGGGTGGTTGGAGCTACCGTTGTGGTGGTTGAAGGAACCGTTGTGGTGGTTGGAGCAACTGTTGTGGTGGTTGGAGCAATTGTTGTGGTGGTTGAAGCAGTGGTTGTGGTGGTTGGAGCAGCGGTTGTGGTGGTTGGAGCAACGCTTGTGGTGGTTGGAGCAACGCTTGTGGTGGTTGGAGCAACAGTTGTAGTTGTTGGAGGAACGGTTGTGGTGGTTGGAGCAGCTGTTGTGGTGGTTGGAGGAATTGTTGTGGTCGTTGGAGCAACCGTTGTGGTGGTTGGAGCAACCGTTGTGGTGGTTGGAGCAACCGTTGTGGTGGTTGAAGCAGCGGTTGTGGTGGTTGGAGCAGCGGTTGTGGTGATTGGAGCAACTGTTGTCGTGGTTGGAGCAACTGTTGTGGTGGTTGGAGCAACTGTTGTGGTGGTTGGAGCAACTGTTGTGGTGGTTGGAGCAACTGTTGTGGTGGTTGGAGCAACTGTTGTTGTGGTTGTTTTAGCAGCGGTTGTGGTGGTTTGAGCAGCGGTTGTGGTGGTTTGAGCAACCGTTGTGGTGGTTGGACTAATGGTTGTGGTGGTTGAAGCAACCGTTGTCGTGGTTGGAGCTATGGTTGTGGTGGTTGGTGCAGTGGTTGTGGTCGTTGGAGCAGCGGTTGTGGTGGTTGGAGCAACCGTTGTGGTGATTGGAGCATCGGTTGTAGTTGTTGGGGCAACAGTTGTACTCGTTGGAGCAACTGTTGTGGTGCTTGGAGCACCTGTTGTAGTTGTTGAGGCATGGATTGTGGTTGTTGGAACATTGGTTGTTGTAGTTGAAGCATCAGTTGTGTAGGTTAGAACGATTTCTATGGGTACATTAGTTCCTCCACACAAAGTCCACCATAAACAAACTATGTGAAAAAATACCACATTTTAAACATATTGTTATATTACAGTATTTATATGTTTTTATTGTAAGTTTTTTTCATCAAGTTGTATTCTGCTCTTAAAGGTAAGTCTGCCAAGCTTTCAACGTATTTTTGACGTATTTTTACACTTAAACTTATATTGTATATTAATTAATCACTTTTTGACTTCATATTATACATATGCTTTAAATACAAGTGCATTGTACATAAAGGTTCACTTACATATTGTGAGGAAAGTTTTTCTTTTGCCATCATACTTAGAAATAAAGGACCTGCTAAAATAAAATAAAACAAAAGGTTTTAGGTTTTGCATGAATACAGAAGTTCATTAACATGATGTATAATTATTACAGCTGATGAAGGAAAGAACTTTTATTAGGCTTATGTGTTTTTGATGGAATCAGGAAATGTGATGCAAACAAAAAAGGAAAAAAATACCCATTTAATAATTTCTGGTCCCTGGTATATGTTGAGAACCTAATTTCTTATAAATGAACATCAGAGACAATATTTATTGTTACAATTTTTTAATAATTGTGTGTGTGAATTCTGTGGGTAACTTTCAGCTCGCAAGATCATTTTTGTTTTAATCCATTCTCTTTTTATTAATTTAAGATGTATTATAAACGTTGGATACTAATGAGAACATAATTATAAATCTATCATTAACTCATACCAATGGAATTTTTAACATGTATATTACATCCTTCTACAGACGTATTCAAACGGATATGGACACCCTATTTGGACTATGTGTCTCTCACTTTGGATGATAGTTTATTTCTTTCTTGAAAGTTGCTGTAACAGCTCATAAAGAGAAGCCTATTCCTGTGAACATTGATACATCTTCCCTTGTAACCTATTTATTTTATTGACAGTTGATGTGAGAACTGTGTATTTAAGGTCTGCCTGAACTGTGTTTCTTTTTTTTCCTCTGTTTCTTTTGTTATAACAAAATGGACAAAAGTTTAATAAAAACATTCATAAAAAAAATCTATCATTAGTGATCACTGACCAATTTCCTCTTTCAGCAAATAGTGCTGCAGCGATGATGTATTTTTGTAGGCAGAACCCAAAAGCAAGTTAGCATTTTACTATTTCTGGTTTTATCGTCCTGAAGTTAATGGGTTTTATGAATGGGGTTGTGGTTAAAGCCTTAAATTATATACTGGGTTACAAACCCAAGATATTTTCACGTTTAACTCTATGAAATAAAACACACCAGTCTGCCTAATAACCCCACTCAGGATTTTTAAAGTTTTATCATGTTTTTAAAAGGGTGGTTGCTAACAAGTTGTAACATGGCACTACAAACGTTGTCAGGAACTTAAAACATCATCATCAAGCATGAATATCTAAAAAAAAACGCAACATTGGCACAATTTTCAACAAAAAATCATCCACACAGAGTATTTCCTTATCAGGGAACGTGATTTTAAATATGTTTAATAAAGTTTAAAAGAGCTGACAAAAGCTTGGTAGTAATGATGTTGATGTCGAGAGACCATCCCTGCAAAAAAAAACAAAAAAAAAACGATTTAAACCCAGGCTGGTCCTAGCTGGTCCAAGCAGATCAGGGCCCGGTTCCCCAAAACGTTCTTATCGCTAAGTAGTTCTTAACCTATTCCTTAACCTCTCTCTTAACTCTATGGCACGATTCCCAAAACGTTCGTACGCTAAGTATATCTTCTGTAAGTCACACTTTCGTAAGGTTGGTCTGGACCATTCGTAAGCTCTCTCTTAGCGTTGTTTGAGCGCAAAACGCTATCGCCGCTGTCTTTAGAAATCAGCGCAGCGCAGTACAATTCAAACTATGGTATGCTGACAATGATTTTATGTTATGGACATTTTTAAGACTTATAATAAAATATGTTTGCAATGGATAAAGGACTACCTGTATTTATGCAGTTGACTTTATTTGGTATCAGAACTAATGAATCAAAGACGGCGCCGGTGTTTGTTCCTCATTGAAGTCTGTTCCCTCTATGTTTATAGCGTTTTCATCACGTTACTTTATAATTTATTTAGAAAGATTAAAGATTTCAATTGGTTGTACTAAAAAGCAATAATATCATGTATTCTATTATACAATTTATTAAATATTTCATATTTGACAGTTTTATGTCTTTTAACATATAGCCTGTCATTTTCTTCTTTTCTCTACTGTTTGTTTTAAAACTGTTATGTTTCCAAACATAATAAATATATATTATACATATAATATGATTCATACTGTAAAAATAATTGACTTACAATCAAGAACAGTCAAGATACATTTCATAAATGCACACATATACATCTCAGTAGCCATTAAAACTTTCAATGTATATAGCCTAAAGAATAAACGTATCATGTGATAAAAATGCTATAAAAACACTATACACTAAAGGGAAACATATCAGACTTCCACACAACACCGGCCGCGTAACTGTTTAATCCATGCCAATTTTCTTATTCGTCAACCCTTAAACCTTTTGACATTGACGTGGCTAAATAAAAAAAACCGCCTTCCAAGACAACTCATTATGGAGCTGCTAGATCTTCTCAGACCATATTCTCTATCTAACTAGGTTGCTTTTTATTGAAAACATTAATGGTAAGCAATACCGCATTAAACAGAAATACTGCAGCTGCTTGCCTATCAATTCTGATTGTTAAGTACCTTAACATTCGTATAAAAGTGTATTACATATTTTTTTTAAGTCAAAACCCATGTCAAGAAGCGGCACAAGTGGCACAACGGGATAAGGAGGGTGGATAAATAGCGAGGGATACCCTGTTCGTCTACCCGTATTACTGACAATTTGATAATTTAATTAATAGTTTATATTTTACGGATAACTTAAACTATGTTAAAATAAATGTGACTGGAATAATTTGAGTAATGTTCCATTTGTATATAACGTGTTGTCTTTCTTAACGTCGTAATGCACCTTCGCGTGAAGTGGAAAATCGATCCCTGAATGATCGATCGCAAATAATTCAGCACCTTTACTTGGGACAGCGCCATTGTACGTCGTACTTAGAGGCAGCGTGTTAAGAAGCTTCCTAAGAGACACTTCGGGGAACACACTTAGGAACATCAACAACTTTGGTAAGATATATTTTTTTGAGTCTTCTTAGCACGCTAAGAGTGAACGTTATCGGGGAACCGGGCCCAGATCGGTCTTTCCCGCACCATATTTAAATAAGTTGACCTGCGAATGTAGACACAATGGCTGGATTGCGGACAACATCCGGAAACAGGTTGCATGTTAATGCCAAGTGTAAATGCAGCCTATTTTACCAAATTACTAATTAATCAGGGCCCGGTTCCCCGATAACGTTCACTCTTAGCGTGCTAAGAAGACTCAAAAAGATATATCTTACCAAAGTTGTTGATGTTCCTAAGTGTGTTCCCGGAAGTGTCTCTTAAGAAGCTTCTTAACACGCTGCCTTTAAGAACGACGTACAATGGCGCTGTCCCAAGTGAAGGTGCTGAATTATTTGCAATCGATCACTCAGGGATCGATTTTCCACTTCACGCGAAGGTGCATTACGACGTTAAGAAAGACAACACGTTATATACAAATGGAACATTACTCAAATTATTCCAGTCACATTTATTTTAACATAGTTTAAGTTATCCGTAAAATATAGACTATTAATTAAATGATAAAATTGTCAGTAATACGGGTAGACGAACCGGATATCCCTCGCTCTTTATTCACCCTCCTTATCCCGTTGTGCCACTTGTGCCGCTTCTTGACATGGGTTTTGACTTTTAAAAAATATGTAATACACTTTTATACGACTGTTAAGCTACTTAACAATCAGAATTGATTGCAGTATTTCTGTTTAATGCGGTAGGCTATTGCTTACCATTAATGTTTTCAATAAAAAGCAAACTAGGTAGAGAATATGGTCTGAGAAGATCTAGCAGCTCCATAATGAGTTGTCTTGGAAGGCGATTTTTTTATTTAGCCCCGTCAGGCAAAATGTCAAAAGGTTTAAGGGTTGACGAATAAATAAATTTGCATGGACTAAACAGTTACGCGGCCGGTGTTGTGTGGAAGTCTGTTCCCCCTATGTTTCCTTTTAGTGTAGTGTTTTTATAGCATTTTTATCACATTATACGTTTATTATTTATATACATTGAAAGTTTTAATGGCTACTGAGATGTATATGTGTGCATTTATGTAATGTATCTTGACTGTTCTTGATTGTAAGTCAATTATTTTTACAGTATGAATCATATTATATGTATAATATATATTTATTATGTTTGGAAACATAACAGTTTTAAAACAAACAGTAGAGAAAAAAAGAAAAGAAAAGAAAAAGACAGGCTATGTTAAAAGACATAAAACTGTCACATATGAAATATTTAATGAATTGTATAATAGAATACATGATATTTTTGCTTTTTAGTATAACCAATTGAAATCTTTAATCTTTCTAAATAAATTATAAATGTAACGTGATGAAAACGCTATAAACATAGAGGGAACAGACTTCAATGAGGAACAAACACCGGCGCCGTCTTTGATTCATTAGTTCTGATACCAAATAAAGTCAACTGCATAAATAGTCCTGTATCCATTGCAAACATATTTTATTACAAGTCTTAAAAATGTCCATAACATAAAATCATTGTCAGCATACCATAGTTTGACTTGTACTGCGCTGCGCTGATTTCTAAAGACTGCGACGATAGCGTTTTGCGCTCAAACAACGCTAAGAGAGAGCTTACGAATGGTCCAGACCAACCTTACGAAAGTGTGACTTACAGAAGATATACTTAGCGTACGAACGTTTTGGGAATCATGCCATAGAGTTAAGAGAGAGGTTAAGGAATAGGTTAAGAACTACTTAGCGATAAGAACGTTTTGGGGAACCGGGCCCTGATTTTTTCACTTACTGACAAGCTTAAATGACAAAATGAACAAAATTATAAAACTGGTTTTCACAAATAAATTATAGCATAATATAAAGCATGAATCTGTAGCATGCCCTGACTAAAATGAGATTAAATTATTGTCTGAAGAAATACATTCACCATAGTTGTATGACCACATATAATCAACTTAAGTACACTACACAAAATACAAATAAAACAAACACCACATTTCTATAATAAATAACAATTTTAATGTCATCAGTAATGAAACATACTACAAAAAACACAATATCTTAATAATCTGATACACAAGTTTATATTCATTTAATAACCATTCAGAGTTACACAGCTAAAACCAGCCAGCCTGACCATCTTAAAGCAGATAAAACCAGCCTGGCCAGCTTAAACCAGACAAGACCAGCCAGCCTGACCAACTAAGATCAGCCTGACCAGTTTAAACCAGCTACAACCAGCCTGACCAGCAAAAATCAGCCTGACCGGCTTAATCCAGCTAAGCCTGACCATCTTAAACCAGCTAAGATCAGCCTGACAAGCTTAAACCAGCCTTACCAGCTTAAACCAGCTTAAACCAGCCTGAACAGCTAAAATCAGCCTGACCAGCTAAGACCACCCATCCTGACCAGCTAAAACCAGCTAAGACCAGCCTGACCAGCTAAAACCAGCTAAAAAACCCTCTTAAACCAGCATGATAAACCAGCTATGACCAGGCTGGGAGACCAGCTAAAACCAGCTTGAGAGAGAGAGAGAGAGAGAGAGAGAGAGAGAGAGAGAGAGAGAGAGAGAGAGAGAGAGAGAGAGAGAGAGAGAGAGAGAGAGAGAGAAAGGTGGCATATGGGTTGCATAGTCTTGTTTGAAAACCACAATGCAGCGATCCAGTAGGGATCCAAACTATATTTTCCCTAAAGTGTGCATAATGTGTATGTGCCCGTTCAAGTGCAAAGCTTAAAAGGAGAACATTTAATTTCCGTTTCATGACAGAATATTACATCGTTTCATTTTTGTGATTTTTTTTGCGATGCAATGACAAATTATGCAGGATTACAAAAACGAGATCTTTTTTTGATTTTGCGCTGCGTTCAGCGATTGCGGAATCGCTATAAACTTGAGGTAGGTGGCAGTGGTCTTAAACGCAGTGGTCCTCAAACTGTGGGCCACCAGATGGCGACAGGAAGGCCACTGTTTTGTGATATTTTATGAAATATGTGAATTTATCCTAAATTCGGTCTAATCAAGCAACAAAAAATGGGTTTTTAAACAATGAAATTAACTGATGAATTTAACAAAAAATTATTGTTTTGCAAGGAATATTTCAAGTCACATCATCATTAATAAAAGTCAATCAATAAAGTCTTTCCAGACATCCGCCAATTATGGCAGTTTAATAATTACTGATATTAATTCTGGGTTAAGGTGATTGAATAAAAAATATGGATGCCAAACTAAGTGCTCATAAGGAAAATCAAAATACTTCCAGATTTCTTTAGCCATCTGTATCTGCTTTTGTATAACGTATAGCTTCTTAAGCAAAGGGGATGCTGTCTTGTGTGTGAATTTTCGTATCCAGCACTTTCAAATGCATTTCGCAGAAAAGGAGTCAAAAGTGATAATGATTTTTCTCCAAATAGAGGCTATTCTTTCGTTGAATCATATATCAGTCAGTCAATCATTTAATAAAAATTTAGGCAACATAACAATAAAAATAATATAATATAAAGTAAAAATACAAAATGTAGAGAATTCATACAATAAAATGACAGATGAACATCTCTTCCTACTTGTGTTTAATGAACTTAAATGTTTAACCCTAAACTAAATTATAAAACATTGTCCCCAATGGGGGAAAAGACTAAAGAAGAATCAAAAAATGTTTTCAATGATCGGCTCAGTGAAACAAAAAAGTTTTAAATATAGACATTGTTAAATGCAGAAAGATCTAAAATAAATAATAAATAACAATAATATTGAACTTAAAGATTATAGTAATTTCTGATAAACAATTTCTATTTTATCATTGTAATTTATTTTTGTTGTCAGTAACCTACCCTTTATTGCTGTTCAAATTCATAACCATACGCACTAAGAGGTAAAATTATCCTTGCAGAGCTTATCCTCGATTTGTCCTCTTAGATTTTAAATAATCAAACTGACGAGAAAAAACTGTAGAGGATGTTTTAAACGTTGACGTTTTTAAGGTGTGGCAATTTACTCACTGATGGCAATAGCGCGCATACCGAAACAGACTGACACAGTGATATTCTTTTCCCTGTCAACAATACAGGGTGTATATCCAAACCTTTTACAGTCTATGGTCCAAACATGCTTATTAATAAGCTAATGTACTCCATTTGTTAAGAATCAGATACATGTTTGTTACAATATTTAATTTAACCGGACATCCGTCTTTTAGTCCAAAGTTTGATTTTGTGCTCAACATACATTACATAAGCTGTGGTTTTAAATAATATTCTTTAGGGGTGAGCGAGAAAATCTGTGCTTTTGATCTTTTTCTCTCTGTCAGAAGACGGTCTCCTGTAAATTGTGAAAATATTTAGTTTTGTTAAAATACTGGACAAAGAGTGGGTTGGAGGCATAAATGTAAATTTCTTTATCATGCTAAATGTTTTTTTTTATTTTTTTTATAATTGGGTATGTAAGTCATCAAATCCTTGTTGCTTAAAACATTTCACAATTTGTTTAATAGGTCAACAACTCCTAGCATTTGTTAAGGGGCGGCGTCAAGAGGTTGCTGTGCCTCCTACACAGTTTTTTTTTATTAATTTAATATATATATATATATATATATATATATATTAAGAATAATTAAAATAAATTAAACATGATATGTTTCATAACTTTTAATGTTATAAAATGAAGAAAATATAGTTGATATTTTAAATTAAAATAGACCAGTTTCTCTGATTGGTTGCATTGCAGTGTCTCGTGCGTCATCTTTAGCATAATGTGACTTGATACTGGCAACGTGTTTTTTGCGGTATTTTATGGATCTCCTAAAATATGGATATAACATTTACGAACCAGCACTGTCTGCTCCATCTGACTTCATGCAAACACCGGTTGGCTCAAACTCGAAGATTAGCAACGGTAGAGGCGGGATTTTCAAATCTACAGACTGTTTTAAGGAAGTGTAATGTTTACATACATCGCCTTCAGCTTTTTTAAAGGTAAGTTGTGCGTTTTAATTTACATAAGCTTAATGTGAAGTGTGGCTTAGACGTTAACAGCATTGTGACGTGATTATGGTAATCCTGATTAGTTTGTGATCTTCTGCACTCTATACGGGAAATGAACTGACAGTCAACCCATTATCACGAAATTTGCGTGAACATGTCACGTATTTCTGTAAACCTGTCACTGTCACGTATTTGTTACTTAAATGTTTTGTCCTATTTTCTTACCATTGTTGCTTCGGTTTAGGGTTAGATTTACATAAAATGACATCCTTACCTAAACAAACTCTAACCCTAATGCCAGGCGACAATGGTTTAAAAATCAAAAATTATAAAAAATAAAGACAAAAAAGGTATAAACCAATACTTAAAATGATATATTTTGAATGAATGCAAACACCAAATCTAACCCTAAACTGAAGCTTCAATGGTTTGAAAATAGGACAAAACAGTTGAGTAACAAATGAAACAGTGACACGTTCACAGAAATACGTGACATGTTCACGCAAAAAGGCGGAAAAAACGTGTCAGTGTCACGGAAAACACTCACGCAATTCGTAATTTCGTGATACAGGGTTGGTCTGTACGTTACCAGTTGTATGAGTGTGTGCTTGCACTGTATTTGTTGTTTTATGCCTTTGGAACAAATTGGAACTTCCCCATTGGAAGTCGCGTGCCCCCCTGTTAGTTATGATCTGGCGCCGGCTCTCCATTTGTTATGACATAAAAACAATTTTACACGGCTCTAGTTGTAACACGGTGTTAAAACAAAGTCTCAAGTATACAATGATAATAAATCCACATTGGTATACAGTTAAAACCCAAAATATATGGTTACTATAGTTAAACAATTTAAAACGAAACGGCACTCTAGCCCATGAGTGGGGAACCCTGGGTCCTGGAGGGCCACTCTCCTTGAGACTCCTAGAGTTCCAACCCTAATCAAACACACCTGAATTTCCAAGTGATACTGAAGATTTTAATTAGATTTTTCAGGTTTGTTTAATTATGGTTGGAACAAAACTCTGCAGTACAGTGGCCCTCCAGGACCCAGGGTTCCCAATCCCTGCTCTAGCCCGTCTCCCCTGGAGTTCTAGTCGAGCTCGAGCATCCCACTTATCAGCCAATCAAAAAAAGAAAGAGGCTACACAATAGCCAATCAGAAAATAGCACTGTTGTATCTGGGTAAGATTTAACGCAACAACCAATACAAAAGCATATCCTCGTTCACCCACAGAGGAATGGAGCTCCGAGCATCACTTTGAGCAAAGAGAAAGTCTGATCTCCTGTTTTAATGTTACAACAAATGCACAACTTGTTTAACACAAACAATGACAACTTGACTGCTGTTAGTGAATGTTTCCCAGATAATCAGCATCAGTTGTTCATGAGTGTCTGTAACTTAGCCAACAGTTTTACAGCCTGTTAACTGACAACACTTCGGAACATGTAGTCTAGGCCTCGTTATATTTTCGTTATCACACGATGACTGACATTTTGTCACATTAAACATCTCCCTCCAAATAGGCTTAATAATTTTATAAGCAACTGCTTTGCAACCAAATTAAGCTTTAGCTTACCTGAAACTAGGGAACTTTTGTTGACTACAAGATCTTTTAAATAATAATTATTTCACTTGGTATTTCATGTTGTTGTGTAGTCATTTTATTGTAATTTTAGATTTCAGCATTTGCTTATTTACAGGGAACCTTTTTCTTTTTTTGACCACGGAGGGCTGGTGGTCTACGAAATTTTCTGGTAGATTTTTTTTTTTTTTTGGTCCCACCTCGCCCCTGCTGTTGTCAAGCTGTGCCATTATTATTTTTTTATTTTCCTTGTTGACTCATGACTCATTTAATAACACCATTTATAGGTATTAAAAATGGGTTTTATATGATTTTATAAAAGATTGGATATTTTCATTTCATATGTGTTGATGTAAAATGTCTCTTTAGATAGGGGATTATAAAATTGATATGCATGTCTATTATGTAATTAGGGAAGAATGCCACATTATCTCAAAGACTTGATGCAGATGCTAAGGATTTAGTACTT